>NC_050068.2:208372116-208675498 GCF_009764565.3 Dermochelys coriacea | reverse complement strand
CATTAATAGGAATTTTTAAACAACTGTGATTGATGGAGCAGCTCTTACAAGTCTGAGATCAATGAAAATGCAACTTGATCTTTTGAACTCAAACTTTTTTTTTTGGTTCCTTTTTCTGTAGAAAATCCCATAAAACCATTTCTGTGCAGACAAAAGCTGTCTGGCGCTCCTCACATGGATTTCTCATACACTTTCCTCTTCTCCCCACTCGCACTCTTCCCTCCCTTTCCAAGTCAAACATGCCTGTTGGTTCTGAGGGTTCTTTATCCAGGATTCTCCTCAGAACTTTGGTATCAGTACTTTGTTACAATCTTGACTAAAATACTTAAATTGATCTGCTGCTTTGGAACTATAAATACACCCACTGGATTAACTGTGTTCTATACAACTTTTCATCAGTTCACGGTATTGAATTTGAATTGTGACCCTCTCTCCAACCTGTTGGTATTTGAACAATAAAAACATGAGTAATTAAAATAAATTATCACTATAACAGCTATAATGGCAACAATCATTTACTAACATATCACCATTAATTCCAAAAGATTCCAAATATAATATGGGGATCACTTCATTCTTTACTGAAATGCAGCCATCCACTTCTGGGGTAGAAGGCATTTCTTGTTTAACAGCAGTGCTACACAGCAGTTTAGAGTGTAAAATACAGAAGAAGAATACTGCATCCATTTGAAACTGCAGGGAGGCAGAATGTTCTTATCTGAGATATAATGTGGCTTGGATACTAGAATTAAACCCTAGTCTTGGAGAATGGAAAAGCTACTCCAGACGGAGGTGCTGTGGAGGAACATTCGCCCTGTTTACCTGGGACTAGATGCAGGACTCAAAATGAGTAGCGATAGGCAGGAATGCTGTTTCAGAAATTCTCTTGTGACTCCATCAGTTTCCACAGAACCTGAATTTTAATGTAAAAAGAAGTTTCTAGCCCTTGTCATTGCAATTAAAAACTTCCAAATGTGAGCCCAAGGTAAAGAAATTTGTGGCTGTTTTCCTGTATCTGTATAAGGCCTGAACATTAATTCTAAGAGACATGAAGTGCTCCCATCCATCTTAAAGGGTATCAACACTAAATCCAATTGAGGGTGACTTAAATGTCTCTATTGTTCATTATGTTGCTGCACATCATTTCAGCAGAAACACTACGGTGGTACGCTCATCCATTGTGGTTGGCTATCATAGAAATTAGAGATGGAAAAGACCTATGAGGTCATTTTATATATCCCCTGTAATCAATGAAGGGTTGTTCCTAACGGTGTTTTCTCCAGTGCATTGTCCACTGCCCTAAATGAGCTGTCACATCTTTCCTTGGGAGAGTTTGCGAAACATGATAAACTTCTCACCATCAGGAATTTATGCCTGATTTTCCAAGTCTTTTTTTTTTTTTAATTTCATCCATTTGCTCATTTAATTATAAACCAGGGACTGAAGGGGGAGACACCAGGGAAGAATAAAAGCAGAAGCCACCAGAGACAGGGGAAGAAATGAGCATCCATTGGGATGGGGGAGGAAGAAGGCTGAGGCAGCAACTAAAAGGAGAACAAGGGGAAGGAAGTGATACACTCTCTCATGATTTTATCATGAGTCTCACAAGAGTTTGTGGCTGTCCCAAGTAAAGATGTCCACCAGATTCTCATGATTCTAATGGGGCTGAAACCAGGCTGTCCTTAAGAGAAGATGACAACCTCTTAATCACCAGAGGAGCCTGGAATGAGACTGAGAGGCGGCAAGGAATGAGAATGTGTTAGTAAACTGGACAGGAAAGCATGAGGAGTCAGGGGAATGTGGGCATTAGGAGGGAGAGTGAAGCGCTATGTGGAACAGTTGTTATAGGATATATTAGAATATAGAATGTGGTTTCATCCTCCATGTTGGAAGACAGGCCTTGGGACTACAGGAAGATTGGAGAATGGCAGAATGCAGCAAGCATCAACTTTGGTTATTCTGTTATATAAATGTATAATTTAATTGCTAAAAGCTCTCCTTGCTTTAATGCAAAGAACAACATAAAAGATTCAGGGAAATATAAAGTGTAAGAGGAGACAGAGGTGAAAAGGAATGTGGGGTGTAGGAGGGAGACTGAAGGGACAACAAGGGAATGTGAAGTGTAGTAGGAGGCTGAGGGACAGCACGGGAATAGGGGTGGTGGAACGTGAGAACGTGAGTAAGAGACTGAAGGGAAGGGGAGGGAAACATGGGGGTAAGTTAATGTAGGGAGTAGATAGGGATCAGGAAACTTGGGTGCAGTGTGACAGGAGAATGTGATGCAGGAGACTGGGTGGGGTATGGAGGGAGACAGGAGAGTGATAGAATGGCTGCTCTCCACTCCCTGGAGGTAGGAGAAGATATGTGGATTCCCCTTCAAGCAGTGAGGCCTGCCTGTATTTTTACATGTGCACTGATGATTAATTTTGAACCTAAAATAATCCCACACAATTTAGGTGTTGGCATCTTGTCCCTTAGGGCTCAAAAATTAGAAGGCAGCTGGAAAAACGATTTATTCTTGTGATTTTTAAGCCAATGTCATGATTAGTTTTTGCAGTGGGGAGGGGTTGAGTGGTGTTGACTCACACTGTTTTAGAGCTTAGAGTGGGACATAAATACTTCTTTTTCTTCTCGTTGACCTGGTTGGCTATGGGCCGATCTCACGCAATACACTCTGTCAAGCTGGCTCAGCCACTGGGTCAGTTTAACTAAGCTTTAAAAGGCCCCCAGGTTGGGGGTTGGAGCAGAGTGTATGCATTCCACTGAAGAAAAAGATGGCTGTTTATTGCTGAAAGATGCAGATGGGCCCAACCCTAGTTATAAGGCTCCATGAGACTAGAACCCAGGTCAGTAGAGCCTGGGACAGCTGATGTTCTCACATTGCTACCAGGAGGTCATAGAGAGCTGTTTCTAAAGTACACAGTGGAGATTAGGCATTGCAGAATGTACTGCCCAAAGGGTACACAGTGACAACAACCTGCAGCCTTTTGATTCACCCATGCTCACTGTTTAAACCCAGAGAGCACCCCAGGAATTTGTCTGAGCAATCATGCAGATTTCTGGCCTTCCGTGATTCCAGATCACACCTTGCTTTCTGATCTCTAGTCTCTGATCACAGCCTGACTCTGACCCTGACTCCAGCCTTCTGATTTCAGTCTGGTAACTGTCTTTGACCCCAGCCTGATCCTGACTCTTCCCTCCTGATACTATCTTGGATCTCTGATCTCTGACTGTGACCTCATTCTGCCCCCGATTCTTACTTATCAATCCTGGTTTTAACAACTACTCCGATCCCTGCTCACTGACTTCCACCTTGTGGTTGTCCTTGACCTGTCCCAGCTGTCACTGCTAGGCCAAACTGCCTATCCTCTGGTCCCTTACACTAGTTTGACTACACAGTCTAGAGAGACTAGGCAGCACCCGGACCATACGATCATAAGTAAACTTAGGAGTCTGGGAACAGAGGGTTCAAGCCAGGCCAGTACCTGGACTGAATGCAGCCTAATCACATGGCAGGGAACTGATTCTTTAGCGCATTCTCAGATGTAACAAACTTATTTTATATAAAATGGGGTATCTTTCTCCACCACCCCACTCACCTTCCAGTCTCCTTCTATAGCAGTATAGCTGTTGTGCATGTTAGGCATTAGAACTGTCTTATGAAACACTTTTTTACAAGTACTTGGGGTATGCTACTGCTCACTGCTACCCAAATTATCACTATTTTTAGTGTGCTAGCATAAATATGTCTATGCAAACTGGGAGTCAGACCCCTACCTCAGTGTAGACGTACCCTCAGTTTCATGGTTAATGCACTCTAAACTGGTGACCAGGCAACAAAAAAGCAGATAAAATTTAATGTTGATAAATTCAGAGTAATGCACATTGGAAAACATAATCCCAACAATATATATAAAATTATGCGGTCTAAATTAGCTGTTACCACTCAAGAAAGAGATCTTGGAGTCATTGTGGATAATTCTTGAAAACATCTGCTCAATGTGCAGCAGCAGCCAAAAAAGCTAATACAACGTTAGGAACCATTAGGAAAGGGATAGAAAACAAGACAGAAAATATCATGTTGCCACTATATAAATCCATGATATGTCCACATCTTGAATACTGCGTGCAGATCTGGTCACCCCATCTCAAAAAAAGACGTACCGGAATTGGAAAAGGTACAGAAAAGGGCAAGTAAAATGATTAGGGGTATGGATCGGCTTCCATATGAGGAGAGATTAAAAAGACTGGAACTTTCCAGCTTGGAAAAGAGACAACTAAGGTGAGATATGATAGGGGTCTATAAAATCTTGAAAGGTATGGAGAAAGGGAATAAGGAAATGTTATTTACTCCTTCGCATAACACAAGACCTAGGGGTCACACAATGAAATTAATAGGCAGCAGGTTTAAAACAAACAAAAGGAAGCACTTCTTCACACAATGCACAGTCTACCTGTGGAACTCCTTGCCAGGGATGTTGTGAAGGCCAAAACTATAACAGGATTCAAAAAAGAACTAGATAAGTTCCTGTAAGATAGGTCCCTCAATGGCTATTAGCCAGGATGGTCAGGGATGCAACACCATGCTCTGAGTGTCCCTAGCCACTATTTGCCAGAACCTGGGAATGGACAAAAAGGGATGGATCATTTGGTAATTACCTGTTCTGTTCATTCCCTCTGAAGCACCTGGCATCAGAAGACAGGATATTGGGCTAGATGGACCACTGGTCTTACTCAGTTTGGCTGTTCTTAAACCATGTTGTTGAGCTGCCAGTCACATTGATTGCACTGCAGAAGAGCTAGCTCAGCTTCAAGCAGCTAACTGAGAGGACCCTAAAGGCATTGGGGTACCCAGCTCTGTGCCATACTGCACAGCTATGGATGGCTCTGTGAGGCTATCTAAAATCAAGGGACATGTGGCTTTGGAACTGACAGGTCCCAAACGCCAGCCCTGGGCAGTGATGGAGGAGACAGGGAATAACCTAGAGCTTTAAGAAAAGTTGGTGACATTTCCACGCAGTGACCAGTTTATATTGGTGACATTTTAAAGACTATTTTGCCAGGAAAAAGGCTAGAAAATGAATTTTCTTCTTTTAATGGCAGCTGTGATTCTCCCCTACATTGTCAGATCTCCAAACTCAGGATGCTGCTGCTACTGTATCCCCCAATGATTGGCTCCGGGCAGCTAGGATTCCTACCCCTAAAGCAGTCAAATGGAACCTGTGGCATCATCTCCCACTGGGGAACTCCAGTTACATTTTTGGGACAAGTATTATGACCTGTTAAGTGATGTAAAGTATGTTCACACTTTTCAGAGCTCAAGTACATCAGAATGTCCAAGCAACTTAGGGTATGTCTAGACAGAAAACAAAACACGGCAGTGAGTCTCAGAGCCCGGGCCAACTGACTCAGGGACCCGGGTCTCATGCTTCGGGGCTAAAAATAGCAGTGTAGATATTCGGGCTTGGGCTGAAACCCCGGATCAGAAACTGAGCAAAGGGAGAGGGTCTCAGAGCCAGGCTTCAGCTTGAGCCCAAATTTCTACACTGCTATTTTAGCCCAGTAGAGTGAGCCCGAGTCAGTTGACCGGGCTCTGAGACTTACTGCTGTGGGTTTCTCTGTTTTCTGTAAGAAAAGGAGTACTTGTGGCACCTTAGAGACTAACAAATTTATTTGAGCATAAGCTTTCGTGAGCTACAGCTCACTTCATCGGATGCATCGAAAGCTTATGCTCAAATAAATTTGTTAGTCTCTAAGGTGCCACAAGTACTCCTTTTCTTTTTGCGAATACAGACTAACATGGCTGCTACTCTGAAATCTGTTTGCTGTGTAGACGAACCCTTAGTACCCTCTAGCACTGGGTGCTGATCCAGATTCAGCTTGTGGACTTTGACTTTTAAAGAAACTGTTTAGTGGTATGAAACAAATTGTTTAAAACATGTGTGATTGCATGGGCCATTTTTGATTTAACTTTTGGCACAAATTTATTCTGTGGCTCATACTTAGTAATATGATTACAGGAAACCTCAGAAACTTCCACTCAGATTAGATGGGTATTTCCAGAAATAAGCCTCAGAGCTTGCAAGATGTAACCATTTCTCACCAAAAGGAATATGATAATTTTCTGAATGTAGTGACTCACGATTGCTTAACCACACAAATACGCCACTAGCGGCATTATTAATCACAGTGATTTAGGCTCAGTGCACTGGGGAGTCTTTTCTTTGCAACGCACATTGCACTCAGAGGGTTTGTGAATATAGCACTTGTGAAAAGTACTAGGCAGGGCCTTTGAAAAGGGAAGTCCCCTGTTCATAGGGCTGATGCAGTGTGAGCAGTGGGAGGGTGAGCTGACCACACTTTTGCACATGCTGCCCCAACCTGCACCTCTCAGCCTCAAGATGAACCTGGAGTGGCTAGTTTTAGAATGAGAGGGTGAGTTCAGCCTCCATGGTACACTCAGCCCTTTGTCTCACTGCTGAGACCGCCATAAAAAGCAGCAGTAGTGCTAGTTACATGCTGTGGATGCCTGTTCATTAGGAACTGGGACCCATCTCCCTCAATTTACATAAGCCACCAAACTGGGGGGGAGGGGAATCTTGGTCAATTCCCATATAAACCTGGACTTTAACTTAGGACCTAGAAGTGAAAGAGTCATTGGCCATTCCCAAACTTCTGAGCTATACAGGCTCCCTTAGCTGGTGTCTGCATTGGAACCCATAACTAGAAGGTGAATTGTTCCATACCAAAACCCCTGAGCTCCCATCAGCAATTCTGTGTAATGTTTTGTAGCTTTCAATTCACTTTCCAACCAGCTCACTTCCTTTTATTTTTTTAAAACTTCCTTTAAGTGAATGATGAATGAAATGAAACTCCCTTTGATATTCATATATGCCATCCTGTTTCAACAGTAGCCTTTCTGATCCCTGACACAAGTTACTATCTTTTATACCTCAGATTATTTGCCTGATAACAACTGGGCCACAGTGGATATTCTTGGCATTCTGTGTGAGCATACTATTCAGGACCTATGCTAATGTTTGCAGCTGCATTTTTCTTCTATCTTTCTTTAGCTATCATCTTTTTGATTTTCTTGAAAAATTACTAATATAGTTTATATTCAGGTTCAAATTCAGTCCATTGCACAACCCCCATAATACACGATTGTTAAAAGTGTTGTGACAGGGTCGGGCCAGATGGCTACAGGAGAGTGCTAGAAGGCAGATATATTAGCCCCAGGTTGAGTAGGTCCCTTTTCCCTGGGTAAGGCAACAGGGAAGGTTCAAGAAAAATCAGGAACTTTCTGGAAACAATTAAGACAGACAGGCTGATTAGAACACCTGCAGCCAATCAAGAAGCTGCTAGAATCAATTAATGCTGGCTAATCAGGGCACCTGAATTTCAAAAGGACCTCACTTCAGTTTGTGGAATGCGTGTCAAGAGCTCGGAGCAAGAGGCACTAGGAGCTGAGAGTGAGAAGGTGTACTGCTGGAGGACTGAGGACTACAAGTATTATCAGACACCAGGAGGAAGATCCTGTGGTGAGGATAAAGAAGGTGTTGGGAGGAGGCCATGGGGAAATAGCCCAGGGAGTTGTAGCTGTCACACAGCTGTTCCAGGAGGCACTGTAGACAGCTGCATTCCATGGGGCCCTGGGCTGGAACCCGGAGTAGAGGGCAGGCCCGGGTTCCCCCCAAACCTCCCAACTCCTGGTTAGATACAGGAGGAGTTGACCTGGACTGTGGTTTCATGGAAACGGCCAAAGTGAGGGCTGCCATGAATCTCTGAGGCGAGCAAATCCGCCAATAAGTGCAAGACCCACCAAGGTAGAACAGGAACTTTGTCACAGTGTATTTATTTTAAACTGCAACTCCTTGGGGCAGGATCTTATCTTTATCTTGTATCTGTAAAGCACCATGCAGACCTACAATGTTATAAATGTAATGAGGTTAAAGATCATGGGGAAGCTACAGTGATTTGCACTGGCTGAGGATCTGGCTCCCAATGCACTTTTCATCATGAATGCTCTTTGTTTACTTTTTGTAATATACTGCAGTCAGGGCAACTAGATGCAGAACAATGACACTTAGACAATGAACCAATCAGTTTCACTTTGTTTCTAGTCAATTTCAAGTCATTTTCACTTTTAAGTTTTCATGCACTAGCCCAACACTGCTATGTCTGAGTTGTTGTGTTTCAAATAACATATAATTTCCAGTGGAATTTTTAAAAAAATCAATTTAATGAAACCATTTCTACTGGTCTTGAGTTAAGTAAAACCTAATTTTTAAATAAACTGTTTGTCATATTTGATCTGTCAATGTCGCTTTACTTTCTCCATACTTCAGTTTCCTCATCTCAGTGCTAGATACACTGATGGGAATATGAGTCTTTTCAAATTTGAAATCCTTTTTTTTATAAGATTAGAAGTCTGGTTATAAAGATAACTGTTGGTTTAGTATATGTAGACTTAGTAGCATATGCCATTCTGATTTAAAGAATAGTACGAAGTCTATATATGCTAAATCAACAGTTAACTTTGTATCATTCTAGTTTTTTTTAATCAAAGTGTCATGCAGTACAAAGTCAAACATGTTACAGAAGTCTACGTTGACTTAGTTATCACTATTGTTGATAGAATGTGCGGATAACACAAAAATTGGGGGAATGGTAAATAATGATGAGGACAAGTCACTGATAGAGTGATCTTAATCACTTGGTAAAATGGGAATAAACAAACAATATATGTTTTAATGCAGCTAAATGTAAATGCATATATTTAGGGACAAAGAATGTAGGCCATACTTACAGAACGGATGACTATCTTGGGAAGCAGTGACTCTGAAAAAGATTTGGGGGTTGTGGTGGATAACCAGCAGAGCATGAGTTCCCAGTGTAACATAGTAGTGAAAATGTTAATGTGATCCTTGGATGCATAAAGAGTGGGATCTTGAGTAGGAGTAGAGAGGTTATTTTGTCTCTGTATTTGCAGCTGATGTAAGAGCTGTTGGAATACTGGATCCAGTTCTGATGTCCACAGTTGAGGAAGGAAATGTGGCAGTGATAGACTCAAGATGCTCTATCTATTTAGCTTAACAAAAAGAAGGTTAAGGAGTGACTTGATCACAGTCTATAAGTATGTATATACAAAACAGATATTTGATAATGGTCTCTTCAATCTAGCAGAGAAAGGTATAGCACAATCCAGTGGCAGAAAGTTGAAGCAGAACAAATTCAGACTGGAAATAAGGCGTACATTTTTAATGGTGAGGAAAATTAACCACTGAAATAATTCACCAAGAGTTGTGGCAGATTCTCCATTTTTCAGTCAAAATTGGATTAAAAGTATGGGCTAATTCAGAAGGAATTATTCTGAGGAAATATTATGGCCTGTGTTATTAAGCAAATCAGACTACATGATCATATCTGCCCCTTCTGGCTTTGTAATCTATGATACTGAAGGGTATGAAATGTTTGGTAAGTTGGACACAGCCAAACAGAATGTGTTTTAATACAGATCAATGCAAATTCATTGATCTTTGTTCCTAGGCCATATTTACAGGTTATTCTGTAATTGCATACTGCAGGATTCTTCAAAGCGGCTGGTCCTAGCTATTGTCGGAGATAGGATACTGGAATAGAACGATTGTGAGTCTGATTCAGTACAGTGACTCCTATGCTCCTATGAAGGGAGCCTCCTCCCCAGAGTCCCTGACTGAGGCTGAATTGGTGGGTTGCATGGTGTGTCAAGGAGAGTCCTACCTCATGTGTTTCAAATTAGGTTTTGCCTCAGACATTTCTCTTATGTTATTACTGAACATTTATATTGTGGTGTCTTCTGAAGGCCTCAGCCAGATCAGAGACTCATTGCTAGATGCAATAAATGATAGTCCTCTTAGACCTTTCGTAGCTCTTGTGGGGCAGATAGGAAAATGGCCCTGAAACAAGGAACATTTTTCACCATGAAGAGGAGAAATGGTTGAGAGGCCTGACTTCCACCCTTTAGAGGGTCTGCAATGACATCTTTACTTACACATAATCATTCTCCAATTACCCATCCCTATGCTAGCTGTGACTGTCTCCTAGGGTACATCTACTCTGCAATCAGAGGTGTAGTTGCAGCTCAGGTATGCATTCCCACATTAGCTTTGAAGTAGCCAGTGTGGATAAAAATAGCAGTGAAGATGCAGTGGCACTGACCTTGGCACAAGCTAGCAATGTGAATATGTACCCAGGGCTTGGGGAGGGCTTGTCCAGCCCGTACTATAGCCTCTGCTGCCGCACTTCACAGCTATTTTTAGCCACACTAGCTAGATTAAAGTTAGCATGGGGATGCCTACCTGTGCTGCGATCACACCCCCAAATGCAGCAGAGACATATCCTTTATCTCCATCTCTTCTGTAACTGGAAGTACTTAGTCATTTTCTCATGTAGCAGACACCTAACAACATCATGACTGCACTAAAATGCAGCCCCACAAGGCAAAACAATGATCCGCGCACAACACCACTTTATGTGAAGGTGTATTTTATTTTTTATTTCCTTGGCGTTTGTTGTTTTTAAAGAAAAGACAAAAATCAGAAGCTTCGTTCTTTCCTCATCCTCCCACCTTGAATTTGCCCTTCCCCTTTTCACTTCCTGTGTTTTCTCACTGTTCTCTCTCTCTGCTCCTTCCTTATTTCCACTCCTTTCTGCTCACTTCCTGAGCTCCTCCCTTGCCTTGTTTTTCTTTCACTTCTCCTTTGCCTTGGTCCCTCCCCTTTCTTCTCCTTGGCTCCAGTTGTCCCATCCCTTTCTGCCTCTTAGCCGTCTTGCTTTCCTCTAGCCCTTCTCTACAGGCTGGCCACCCTTCTCACTCCTCAGCCCTGCTCATTCTTTCTTCTGAGCTTTACCATCTTAGTAACATCCCCACCACCTATCCCCATATACTTAGCTCTTTATTCTCTGTGCACCAATAAGATGGTGCTGATACAGCTGTAGTTGCTCCTCAAAGCCTCCAGGCTTACCTGGCTGCCCTTTGCAGCTGCTCTGCTGCCTGGCAGTCTCCATGTGAGGCCACTCTGCTGAAAGGGTGCACCTGAACTGGCTGAACCTAAGACCCGGTTTACTAGCTCATTAGATAATACTGATCTCATCCAACAGAAAAGAAAGACAATTCACTTCTCGGCTGATAGTGGGCATGGAGAATTTCAGCCACAAGGGAGAATTGCAGAAAGTGACAGGCCTGTGAAAATATGGAATCCTAGTAGAAATGGGTAGTATTAAGTACAGCCCATATTGAAAGGTATGCACCAAAGAACGTGTGTATGCACATAAACACACACGCACACACCCCTGCCTCTCTATTCCTCTACCTCAATCTCCAGCCCTGTTTCTATTTCCCTCCATCTGGCAGCTTTCAGAATAATCCCATCCACCTGTTAACGGGAGAATGTCAAGCTGAATTTACAGCAGGGACTGGAAACAGGATGCGACAGCAAAGCGTTTTAATTAAAATCCTCTAATTGAACGCATGTTCCTTGTGAAAAGAGAGCTGCTGAGAGTGGCCTAATGTCACCGTCCCTCCCTCCACTTGCCATGAAGAAAGGACAGTTGGCACCAACTCTCAAGGTGGAGAGAGGAAAGGCTGTTTCCCAGGATGCAAAACAGCCTGGGTGTTCTCCAAGGTCATCTTTGGAACAAACGGCATTGTTCTCAGACCATTCAAGTTAGATTTGCCCATATCTTATCTGCAGCAGTGTAAAGGGCTGTTAAGGCTCTGATACTTTGGGCCAGGCACTTAGGATTCAATTCACAAAATCATCTAGAAAATCCCTGGGATTCACAAAGCATGGGTTGGGTGCACAAGTTCCCTATACAGTGAATGGGATTCACAAAAGCCCGCATGCTAAGCAGCTCTTCACTTAAACCAGCTAATAGAAGATGTGGGCCAGAGAAGGACCTCCCACCTACCGGGCTCTTACTCTGGAAATGGGAGACGCCTGGTTCAAGTTCCCCTCTGCCTGAGGGAGGGAAAGGACTTGACCAGGGATCAGTTACCTCTCAGGGGAGTGAACTCACTGAGCTATGTGATATTTTGTTGGGGGTGGGTGGGTTACCTCAGAATATCCTGTTGAAGCTGTTCCACTGTGGATAAATAATGAGAGTCAGTGGGCAAGAGCAAAGAAGCATGAGAATGACTCCATAGCCCTCAGGTTAGCACACTCACAGAGGTTCCAGTCCCCCTGCTCCAACTAATTTTTTAATTATTTATTCCCAATGAAACAGCTTCAACAGGAGAGAGTGAGAGAGGCCCACCTCAGAATACCACATAGCCTCATGGCTAGGGCACTCACTTAAGAGGTGGCAGGTCCCTGCTTGCTGTCGTTCTCCCCCTTGAGACAGAGAAGGGACTTGAACCAGGGGTCTTACTTCCCAAAAGAGTACCCTAGCCACTGGACTAAAAGTTATGAGGGAGGTCCTGGGGCTGTTTTGTGTGTGTTCACATATTGGGCATACTCTGGTAGGCAAGCTGTGAGTCTGCACACTGGATTGAGCCCCACAGGTGAGTTAGGCAGAGCAATGCCTGTTTTCCCCAGGTTCTGCATCACTCTGGGGTTTGGGGCATCTGGACACCTGGTATGGGGCTGAACTGGGCGTGCTAAGAGGCAGAGACATAAGTGACTACGGAACTTCTACAGCAAAAATTTAGGTACAAGAGAGTTTAGGCACCTATAGTAGTCAGTGGCAGCTGGGCAGGAGTTTTGTGAATTTCAGTGGGGCCTGATTCTGGGATATAGGCACTTGAAGTGGCAGTTAAGTGCTTATGTCCTTCTCTGAATCTAGCCATCATGTAACACACTGTGATCATATACATAAAAATGCCACAGTCTTGAACTCCATCAGAGTGTCTGAAAAATGCAAAGTCTGTCTCAAATATGGAGAACATAACAACATAAGCTCCTTTTGGGAAAGTTCCTATTCGTCCCTCTTGAGCGGACAAATGGAATTGCTAAATCCTGGTTTACTGCAGTTTGTGAAAGAGACATATAGAAGGAAAGCAACAGTTAGAGACAAAAAGAGATGGAAATCGAAAGCAAGATTGAGACAGAAACAAAGACAAAGACACACACAGAAACTGATTCGTGTTTGGATAATCTGGACGACCATCTAAGGTGTTCTGAATTGGGGGGCATATCTTCAACTGCTGTAAAGCACTGAAGCTATGCCAATTACACCAGTTGAGAATCTGGCCCTGGGTCATAAAATGCAGTGTAAATATATGAAATTGTAATTGTACGGTAACTGTGCAGCTCTTGGATAGAGGAATAACAGACTGGGAATGTTCAAGCAATGAAGATAGGGAGCCCAAAGAAAGTATATGGGGAAAAGCAGGAATTAGCAAGAGCTGTAGAAGCGTCATTGCAATGTAACTATAACTCTTCAAACTACTATACAAAACGATTGATACTATGTACTTCTTGTACGCGTAACACCTCAGATCTTTCTTACCTTGATTTACAGTAGTAAAAAAAAATTACTAAAAAAAGTAGTTCTAGAAAATAAAATATGCAGTCTAGCTATATCTGGAAAAATTAGTAATCATCATCATAACAATTCATGACATTCTGAATTCAGAATATTCTGCAACAGTTAAAGATTTTTCCATAAAGTTTTCCCAGGTATGAAAATAGGAAGTTTGGCACCACTGCATTCCTACATCCTCAGGCTGGTAAAGTTTATTTTTCTGCAGCCTTGGGTCACAGAGGAGAAAAGATCCCTGGGTCCTCAGGTGCCTGCTAGTCCCTCTCTAACAACACAAAATCTTTTCTTAAAACATATTCATTTTATGTTTCAATATTTTTATGTTTCATTGGCTTATTCAGAAATTGGAAAATTTTACATCCTCTCTTAAGAGATCTGCAGGCATGTTTGCCTCAAGCTGAAAAAGCAAAACCTCTGGCAAATCACCAAGCCTTTGCTAAAATTTAAAATGAGGAGTCCAAATCTAAAGGTGATTGGACACTCTCTGGGAAACCTGGGGAGCTGGACATAAAAGACTTGGGGACTGACATATCATTTTTTTCTGCAGCAAATATTGGAATGCAAGAGTTGTGGATTCCAGCGTAACACCACATTTCACCCAGACAGTAGGTGGTCAGATTTTAGGGTGAAGGGGAATGGGGATAATTGGACAGAAGTGGGGAATTCTCCTGCTATCTGGTTGACTTCTGAGGCTCATGAACTTCCATTTCAGACGGAGGGAATGCTCAGCAACAGCATGAAATGGCTTTGTTCATATTAGGAGCTGAACAGGAGAATCAGGTAGAGGAGTTATTTATCAACTAACTAACTTAAATAACTCTGCTACCTGGTTCTCCTAATAATAATTTTTATTATTAATTATTATTATTATTATCTTCTGGCTCCCTAATTTCCTTCTTTAACAGGGTCACTGGCCAAATAGGTAGGGGGGAAGCTGTAGATGTGATATATTTTGATTCTTGTAATGCTTTTAACACAGTCCCACATGACATTCTCATAAGCAAACTAAGGAAATGGATTCCAGATGAAATTACGATAAGGTAGGTGCACAACTGGTTGAAAGCCCATACTCAAAGAGTAGTTATCAGTATCACACTTGCGAAAAAGGCTAGTATTCTGGGGTGTATTAACAGGAATGTTAAAGGTATGACATGGGAGGTAATTGTCTTCCTCTACTTGGCAGTGATGAGGCCTGAGATGGAGTATTGTGTCCAATTCTGAGTGCCACACTTCAGAAAAGATGTGGACAAATTGTAAATGCTAAGTTTAGAAAGCTTAATCTCTGATGAAAGATTAAAAAAACTGGGCATGTTTAGGCTTCAGAAAAGAAGACTGAGGAGGGACCTCATAAGAGTATAGAAATACGTTAAGGGCTGTTATAAAGAGGACGGTGATCAATTGTTTTCCATGTGTGGTGAAGGTAGGAAAAGAAGTAGTGGGGTTAATCTTCAGCAAGACAGATTTAGGTTAGATATTAGGAAAATGTTTCTAACTAATAGGATAGTTAAGCGCTGGACAGGCTTCCAAGGTAGATTGTGGAATCCCCGTATTTGGAGTGTTTTAAGGACACATTGGACAAACACTTGCTCTAGATTTATTTGGTCCTGCTTCAGCATGAGGAGATGGATTAGATGATCTCCTAAGGTCCCTCCTAGCCCCACATTTCAATGATTCTTTGATTTTATACAGTTCTGTAGATGTAAGTGGCTCTGTATAGCAGTAGGGATTTGCCAGATAAATACAAATTTACCTAGATTAGAAGGCTCCCAATCCAATGGCTTGTGCTGTGCAGGGTCATCGTAGCTAGAATACATCATGGAACAGGTGGGTTTAAGCAGGGGCCCAAGTATTCCAAGAATCTGTAGCTGTAGAATTTGCCATAGACTCCACTCTTTGATTCAGAGAAACAGTACAGTAGAATCCAATTTTCATTTTTAACAACAACTGAGTTAAAGAAATGAAAAGTTTTCTTTCAGAATCTGCACACTATGGGATAGATTCTCAGCGGGTGTAGTGCCCTGGATTCAAATGATCCAGAGCTAAAAACTGTCCCTGGCAGGTGTACATAGCTATGAAACTGGGACCTTTTGTTTTCTGGGCCCTGTGCCTTCAATGTTTTCAGTATTTTTCCTGAGCTGAATTCACTAGCCATTTTTGTTCTCAGAGTACAGACTATCAGAGGACACACACACACATACACACTGTACTCTCTCTTACGGAAAATTTACATTTGTCCTTTTTGATTCAGGTGACCAATCTCACATCATCAATAGTGACAACGCACAGTGAGCTATTTGCAAACATCCATAGGCTGAAATTTGTTTCTGGCCAGCTCTAAAAATAAACTTTATAGATTCTGAGAATTTGAGGCCAGAAGGGACCATTATGACTACCAAATCTGACCTCCTCCATAACGCAGACCAGAGAGTTTCATCCAATGATTCTGGCATCAAAGCCAATAACTTGTGGCTGAACTAATGCATATTTTCTAGAAAGACATACGTCTTAGAGATGTCAAGTGATGGTGAATTTACCATATCCTTAGTTAAGCTACCTCCCACTGTTAACATTTGAACTTTATTTCGAATCTATGTAGCTTCGGCTTCCAAACATTATAACGTATGATTCTTTTGTCTTCTGGAATAAAGAGCTTCTACTATCTCATAACTTCTCCCCAGATAGGCATTATTATTATCAGAGTCACTGCTTTCCAAAAAACAATTCACCATATTGTAAACGTGATCTACTTTCTTTGGTGCCTGGATGCAGGACCTTGCATTTGGCTGAATTAATATTCATGTTGTTCAAACCAAGTGATCCAGATTGGTCTCTGTAACTGATTTAGCCCTATCATTAGTTACCAGTTCATCAATTTTTGTGTCACCTGCAAATTTACCAGCCATTATATTATATTTTCTTCCAAATCACTGATAAAGATATTGAATAGCATTGGGCAAAGAACAGATATCACTAGCAACATTTCCTTTGGATTCCCCATTTACAACTGCTTTTAGATAACTATTGTTTAGCCTGTTTTTAGTCCAATTAATATATGCTATATTGATTCTTTTTTAATCAGAATGTTGGCAGTACTAAATCCAATGCCTTGCAGAAACTTAAGTATAGTAGGCCAGCACAGTTACCTTTATCAATAAAACTTGTAATCTCAATAAATAAATAAAAATACAGTTTTTTTACAGGACCTGTTTTCCATAAAATCTGGCTAATTAACATTATTACATTAGCACCCTATAATTCTTTACATATTGCATCCCATATCAGCCTTGTCCAGGATAAATGTCAGATGAACCGCTTGACAGTTACTTGAGTCAGCCCATTCACTCTTTTAAAATATTGGGTCATTAGCTTTTATCTCGTCCTGTGAAACTTTCCCAGTGTTCCAAGATTTGTTAAATATCAACATCAATGACTCAGAGAACACCGCAGTAAATTGAAACACTTTGGTGCAAGTCACTCAGTCCTGCAGATTTTACAATGCTTAACTTTACTAGTTGTTCTTTAAAATCTTCTCTAGTTACTCTTGGAACAGAAAGTATTTAATTATCACTGTAAGATGTAAACACATCCAGCCTGTTTCCAAATATAGATCAGAAATATTTATTGAATACTTCTGCCTTTTCTGCACCATTATTGAGATTTTTACCACTTCTATCTAGTATTGGACCTATACTTTTTGTTCCTAATATATTTTTTTAAAACTTTCTAATTTTCCTCAACCTCACTATCGATTTTTGCATCGATACCTTTAGCATTCCTTATCACCTATCTGCATTTCATAACTGCTAATCTATAACCATATAATTTATAGCTGAAGAAAGCGCTTGTGTGAAGAGCAATAATAATGTGCTATGCTTTAAATGGCATTTAAACTGAACTGAGGAGGTGCTTCTCCCAGTTGTTCTAGTAAGGACTAACGATGGAAGACTGGGGAGATGGGGTACCACTTGTAGGCAGCTATGGGAAAAACTGGCAGGTGAAATTCACTGTTTTTTTCCCCAGCTACTTTGCATCTGTTAACTGAGGCTTCTGTGATTTGCTGGAGCAGTGCAAAGCAGTTGGGGCATAATGGCCTGGCATTTTTAAAAGTCCCTCTGATTGGCTGATCTCAGGAGGCTTTCAGCCTCAGTTCAGACACAGAACCTTGTCCATCCCTCTCCCTGATACTTAATAACACAACAGAACTGGGAGAATAAATGATGTCCAAATTCAGATTTAAATGCAAGGTGAAGCACTGTAGAATAACTGTTCTTATTTTTGACATGCGGGCCTGCCTCTGCTGTAAGGATGTGATATGAAGTTTTGAAGTTGTTTGCATCCTTTCAGCTGCAAGAGACGGTGAGAATTGCAGCCTATGATGTAGATGGTTTGCAATGCCTCATGTGACTAATAGACCAATCCAAGATTTGTATGATCTTTGGCAATTATTGCAAATGTATATATCTTGGTTGGGAACTGGTTGCTTCCTACGGGCTCTTTTATCTTTAAGCTGTAAGAGCCAGCTCCTGTCATGGACTATGATACCCTGATGGAGACGATGGCGTCACTTGTTTTGGTGTAGAAGAGACAAAAATGGTTTAATGAGCAAGGAAGGAGGGAAAAGAAATATAAATTTCAATAATAATGACCCAAGTTTTGCAAATACCCCATAACATTTTCGACATTTATTCACTGAAATAAGAAAACTGAAATTTTCTTTAGCTGTGTTTATGCCCCTTATGTATTTGCTCGCCATTAAATACTCTAGCAAAGAAGGTTACTGGCAGGAGTTTGGAGAAGCAATGAGTTTTAACCAATATTTGCAGAAAGCATATTTGAACTTGTAAGCATGAGTATTCACACCTGAAAAATTGCCTCCTAGAATTATGCTTATCCCATCAGAGGACAGATGTAATACCACATGACCCGTATCTCAAATCAAAACTAACAATTGGAGGTGGAATTTTCAATGTGCACTATTTGTGCAACAGACTGCTCACAAGCTATCTACAGATGGAGAATTGGCTCCTGAAATTGAGTGAATAATCTTGAATGCTGAACAAAGTAAGGAAAATCATAGGTTAACTGTGGGCAATTCACAAACTGGAAAAGAAGCTAAATTCATCAAATGAATTATTATGGTACAAACTATTCACTCACTTCTATTAATACCCATATCTAGGGCTGATAACTGCCTCAGCTTTGAGCATTAGAATTCATTTGCTACAAAGTCTTTGGCTTCAAAGATGAATTAGTCTAGGACAGGGTTATTACCTCGTAAACAAGAAGCACACAGGAATGATCATTTAATTCTTTTTCTTTGAGCTAAGTTAGGACTTTATTCCATTGACAGGCTTGAGAATTGGGTTTCAACTATTTCACAAACTTGTCCCTTCTCTAGCTGCAGTTATCAGAACTAGCCTACCAACACAGTGGGCATGTGTGTAGTTCAGCTTTAAACTCAGACATTGGGACCTTCACCTTTGAAAATGGGAGTTTGTCAGTGGACTGGGGCCAGGAGTATGGGCGGGGAAGATTTCATACGATTAAGTAGGAATATGAATGAGAATCACTTCTTTTTACATTCATGGGGTATCAAGATCTGATTTTTGACCTTATTACTGTAATCAAGTGGCCTAGAGGGATTAGTTACTGCCTGCAGTCTGTACTTAAACATATGGACTATGTTTCCTGCAATAGCCCGAGCTCAGCTCTCCCCATCTCCTGTAGCCTAGTTTTTTCAGAGCAAAAAGGGGATAAATTGATTTAAGAAGAGTTAATGCCCCTGAACAGATGCACCAGCAATAGATGTGACAAAATGTCAAGTGGAATGTGCCTGAGGGCTCAGAATTTGGCCATGCACACAGCAGATGAGTCCCCAAGATGGCATGTTCCCCAGAGGCCAGACGTGCTTTGGTGACAGCTGTGATTTTTATGGCCCGGTTTCAATGACAGTTTGGGAGGGGTCAGCTCTGCTCTTTTCTGACAGGAATTAAGTTTGTCATCAGATTCTAAAATCCTTCTGATTTATGGCATTAATCACAGCTGTTTTTTACTCAGTTCTGTGTCGCCCCCACTTCCCAGGCACTGGGGAGTGAAGATGATAACATTAACATTGTGGTTACACTAATCGTGGAGGAAAGGAAAGTGGTAGGTTGTTAGGGCATGGAAGAGGCAAAGGCAAAGGCAACCACAAAACGTTCAACATCTATAGTATTTATCTAAAAATATACAGTAAGTCCAAAACCATAAGAACGGCCATATTGGGTCAGATCAAAGGTCCATCTAGCCCAGAATCCTGCCTTCCAACTGGCCAATGTCAGGTGCTTCAGAGGGAATGAAGAGAACAGGTAATCATCAAGTGATCCATCCCCTGTCGCCCATTCCCAGTTTCTGGCAAACAGGTTAGGGACACCATCCCAGTACCTATTCCTATATGCACCCATTCTTCCCCTTGAACCTCTATAATTTAGTAGGAGTATGTAGAAGAAATGTAGAGCTTTAGAAGTGCAGAGATACACACCAGAAACCCATCCCTCAATATCTTGTCTCCCTATATTTCCCAACCACAAATTAACTGGCCAGAGAGGTGACTTGCAAATGTGTTCAGCTGATTGCCTCCAACTAAGCAGGGGAAGGCCCATGTCAGTGCAGGGCAGACTCTCCAGCTTCCATTTGGTGGAATGCATTTTCCTCTTGACTTAAAACTCAGCAGAGAATCATGGAGGCCCTTGGAGACAGTCCTTTAGGACACAGGGAAATCCAGTTTCCCCTCTACTCCCACCTTTCTAATTATGTTATCCTTTTCTTTCATGCACCATAAGCCCACCCAATTCCCATTAAAGCCAGTAGAAATACTTCCATTGACTTATATGAGATTTGGATCAAGTCCTAAGCAAACATGTTAAAAGAGAAACTATATGCACAGTAGAGCCATTATAGTATTTTTCATTGCTACAATCAGAGCATGGCATTATCATGAAAAGAGCAGGGCTGTTGCTTCCAAAATTGACCCATGTTCCCCCTTCTCCCACATTTGTTTTCTGCTTGCACTTTGTCCCTGCATGCATGACCCACAGGCACAGCTGTGTCTCCAAACAGAGAGGGTCCAACTGTGGCTCTTCAATGTGTGGATTGGAAACCATTTCTGCTTAGAATGGTGAGTGGCTGGCAAGAGCTAGGGCTGAGGGAGTGTCCTCCATGAAAGGACAGAGAGAGCTGGAGCACGGAGGCAAAAGAATGGAGGCGGGGGGAGGAACTGGCTCTAGAAGCAGCGGCCCTGCGACAGTGAGAGATACCAACTCAGCGCTACCATGTATATAATCACAGCCTTATTTTTAAGACCTATACTATGGCACAAAGTAGCACTGACCTGATCCCTATGGTCAGCTCCAGTGTTCCACATGAACTGTGACATCACCAGCACAGTGCATGCTGGAGCAACACTGAAGCAGGAGCCCATGATTGCAGGAGACAGCTCCTCAGAGAGCAGACCTGAAAAACAACAAGAGTCAAAGTTTAATAAAACGTTAGAAATAACTAAATACACTGCTGCTGAGCTGTGCAAGTTCCATGTAACTAGTGGGCCTGAGTCACCAGGCCTGTCAGTCTATTGGAAACTATTTATTTGGAAAATAAAAGTGCTTCAGCATGCCCCTCTCACCCTGACCCTGACATTCTCGTACCCCGGCAGTGTCTCATTTTCTCCCAGCACACCCTCTCACTTGCATGCTTTCTCATTGCCACAGCCCACCCCCACCTCCTATGCTTACACCCTCTCCTCTGTACATCCTCTCACAAAGAGTTTTAAGCAGTTTGACTAAAAATCCTTTCCACTCTTACTTGTTCAATTGCTTGATATTCTTGTTGCATCTGAACACATATTCTTATTAGTTCTCCAGTCGTCCCTAGAATCTTCCGGAGAAAACAGGAGACACAAGTCCTGAATAGCTAATGTAAAAAACAGAAATAAAAACCAATCTAAACAAAACTCCAGACAAAACTCCAGCTCTTCTTTATAAATCACAATGATCCAAAAAGGGACACACACTAATATTTCTCTTTGAAGGTCACTTTTCAGCAAGATTTTGCAGCACATACAAACTTTATGGTCCCTCAACTCATAAATGGCTGGAGGGATTTTGCTTAGCCTGGCTCACTGAAGTTCACTTTTTGCATGAGACCAAGCATGACAAGTTTCAGCCCTTCCTTCCACCCAAAAAAAAAAAAAAGGAGAAAGGTACAAATATCTTAAAAAAGAATTAAAATGAGAATCGGTTGGTAATTTTTTACCAAAATGTTTGTTCACCTGAAACTGCACTTATAGCAAATTTAAAATTTTTTGTGGGAAAATTTTGATTTTTGCCATTTTTTTTCAATTTTTTACTTGGAAAATTCAAGTGAAGTATTTACGGTTGGTTCAACTCTGAATTGAAACATTTAGCCTTTCAAAATGAATCAAAATCTTTCATTTTTTACAGCATAATAGAATCATAGGACTGGAGGGGACCTCGAGAGGTTATCTAGTCCAGTCCCCTGCACTCAAGGAAGGACTAAGTATTATCTAGACCATCCCTGACAGCTGTTTGGCTAACCAGTTCTTAAAAATCTCCAATGATGGAGATTCCTCAACCTCCCTAGGCAATTTATTCCGATGCTTAAGCACCCTGACAGTTAGGATGTTTTTCCTGATGTCCAGCCTAAACCTCCCTTGCTGCAATTTAAGCCCATTGCTTCTTGTCCTGTCATCAGAGGTTAAGGAGAACAATTTTTCTCCCTCCACTTGTAACAACCTTTTAGGTACTTGAAAACTGTTATCATGTTCCCTCTCACTCTTCTCTTTTCCAGACTAAACAATCCCAATTTTTTCAGTCTTCTCTCATAGGTCATGTTTTCTAGACCTCTAATAATTTTTGTTGCTCTTCTCTGAACTTTCTCCAGTTTTACTTTTGGTAAACTCAGTATTAATCTGTGTCTATGAGCTGCTACAGAACCTTATAGAAGCTGCAGCTCAGGTGCCTCTTGCCCTCATTCTCTTCTATGACCTGCTCATCTTGACTACATCTCCCAGGATGCACTGTGGTCTCCCCTCTGGTTGCATCATGGGATATGTAGTCCAGTCACGGAGCCCAGCCCATAGGGAAAAAAGGGGCATTAGGCATCCAAACTACCACTTCCATGAGGCACCACAGCAGTTCAAGTGGACATAGATTAATATCCACCTGACCTGAAATGAAATATTTCAATTATAGTCCGATTTCAATCTGGGAATGTGGAAACATTTAGTTTCAATCAGAAATGTCAAAACAAAACAATTCAAAAATATTTTTTTCAGAACTTTCTGTTCTGTGAAAAAAATTGATATTTCCTCTTTTCATCAGGATGAAAACAAATTTTGAATTATCAGAGTTTTCCACAAAATGGAAATTCCAATTTTCAACCAGTCCTAGTTAGAATTAGTTGGTCTTTTCATCTGTTACTATCATGTCTCTACAACCAGTGCCATAACATGTCTCATGACTGGTTCTGTGCTGGAAGTGTTTGAATGGCAGCTGAGGAGATCTGTCCTATGGAGCTGTGAATGGGACTATTTTCCTATGCTATGGCTATCGTCGTAATATTTGAGTACCTAACAAGGATATTAATAAAAGTGATGTAAAGGCCTTGAGGGCACCACACACATTTTAGAGACAGCATTGAGATAGGAAAAATCACTAACAAATTAAATAAGATAATTTATTTTATTAATAGTAAGATGTTTTCTCCCACTTCTTCAAGTGGCAGAATCCAATAGATACATCATTTAGCTGCCTCCTCCTTGGGAGGCAGTCCACTTTAGCTATAGAGACAGGGGCTTGACAGCACAGCCATCTGATTGGCCCCGAATTATTATTCACAGCTGCTAATCTCATCTGAAAGTGTGCAAATCACCAATGATGGGGGAACCTCAAAATGTTCTATGTACAGGATCCATTTGGATAGGTATCCAAAAGCACAATCCAAAGCTTATCCCTCAAATCTGCAACACTGAACTGACTTTCCCCACAGAAGAGTTTTACATATTTTCACCACTTCTGGTTCTTGTCACAGATACAAATACAACAAGAATAATCTTTCTCCAAGTGTTTTGGCAAAGTATTTAGGTGCCAGCTGATACTCATAAGAAAAAACAAAGTTGTCTGAATATTTTAGCATACAGAAGGGAACTTAGCTGTAATAAAACCAGTACAGCATGTGTTCCAGGTAGCATGCCTTGGCAGCATTAGATTTTTATAACATTAGTTAGCACGTGTTAGTGAACATGGGCTAACATCATGCCGTTGGCTGCGTCCACATTTGAGTTGGGAGGTGTGCTGACCAGCTCATGCAGATATACTCATGCTAGCTCTGCTTGAACTAGCACACTACAAATAGCAGTGTAGCTGGAGTGACACAGGCAGCAGTTTGAGCTAACCACTTGAGTACATACCCGGGGTCCAGGCAGGTACATTCTCAGGCAGCTAGCCAGAGCTGCCCCCGTGCTACTTCAGTTACAGCACTATTTTTAGCATGCTAGCTTGAGCAGAGCTAGTGCAAGGACATCTATGCAACCTGATAATTACACCTCCCAACTCAAATGTAGACATAACCTCTGAATCCCAGTCTTAACAATGCCAGAGAGTGGGTGGCGGGAGGGAGAAATTATTTTTTCAAACAGATTGGCTCCTTCCTAGAAATGCCATAATTAGCATAAAAGAAAGGCATTCAGATCCTCAAATTTTTACACATATGGAGGTCCTGGTCCTCCTAACCTCATATTTATGGCATTCATCAAGGGGAGCTCTATTTGCCAGCACTAATTTTTCATCTTTGTTGACAGCTGTGTAATGCGGAGGTTGTGGAAAGCTGTGTGAGACTCACACATCCCTTTAAAGCAGCTAATGGTCACACAATCCACTGGAGAAAATTGAGTGTGTCAAAGTGAATGAACGGCTGCGTGGCTGATCAGACTCACTGAAGTCAAGTTTTACACTCAAGTGCCTTAAAGCTTGGAGTTAAATATCAGGTATAATTTAGTACTGGGAACCGACAAGTGTCTGACTGGTCTTTGGAGAGAGCCTAACCACTCTGTTCTGCATGTCAAATTAACTACCCAATAGTGAGCTCTCCTGACTAAATGATCAGTCTTTGGCAGGATGCCACACCACAAAGCTCCCCATACAACCGTCTCAAAAATGAAAACTTGTTACTCCGGAGCTGCCCTGTGAATACACATTCTGTCAAGGTTTCAGGGAAATATTTGGGGTAGGCAGGCTGAGAAAACAGAGAGGTGTTGGGTGTCAGAAGTGATTTAAAGGGGCTGCAGCTTTGCTCAGGAGCACTGGAACACCGCAGCTTGAGGACAGGAGGCCTTGAATTGCAACAGAAGTGGGGAGAGCAGAAGAGAATGATGTAGGTGTTTGGGTCACAACCGAGCAATGCCTCAAAGAAACACCTCAGATGTCCTAAGCCCCATTAGGAGAAAAAAACAGACTAAGTGGTTCATTTCTCTCTTGACACGGGGTGTGTAACCTCCACAAACGTTAATAAGCATCAAGGAGCAAGGCCATCAGATTCGCAAGCTCACTATGCTCTACTGGCACGGGACTCCTTACCATGTGTAACTCAGGTGTCCTGCAGGATACATTGACGTGGAACCCACTAATTGATAGAATGATAGATTCAGGCATCCACATATGATTATTATTCAAACCAGCTGTGTTAGCAACCTGTTGCACGAAGAACAGGCAGTGGCCTCTTACTAGACCTCTCTGAAGTCCTTTGATAACATCCGGTTGTGATTATTGCCAATCTATATGATTTCCCAAGGGATCAGTACATAAGATGAAAGAACAGGGGTCTCAGTATGCATATGACTAAACAGGGCCACTGTCATTCTCAGTCACTTCAATGCTGTGGCATTCATAATCATTTTCTCTCTGCTGCTTCTTAGCACTAGGCCAGGAAGATCAGGAGAAAACACCCATGACTTATTAAAGGAGACAATCAGCCAGTGTAAATCAAATCTGTTAATACAATCATCCAGACCTGTTGCTCTTGTAACTGCATTGGCCATGGAGTGCCCCTGATTCTCAGTGTGGACAGGAGGGCTAACGTATCACTACATTGCTAGCACATTTCCAAACTACTGATTGCTGTCACCCTATTCACTGATGTGAGCTTGCTCTGGATAGACCTCTATCTTAGTTGGAGGTAAAATGCAATTGCCAGCATTCTGCTAGCTACAGACATTCCCTGCTTCCCAATTTGTATTCAAAAATGTAGGATCAACTCTGAGGAGCCTCAATCCATTCCCTTTCTTAAAATTCAGAACCTCTGAATATCAGAACTAGGCTATCCAACAAGTTGATTGGCCCTGAACAGCTTTCTTTCCTGCCAGGTATCATGGCATTGGCTTGATAGAAAATTTGTGTATCACTACCACCCAATGTTGTCACTTGCCAATCAACCCCCCAAATTCTTCTCATTAGCACAATGGGCACAAGTGTCAGGACACTGAGGCTGTTACATCCAAACCCCATAGATACATCTCTAGGAATAACAAATACTGTGCTGGCCCACAAGAAATCTGGGGAGTTGTGTATGTGCATTAACCTCTGGGCAATGCAATGTACCATCATTACCCCATGCCTGCAGGAGAGGAGTCGATGCTACATTTTTCTCCCATAGTATGTTGACAAGAACATTCTGGAGTCAAGCAAGCCAGGATCTTCTCTGGAGCAGTTATAGTTAAGGTCCATTAAGGTCCGTTAAGTTCAGGTTGGTGTATCCTAAATGACCGATTTCCCATCCTGCATTTTCCAGTCCTGCATTGTACTTTCCATTTTCTACTTCTTTTTTTCACTGATTCATCTCCACCTCTGTTGAAATTCTCATCCCTACCTTTGTCTTCTTTCACCTTATCTACCACGTCTTCCTTCTGTATGGCATTCCCAAATCCCAGATTTCCAAACACCAACACATGCAGAATGTCACTGCCCATCTATTCACACGTACAGAGAATTGTGACCACATAACCACATTCCAGAAAACTACATTTGTTCCCCTATTTATTCCAGGATCCAGCTCAAAATCAGTTTCAAAACTGTCCATGGATTTGGCCAAGTTGACCATAGAGACCCTAACTCAAGACACAACCTCCCCACACCATCAACTTATATAACACCAGATTTCTCTTCTGCAGTTCCTACTGTCTTCGAAACATTCTCTGAACCTCTCTGCCTCACAGGAAAAGAACTCTTTTCTTTCCTGCATTTAATTTCTCCCTCCATCTGTGCACATCACATCTGCCCCACTTTTTAATGTGCAAATTATGTTTAACAAGAACTAATGTTTCTTCTTTGAGTGCTTGCTCATGTCCATTCTATATTGGTCCTCCTCCAGAGGTGGAGGCCCCACAGGGAAAGACCCCCAGGCCCATGAGGACCTAGGGGAGCAGCCAGTTGGACCACCAGGGGATGTGGTAGATACCTCAGCACTAGCCTTGTCCTCATCATTGCCAGATGAAGCGACTATGGGTCCCCCTCACCCAGTTCCGCAAGATGAAGCCAAAGCTCATCAGGAGCTTTTGAAGAGGGTCACCTCTAACCTGGGGCTCCAGGCAGGAGGAGGAGGAGCTGTCAGACTCACTGTTTGACGTCCTTTGCTCCACGGCACCCGCTAGAGTGGCTTTACTCCTACACTAGTATTGAAAATTATTAATGCCCTATGGCAAACCCCTTCCTCCCTGACACCCAGCTCAGAAAGGGCTGAACACAAATATTTTGTGCCAGCTAAAGGCCATGAGGATCTCTGTACTTACCCAGCCCCAAACTCCCTCATAGTTGAGGCCTTTAACCAGAAACAGTGGCAGGGTTAATGCAGGGCTACGCCCAAGAATAAAGACTCAAAGAGACTGGATCTTTTTGGGTGAAAAATTTATTCATCTTCCAGCCTTCAGTTGAGAGTGGCCAACCACCAAGCCCCCCTTGGCCACTGTGACTACAATATGTGGCAGACTATGGCCAAGTTCAAGGTCTCGCTGCCCAAAGGGTCCAGGAAGGAATTCCGGGCGATCCTCGAAGAGGGCATGGCTGCAGCGAGAGTGGCCCTCCAAGCAGCCTCAAACACAGTAGACTCCATGGCCCGCACCGTGGCCTTAGCCATCTCCATGAGAAGGGAGTCCTGGCTGCTCCTTTTAGGTCTGTCAACGGAGGCTCAGCAATCGATGCATGACCTCCCCTTTGCTGGCCAGGCCCTCTTTGCAGAGCAGATGGACAGTAAACTGCATGGCCTTAAAGACTCCTGCACTACCCTGAAAACTCTGGGGCTGTACGTTCCCAGTCCAGCCTGTAAGTGGTTCAAACCACAGCAATCTCAGGGCCAAGGGAGTCAACCCTGCCAGAAGCCCCCCCCATAAGAAGAGAAGGGGCTACAAGTGCTACCCGAGCCACCCACCTCCACACTCTGCCCAGTCAGGTTCAATCCACAATAAGCAGGGGGGCAAGCAAGCATTTTGAGGGTGCGCTCGAGGGTCACCTACCAGACTATACCCTGGATTAATCTGTCCAGCTGTTCTCCAACTGCCTTTTTTTCCCTCCCTCCATGGATTGCTATAACTTCAGACTGCTGGGTCCTCAATACTGTGGCAGAGGGTTATACCCTACAGTTTATTTCTACTCCTCCCCCCCCCCCCCCCGACGCTTCCCCATCCCTCTTCAGGGACCCTTCTCACGAGAGTCTCCTCACACAGGAGGTTAAAGGGTTACTGCAGCTGGGTGCGGTGGAAAAAGTTCCTCTCAAGTACAGGAACAAGGGGTTCTATTCCCAGTACTTTTTAATCCCGAAGGCCAAGGGTGGACTATGATCCATCCTGGACCTGTGAGACCTCAACGTATACCTAAAGAAGTTGAAGTTCCGCATGGTCTCCCTGGCCTCTATTATCCCCTTCCTGGATCCGGGAGACTGATATGCGACCCTAAACTTGAAGGATGCATATTTCTGTATAGCGATCTTTCAAGGCCACATACATTTCCTAAATTGCATGGTGGGACCCAACCACTATCAGTTTGCGGTCCTCCCATTCGGCCTCGTGACAGCACCGAGGGTGTTCACCAAGTGCATGTTGGTAGTGGCTACTTACCTCAGGCGCCGAGGTGTTCAAATCTACCCGTACCTCGACGACTGGCTCGTGAAAGGCCGCTCCAGGTCCCAAGTCCAGAGAGATGTCATGGTGCTGCAGGCCACATGCAGATCCCTGGACCTGTTGGTAAACAACAAAAAGTCAATGTTAGTTCTGGTGCAGAGGATAGAGTTCATCGGAGCGGTTCTCAACTCCACCTGTGCCAGAGTGTTTCTACCTCAGGAGGGGTTCCAGATGATGATGGACCTCATGCAGGAGTCTCTGCTTTCCCCCTGACCATGGCCCGGGTGTGCCTGCACCTACTGGGACACATACATCATCTGCCCTACCAGGCCAGGATGCGGCCCTTGCAGCAGTGGCTGTCAACAGTCTATGTCCAGTCCAGCGGTCACCTGGAAAATGTTGTTACCGTCCCACAGACTGTACTTACCTCATTACGTTGGTGGACCAACCCCAGGGAATTCCATTCAACAACCCTCATCACTCGATCGAGTTGATATCGGATGCCTCGGACCTCGGCTGGAATGTGCATCTCAGCGGCCTCCAGACCCAGGGCATGTGGTTCCCAGAGGAGATGATGTTTCACATAAATGTCAAAGAGCCCAGGGCGGTATACTTGACCTGCAGAGTATTTCTACAACACCTGATGGGCAAAGTGGTGAGAGTGCTGACAGACAATATGGCCTCAATGTTTTACATCAACAGGCAAAGGGGAGCACGCTCATTGGCCCTCTGCCAAGAGGCACTCTGACTCTGATATTTCTGCATTGACCACGCGACACCTCCCCGGCATCAGCAACACACTGGCAGATCCTTTTCCTCTCACTATAAGTGGTCGCTCTATCCAGAAGTATCCCAGATCCTCTTCCAAAGGTGGGGAATTCCCCAAGTGGACCTGTTCACTACCAAACAGAACAGGAAGTGTCATTTCTTCTGCTCCCTACAAGGCCTGGGCAAGGGTTCCCTCTCCGATGCCTTCCTCCTGTCATGGTCAGGGGCTCTGGTGTATTCGTTCCCGCTGATCCTGCTCATCAGCAGAGTCCTGTTGAAGGTCAAGAGAGACAAGGTCCAAGTCATCATGGTCGCCCTGGCGTGGCTGCGCCAGCATTGGTTTTGCATGCTGTTGGACCTAGTGGTTGTCACTCCTTGGCCCCTTCCCAATTGATCAGATCTGCTCTTGCAGGATCACGGACTTCTCCTACATCCCAACCTTGCCCCCCTCCACCTCACAGTGTGGATGCTGTGTGGTTGAATTTGGAGGTGAGGGCCTGCTCTAATGAGGTCCAGCAAATCGTCTTGGAAAGCAGGAAGCCTTCCATTAGAGCAACCTACCTGGCCAAATGGATGAGGTTCTCCCACTGGGCATCTGAGCGTAGCATCTCTCCAACGCACTCCTCTTTACAATCTAAGATTACCTGCTCCTGTCAAGGTTCCTTCCCCACTCTGAATTCTAGGGTACAGATGTGGGGACCTGCATGAAAGACCCCCTAAGCTTCTACTTACCAGCTTAGGTTAAAAACTTCCTCAAGGTACAAACTTTGCTTTGTCCTTGAACCCTATGCTGCCACCACCAAGCGTGTTAAACAAAGAACAGGGAAAGAGCCCACTTGGAGATGTCTTCTCCCCAGAATATCCCCCCAAGCCCTATATCCCCTTTCCTGTGGAAGGCTTGCTAAAAATCCTCATCAATTTGTATAGAAGAACACAGACCCAAACCCTTGGATCTTAAGAACAATGAAAAAACAATCAGGTTCTTAAAAGAAGAGTTTTAATTAAAGAAAAGGTAAAAGAATCATCTCTATAAAATCAGGATGGTAAATACTTTACAAGGTAATCAGATTCAAAACAGAGAATCCCTCTAGGCAAAACCTTAAGTTACAAAAAGACACAAAAAGAGGAATACACATTCCATTCAGCACAGCTATTTTACCAGCCATTAAACAAAAGAAATCTAACACATTTCTATCTAGATTATTACTAACTTTTTACAGGAGTTCTGAGCTGCATTCCTGATCTGTTCCTGGCAAAAGCATCACACAGACAGACAGACCCTTTGTTCCCCTACCTCCAGCTTTGAAAGTATCTTGTCTCCTCATTGGTCATTTTGGTCAGGTGCCAGCAAGGTTATCTTAGCTTCTTAATCCTTTACAGGTGAAAGGGTTTTGCCTCTGGCCAGGAGGGATTTTATAGCACTGTGGACAGAAAGGTGGTTACCCTTCCCTTTATATTTATGACAGCTCCATTTTAAGAACAAGGACCTGGCCCTCTCTTCTAGCAGAGTACACCTTGTGGCTATCTCTGCTTTTCACCAACCAATCCAAGGTAAGACAGTATTTTCATACAATATGTCGGTCCGATTCCTCAGAGACCTCAGGAGACTCTTCCCACCGGCCCTGGCTCCTGTCCCACAATGGGACCTTAACTTATTTCTTTCTAGGCTCACGGGCCCGCCCTATGAGCCTATGGACCCCTGCTCCCTCTCCCATCTGTAATGGAAGGTCACATTCCTTGTGGCGATAACATCTGCGATACGAGTGTCGGAGCTTAAAGCCCTGACATTGGAGCCACTGTATACGGTATTCTACAATGACAAAGTTCAACTGCAACCCATCCAGCCTTTCTGCTGAAGGTGGTGTCTTCCTTCCATGTTAACCAGGACATCTTCCTCCCAGTGTTTTGTCCCAAGCTGCATGCCACTGTGAAGGAAAGGAGGCTGCACGCCCTGGACATTAGATGTGCCCTGGCGTTTTACCTGGAATTTACCAAGCCCTTCTGCAGATCAACCCAGCTCTTCATCGCAACAGCGGACAGAGCAGAGCTGTGTTGCAATCTACATGTCCATGAACTCCTACCCGCCTCCTTTGGCACTGCTTGGGAGTCACCTAATATTGAATGGACATGAGCAAGCACTCGAAGAAGAAAAGACAGTTACCTTTTCTGTAATTGGTGTTCTTAGAAATGTGTTGCTTATGTCCATTCCGTGACCCGCCCTCCTTCTCCACTGACGGAGTTCTGGCAAGAAAGAACTGTGGGCGGGGGCAGGGGTGCCCCTTATACCGCAACATGTGTACGTCACTTCAGGGGGCACCAAAACCAGTCCCCTATGGATACCACTGAAGGAAAAACTTCTGGCACCAGTGCTTGTGGTGAGCACACACACCTAATATGGAATGGACATGAGCAACACATCTCGAAGAACACCAGTTATGGAAAAGGTAACTGTCTTTTAACAACAAATTCAGATGAACCATCGTGTTCATCTCTCATCCAGATCTGGATGCCTACACATCTTCAGGATAGCTTGTCCAGCAGATTTGGTTGGATTATCAAATCCCAAAGGTACAGACTCCTCTTCAGTGGGCTTAGGACTCTTCTTAGAAGGCTTTAGGAGCTGGGTCCTGGCAGCCAAGAACGCCTGCACAGAGCCCCATCCACTTTCTCTGCCAGAGCCCACTTCTGATCCCAGCCCTACAACTTGGCCCTGGGAAGCAGATGGGGCCATGGTGAAGGGCTGGGATCAGGATGGAGCTCTGTCTAGCAGCCAATCAGTACTTATGGGGTGCAGCCTTCTGCTCTCTTGGTAACCTCAGCCCTTCAGTGCAGCCCCACCCACTTTCCCTGTGAAAAATTCCTGGGTCCTGAAAAAAACAAAATTTGGGTGAAGTTAATAGCATCTACAGCTGGGATTCCTGAAGAAGTTTTTTTTACCTGGATGACATTATGGTTCGGGGGGGGGAGGGGTGGGCACTGCCCAGATGAACAGCACCTAACTCATAATGTATTTCAATGGATTTGTGTTTGATTGCGATCCTACTTGGGGCTCTCCAGGACTGACAACCCACCATGAGGCTGACATGTGACAGATAAAAGCTAAAAGTAGGGACACATTTATTTTAAAAAAGGCTTCTGAATTCTCACTCACCAGTCTGCAGCATGTGCAAGTTTTGGGTGTGATGTTTTAGAAACACAAGATATGCATACCATAAAATTCAAATTGGTGTGTGCAAACTATATAATATTTGCTTGAAGACTGCTGATTTGAATGCACCAATGCCGTGTCTGTCAGGAAAAAACAAGTTATAGAGCATGGAAAATAGTACACTCCAAATGCTGAATTTGTGACAATGCAGGCACAAATTTAGAGGGCAGGTTGAATCTATGAAAATTTGGCCCGTAGGGTTTCCTGGTAACCAATCACTAAGGGCCAAATTTTCATAGATTCATATAATCTATGAATATTTGGCTCTTAGTGTCAAGGTACCAAGGAAAGAGTTTCTTCTTTCCCTTCCTGAAAGTTTCCATGACTCCATACCAGTACAAACAACAACCCTGCTGATGTCAACATCACATTTAGGTCTCAAAATACTCTTCGTAAAATAAAACTCCTGTGTACATAATTAAACTCAGCCCTCTAGTGCAATTTGATCAGAGTATACCTGAACAAGGTTGTCTTTTCAGGAGACAGTGATAGTGTGGATCCTGGTACGCTGTTTTGTAGGCAGTTAGGAGTGCAGGTTCCTCCTTTCTTATTTGTTATGATTTAGAGTTCGTCCATTTAAAATGCCAGGTGCTGATACATGTTCCTGCTATTTCAGACCAAGGGAAAGTAAATTCCAGAGTCAAGGACTGATTACAGAAAATGCCTTTCCAACAGGCCCACCCCCTCTTTTAAGCCCAGGGACACCTACATCAAGCACATCTACCAATATAAAGTACACCAGTCTCACAAGGGGAAAGGGACATCTCTCAAGCCACAAGGTCTTAAACCACTTAGGGCTATAAAGGTCTAAAGATAACCTTTCACTCCACATGGACCTAACAAGTAGCCAGTGCAGGTATTAAATTAAATTAATGAATTAAAACTGCTTAATGAGTGGGCAGAAACATTAAGCACTAATCTATATATATAAATAGTCTCCTGATGTCACCCAGTGTAATTAACACAAAAGTGGTGCAGAGGTCTGGGCAATTATAGTAAGGCCCACATCTGAAAGAAAAGGTCTTCTTGGCAACTATACATGGGAGAAAGCAGCCCTGGCCACAGCTACTCCTGGCATATCCAGGAGAAGATTAGGATCTATCATGACCCCCTAGACTCTAAAACAGTTTATAAAATGGCAGGTGCGCTCCCTCAGTGTGGCATTGGACATAACTTCAGCTTTTCTATTGGTTGCTTTTTCCAACATTGCTTCCAACCTTTCTGGGTTAAGCCTCTGCCAGCTTGCCCTCAGCCCATTTTCCAAACATTGGATACATCATTCAATAGCTCTAGTCAGATAAAATTAAATAAAGACGAATGCCATCACCATACTGAGGGCACCGTCCGTAGCTCCTCACTAACCCAGGTAATGGCCTTTTATACACATTGAATAGGAGGCAAGACTGAACCCTCTAATACCCTAGATTCATAGAAGGGATCATTGTGACCATCTAGTAAGGGTTATAATTTTGGTTCCCGGATGTACAGTAGAACCTCAGAGTTACGGACACCTTGGGAATGGAGGTTGTCCATAACTCTGAAATGTTCGTAACTCTGAACAAAATGCAGTGCCAGCTCCAGCAGTTCACACTTCAGGCCAGGTTTCAGAGGCAGCTAGGCAGCTTCCTTGCAGGCAGCTTCTTGTCCGGGCAAGTTCGTCCCCCTCCCAACCAGGGTGGGTGGGTGGGTGCGAAGAGTGATGGTGGTGAAAACAGCACACATACACATGGCCGGGAAAGGGGGGGGTGAAAACAGCACCTCTGGCTTACAGGAAAGCAGCACAGACCTCAGTGCTGCTCCTATTCTGGCTGCCTTGGGCTGGCAGCAGCTTTGCCTGTGAATCTTGTGTCTTCAACTCCTAGCTATAAGTGGGTGCCCCGTGCGTAGGGGCGGGGGTGGGGGTAAGGGTGGGAACAGGCAGCCCAGATGTGCCTACCTTTAAGATGGAATACAGACACAGTACAGTATTTTTTTTGTCTCCTCTTCTGCCTGATTGGTTACTTCTGGTTTCACATGGTGTCTGGTTGACCGGTCAGTCTGTAACTCTGGTGTTTGCATCTTTGAGGTTCCTCTATATGATTTTATGTCTTGGATGTATTAACACACATCATTTGCTTGCAACCAGGTAACCAAGCAATGCGTATTGCTTTTTATCAGTGACCTGTCCCCTTTATTATTTACCACTCTCCCAATCTTTTGTCATCTAAAAACTTGTTTTCTTCCACACTATCAGCACTATTACCTTTATCAACCAAACTTGTAATCATATCTAAAAAATGTCAAATTAGTTTGATAGGATCTATTTTCTTTAAATCCATGTTCATTGCCATCAATTATATAAATTAATTCTTTATTAATAAATTCCCAAATCAACCATTCCATTGTTTTCCTTGGGATCAATGTGAGGCTGACAGGCCTATAATTACCTAGGTTATCCTGTTTATCCTTTTTAAATATTGGCACAAGATTAGCTTTTTTCCAGTTCTCTGGAACCTCCCCAGTATTCAAAGAGTCACTGAAAAGCAATGTTAAGGGTTCAAGAGCTCATCAACCAGCTCTTTTAAAATTCTTGGATGCAAATTACCAGTACCTGCTGATTTAAAAATATTCAGCTTTAGTAGCTGGTGTTCAACATCCTTCTCACTTTCTGTTGGAATGGAAAGCATTTCATTGTCATAATATATAATATATCATCTGGCTTTTCCCCAAATAGATAAAACAAATATTTTTGAGCATTTCTGCCTTTTCTTCTTTCTTACTGACAATTCTATCATTTCCATCTACTAATGGACCAATACCATTGTTAGGATCCCTTTTGTTCCTAATGTACTTAAAAACTCTTTATTACTGTCCTTAACTCTACTGAACATAGATTTCTCCTTGTGTCCTTTTGCTTCCTTTATCAATTGTCTACCATTACTAGCTTCTGATTTATATTCATTACTTTTTACTTCTGCTTTCTTCATATATAACATGTCACACACACACACACATACAGAGAAAGAGAGAGATGCTTTCACATGCCATCTAAGCCAGGTTGTTTTTTTAACCAGTGTGACATTCTTCCTCAATGTGATAATGTGGCTTTTTAGGCATCTAGCAAAATGATCTGAAACAGTTCCCAATTATCATTCACATTTTTATGTTTAAATTCTTTTCTCCAGCTGATTTGGCTCATAATTGTTTTCAGCTTTGTGAAATTGGTCCTTTTAAAGCACTAAGTCCATATATTACTGGTCTGGACTTTATTCTGTTTGAACATAGCAAATGGAATCAAGTCACAATCACTTGTACCTAAGCTACCATTCTGTGATCAATTCCTCTTCATCTGTCAACATAAGGCCTAATGTAGAATTCCCCCATGTTGAATGCAACATTTTTGAATTAGAAAATAGTCATCTATAATTTTTAGAATGTTTTAGTACTGGCAGCCTGAGACTTCCAGCACAAATCACTCAGATTGAATTCCCTGATGATACTACAGAGTTTTCTTTCCAACGCATCATAAACGCATCGATCCAACGCATTATAAATTGGTGCATAAGGAGCTGGTCATCCAGTTCTCTAGTGTGATTTGGAGACAGCAACTAATACATCATCTTGTGCTTTATCTGTGAAAATACTGATCAATAAATATTCAAGATCTTCTTCCAAGTTGTCAATGACTTGAAAGTAAGAAATGCCATTTTTGACATAGAGTGCCACTCCCCTGCTCCTTTTGCCTACTCGATCCTTCCTAAATAGCTTATCAGTTTATTTTAACATTCCAATCACACAAATCTTCCCATCAGGTTTCAGTAACACCCACTAGGTTGAATTTATGCTAATAAATGAGCAATTCCAATTCTCCTTGTTTACTACCCAGGCCCCTAGGTGTACAGGCAATTAAAGAATTTCTTCTCTTCATGCCCTTTGGTTCCTTGATTAATTTTGTTCTCTATAGCTTGATATTTGGCTACACAAGTGCTCATTTTTCCCTCTTTTCACCCTCACTTTTTGTTATTGGTTTATTGCCATCCTCACTACTCTAGCCGCCTTTCCCCTACACCAATATTTCTCAACCTTTTTGATATCAGGGACCAGCTTGCTGCCTTCCTAAATTGTCATGGACCACTTGAGAGAAAATAAATGAACAATGTATCACTGGTATTTCTTGCTGTTTTTTCAGTATTGCCAGGCTTTTCTTTTTTGCACTATCTGCATGTAAGGCATTTCTTACTTGATATGAAAATGTTAACCTGATTTTTAAACATTGTTTCAAATGAAGGGTACCAATAATTTTGCTTTCAACTGTATATCTCATTTTGTAGATTAGAGATAATTCAATTGATTTAGTTTAAAAAATAATAATAAAAAATCAGATGGATTCATTCACCATACTGTTAATGAGATGTTTGTATGTCTTGTAGACACAAGTCTTTCAATCTGGGGATGAATGTTTGACAAAGATACTCAGAGCATCTTTCCAATGCTCAGTCAGTTGCAGTATTTTGTTTTCATTGTAGTCATCACTGAAAATACAATTTCACAGAGGCATGTAGAATGGAATGGGAGCAAAGTTTGGATAGCAAGTTCACTGAGTTGTGGGTTTTCACGTCTGACTTTGACCCAAAAAACAGGTAGAGTCACTTTATGAAACTGTAACTTCAGACCCTCATCACTTGACAGTTTCAGCAACTTGTCCTCCAGTGATGGTGACAGAGAGGTCTCAGTTTCAAGAGAGGAGAATGGATCATGAACCAATTGCTTTCTTTTCTGTGGATCAGAATCTGATGGAAAATAGTCCACAAACTTTTGGAGAGTTGTATTTTAGATGGGATGCAATATTTAACGTAGGAGAGGCAGATCCACATCTTTACAGTCATCAATAGCTAAAGATGGGAACATGTCATAACATTCATGCCCGACTCTTTTTTTCTAGACTTTGAGCTTTTTTTAGAGGCCGTGATCTTGTCAGCCAATAAAAGACACTTAACATACTTTTCTGCATAGAGAGATTGAGCTGATTGAAGTGATCAAATATATCTTCCAGAAATGCAAATTTGGTGAGCCATTGTAAATCCTGAAAGTATCTTGTCAGAGGGACAGAAAGCCTTTCAAGTTCACATTGCAGTCCTTACTCTTAATTTAATACTTTGCCACTGGATAACCACTGCAATTCAGTGTCTAAGAATAAGTGATGGTGTTCAGACCCCATTTCTTCACACATTGTAGCGAAGATGCAAGAATTGAGTCCATTTGCTTTCACAAAGTTCACAATTTTATCAACTATCAAGGACATCATTAAGCTGGATATGAGTCAGCAGTGTGCCCTTGTTGCCAAGAAGGCCAATGGCATTTTGGGATGTATAAGTAGGGGCATAGCGAGCAGATCAAGGGACGTGATCGTTCCCCTCTATTCGACACTGGTGAGGCCTCATCTGGAGTACTGTGTCCAGTTTTGGGCCCCACACTACAGGAAGGATGTGGATAAATTGGAAAGAGTACAACGAAGGGCAACGAAAATGATTAGGGGTCTAGAGCACATGACTTATGAGGAGAGGCTGAGGGAGCTGGGATTGTTTAGTCTGCAGAAGAGAAGAATGAGGGGGGATTTGATAGCTGCTTTCAACTACCTGAAAGGGGGTTTCAAAGAGGATGGCTCTAGACTGTTCTCAATGGTAGCAGATGACAGAACGAGGAGTAATGGTCTCAAGTTGCAATGGGGGAGGTTTAGATTGGATATTAGGAAAAACTTTTTCACTAAGAGGGTGGTGAAACACTGGAATGCGTTACCTAGGGAGGTGGTAGAATCTCCTTCCTTAGAGGTTTTTAAGGTCAGGCTTGACAAAGCCCTGGCTGGGATGATTTAACTGGGACTTGGTCCTGCTTTGAGCAGGGGGTTGGACTAGATGACCTTCTGGGGTCCCTTCCAACCCTGATATTCTATGATTCTATGATTCTAAGCTCTGGAGCAACTTCTTGGCTGCCCAGACCTCTCGATGAATAAACAATGTGTTGCTTGAGCAGTCGGTACAGCTTCCATCACTCTCGCAACTACTCCTGAATATCTGCCCGTCATTGCGGCCACTCCATCCATGCAAATTCCAATGCAGAAGTCCTACTGAAGTCCTTGTCCTGTCTCATACTCATTTAGGACCCGGAAGATTTCAGCACCTGTTGTGTTTTGCGGCAGTTCTTCACAACAGAGTAGATCTTCGTGAAATGCGCTTTCATAGGCATAGCGCACATAAACGATACGAACCGCTTGCTTTAAAAATGTCCATTGACTCATCCAACTGAATTGCACACCAACTTGACGCTCTCTTACCCTTTCTATCAACTGCGCTTCGATATCTTCTTCAATATCAGTGATTCAAAGTGAGACAATATCACTTGACAATGGAATGCAACTCACTTTTTTGGCAGCTGCATGACCCAAGACTTCACAACAAGCATCTATTACTTCTTCACTAACTGTAAATGATGATTTGCATTTAGCTATGCATAGAGACAGCATATATGATGCTTTTAACATACCTTCTTATGATGTTACAGCAGTGTGTAGTAGTTTCTTTTGCCCTTTCACTTCATCTCGCTTCCTTTGGAAGAATTCCATTGGCTTTTCTTCTAAATTGAGATGTTTGGTTTCAAGGTGTCAAATCATTTTTAAAAGGTAGTGTAGCATAATTGCTTACGATCATGTCACACACAACACAGAGAGGTTTCTGGCATTCTACAGCCTCACTTGCAACAAACCCAAACTTAACGTAAGATGAATTGTATTTTCGATTGAAGGCCAAACATTTCCTCTTCTTTGTTGCTAAATGCAAAGTAATGCACATTGGAAAACATAATACTGAACTATACATTATAAAATGATGGGGTCTAAATTCGCTGTTACCCCTCAAGAAAGAGATCTTGGAGTCATTTTGGCTAGTTCTCTGAAAACATCCGCTCAATGTGCAGCGGCAGGCAAAAAAGAATGTTGGGAATCATTAGGAAAGGAATAGATAACAAGACAGAAAATATCTTATTGCCTCTATATAAATCCATGGTACACCCACATCTTGAATAGTGCATGCAGATCTGGTTGCTCCATCTCAAAAACTAAATATTGGAATTGGAAAAGGTACAGAAAAGGGCAACAAAAATGGTTAGGGGGATGGAATGGCTTCCATATGATGAGAGACTTTTCAGCTTGGAAAAAAGACGACTAAGGGGGGAATATGATAGAGGTCTATAAAATCATGACTGGTGTGATGATAAGTGCGATGATAATAAGGAAGTGTTATTTACTCTTTCTCATAACACAAAAACTAGAGATCACCAAATGTAATGAATAGGCAGCAGGTATAAAACAAACAAAAAGAAATATTTCTTCACACAATGCACAGTAAACCTGTGGAATTCCTTGCCAGAGGATGTTGTGAAGGCCAAGACTATAACAGGGTTAAAAAAGAACTCGATAAGTTCATGGAGGCTAGTTCCATAAATGGCTATTACTAGGGCCCTACCAAATTTGCGGCCCATTTTGGTCAATTTCACAGTCATGGGATTTTTAAAATAATACATTTCATGATTTCAGCTATTTAAATCTGAAATGTCACGGTGTTGTAATTGTATGGGGTCCTGACCCAAAAAGGAGTCATGAGGGGTCACAAGGTTATTGTGGGAAGGGGTTGCAGTACTGCTGCCCTTACATCTGTGCTGCTGCAGGTGGTGGCGCTGCTTTCGGATCTGGGCAGCTGGAGGGCGGCAGCTGATGGCCAGGAGCCCAGCTCTGAAGGCAGAGCCACCGCTAGCAGCAGTGCAGAAGGAAGGATGGCATGGTATGTTATTGCTTCCCTTACTTCTGCACAGCTACCTTCAGATCTGGGCATGCGGCCAACAGCCACTGCTCTCCAACTGCCCAGATCTGAAGGCAGCGCAGAAGTATAGGTGGCAATACTGTGACCACCCTAAAATAACCTCGTGACCCCCCTGAAACTCCCTTTGGGGTCAGGACCCTCAATTTGCGAAACGCTGGTCTCCCCCCGTGAAATCTGTATAATATATGTAAAAGCACACAAAAGGCCAGATTTCACTGGGGAGATCAGATTTCATGGTCCGTGATGTATTTTTCATGGCCATAAATTTGGTAGGGCCCTAGCTATTAGCCAGGATGGCAGAGATGCAACTCTGAAGTCTCCCTAGCCTCTGTTTGCCAGAAGCTGGGAATGGGTGACAGATAGTCCCAATATTTGGGGCTTTGTCTTATATAGGTTTCTATTACTCCCCACCCCCTTTCCTGATTTTTCACACTTGCTGTCTGGTTACCCTACTGACAGGGGACGGATCACTTGATAATTACCTTTTCTATTCAATCTCTCTGAAGCACCTAGCATTGGCCACTGTCAGAAGACAGGATACTGGGTTAGATGGACTATTGGTCTGACCCAATATGGCCATTCTTATTTATGTTCTTATGTTTTCTAATGCTTCTTCCTTGTCATGTTTGGAATCACTCACATCTCTATTATGCAAAAAGAAAAGGAGTACTTGTGGCACCTTAGAGACTTACAAATTTATTAGAGCATAAGCTTTCGTGAGCTACAGCTCACTTCATCGAATGCATCCGATGAAGTGAGCTGTAGCTCACGAAAGCTTATGCTCTAATAAATTTGTTAGTCTCTAAGGTGCCACAAGTACTCCTTTTCTTTTTGCGAATACAGACTAACACGGCTGCTACTCTGATCTCTATTATGTTTTTTCTGAACTTTTGTTAGTTCTAAAAAATAAATTCAGAGGTAACTGCTTTAACAATGACATTGTCTGGTTTGGCTAAGTAAAAGTTTTACTAGAACTTAAATTTCACTTGTCACTTTTTGTTAACTACTTCCTTCCAATAAATGCGCACGTACGTGCTCTGCATCAGCACCGTGGCAACCAATGTGAACCCAGTCGGTTTATTTATTATTGTTTAATGTTCAGAAATAATTGAATGCATACAGTAATGTAACATACAAGTACAAAAATAAACTTTACATTTTAAATATTAATATTGTGTGTCAGGGAAATCTCAGGGACTGGCGCGGAGGCTGCCTTGGACCGGTGATGGTCCATGGACTGTTTGTTGAGAAACACTGCCCTTGAAGTTTGGTTTCTCTTCTACTGAGATGGAGGCATTTAAACTATACATCCCCTTCTCCTTATACTACCTGGATTGATGTTCCACAAAAACAAAACCTTCCAAGTCTCCCTCTCCAAAAAAGCAGTAGACCCACTCAAGGGTGGAAAAAGAGAGAGGGGGAGAGGGGAAATGACTATTATACATCCACATGATTGCAGATTTATTATGTGCATGTGAAATGGCTGAACCACAAGGAAATGACTGGAACAGTCCCTGGAACTGACAAAGAGCAGGATCAGTAGAATTTAGAAAGAAACATTATTGTTTTCCAAACTGGTGTTTGCTTTACAGCTCTTCCAACACCAAATCTAAAAAAAAAAGGGTCTCTAACTACTCTGAAGTCCTAGGAACACAGACAGAAAGTAACACACAAGACAAAAGTTGCTGTAAGTCTTTCCAAATAAGCCATCTGCTCTTTCCTGTGGGTCCACTGGTGCCTGGTACTAGGATGAGTGAGATGGCTGGCTTCAAAATATTATTGGACGTTTCTGTTGCTTTCTTCTTTTGTTAAAGGCAAGCTATTTCCTATGCTCCAGCCTGCTTTCCTTGCCTGACTCATGCTGCCCTTTCCTTCCCAAACATAAGGCAGTCTCCCTACGAGAGACTGGTGAAATCCTTCAGCACAGTGGCCATATTAGATCACAAGGATTATTCACAAGTGCTGCATATACTCACTGAAGCACAGGATCACCAAACATCTCTGTGACTTGCCAAGCCAATTTGTGCAGAAGACCATAGCAGTTTACAAGAAGGAAGCCGGAGGAGGTAAATCTACTCTAACAAATAGGTGACAATGAGCTCAGAGTTTGGAAGTTCAAGAGCACATTTTGGCAATGATTTGGGCATTGCATGGCTGGTCAGGCCTAGTGATCAGAACAATGGGTCAGAACTAGGGTGACCATATTTCCCTATGCTGAATGTGGGACACCTGGTAAAATTCGAATCTATCTATTCGTATTCAAATCTATCACCTCGTATTCAAGTGAGTTCAACAACAATCAATCAGAACTGTGCAGTACAAATGTTCAAATTAACATCAAGTTGACTGAGCCTCTGTTAAAAAGAAATACTGCTTAGTTGGATTCTTTTTATTTACCTTATCTTTAAGGCTTTAGAGATCGGTGACACAAACACACACTCCAGTACATCTCTCACACAGGGAGGGTGACCGGCCGACCGGACACTCCCTGCCTGGTGCTCTCCACCCTCCATGCCTGACTGGGACCCCGGGATGGACCCGTCTCTCCTGGTACCTGGTGACGTGTCTTCCCGAGGCAACACATTGGGTAGGGGGGCACACAGGGTGACATGGCTCTCTCCCCAGATTTCTGCCAGGGTTTACACCAGAACGTGGCCCGCAGCAGACTTTTGGCACCATGCAGGAGGGAAGGAACAGGAGCTGCTTCCAGCGGAAGGGGAAGGGAAAGGGATGACCTGGCCTATGTCTTTGCAGAGTTCATCTCTTCCCCCTGCCCTCCCCGCCCCACCCCAGGCAGCTTGTCCCTTCCTACCCACACAGTGTTGAAAGACAGCTAACACCTCAAGGCTGTTAGTCGGAATAACTCGGCCACTGATGTTTCTCTGCCCTGACACTATGACAACGTGGAGCGACTGTGCCATGTTGTCAGAAGAAAGAGGCCAAGCAGAGAAGTTCAACAGGTGCCAGGGCTCCCTGCGAGCATGGCCCAGGAGCCCAGCTATGGGCGTGGGCAGACCCAGCTAGGGGTAATTGACTCGTTCGGAGTTGCAATCAGAGACGAAGCGTTGGAGCAGTGAGATGTGTGGGTGGGTTTTGGAGGGACCGGAAGCAAACTCCTGCAGGGGCAATGGGAGACACTGGCCAATACTTGGTCACTATGGTTTATGGTGGGTGTGACCAGCCCCTTGTTGTTTCTTAAATAAATCTGGATTGGTCCTCTAGGCTCAAACTGCTGGCTGTTTCTCCTACCCTGGTCCACAACCTGTGTGACCTTGCACAGGCTAAAACAGCCTGCAGGTAGACATGTGTCATCTTTGCTACAGCAGTTTCAGATGCCTGCATTGTCCGTCATCTCCCACTCGGCACCCGCTACGTGAAATGAGCTACGTGACAGAGACAGGCAAAGTGCAGATCCAGATAAACCAGCCAGAATCCTTGGATGTTTGGGTCTGGAGTTTCGGATTGGTCCATTATGAAGATAAGGGATCCAGCCATGTGGGTCAGATCTTGAACTGTAGCAGTTTGGTATGCTATGAACTTCTGCAGAGGTCAAGGGTGTTGGGGGCTGGAATCTTTGGCTCTGTGTTGCTGGCCACCGACATAACCCAGCTGCCTCCTGTCACCTGGCTGCAGCACAGGCAGAAGGAAGTCCCCAGTTTACAGAAGAGATAATTGATGCACAGAAAGAAGGGCCACACTGTCTCTCTACAGGCCAAATCTGAAAACCTTGTATTTTAATGTTCACATTTTCAAACATGAATAAATAAATTGTGTTGGAACTTTTCAAAAAATTTATCAGTCACCAAATCACCTTTGTACCAATTGTAACCCAAATGGAACATTCATGAAAATGTTATAAAGGACTGAAAAGAAAAGTACAGGATGCAAAGACCTTTTAAACCTTAACTGTTGTGTTCACTAATAGTGACATTATAATATATGTTTCAGTCCATCTCACACTCTGTACCCCTCCTCCTTTCTTTTTACAGTTGTCCATGTTGTGTCTGTAACAGGGCTCCACTAAAGCAGGGTAGGTCTTTCCATTCTCCAGACCAGCATTATGCACATGCTCTACTGGCTCTGCTAATCCGTGAGTTCCTGGAGGATGGAGGTCACCTCCTGGGAGAAGCCTCGTCAGCTGCCAAATACAGTGACACATGTACCCAGCTGGTGGAAATTCATGAAAAATGTTTTCATACAGAAACATAGCTGTAGAAAGCTGGTGTTCTTTTCCACCATTTCCAACTGTATAAACTACAAAGTAACTATAAAAATGTGATCATTCAGATCTGGTTCACCCTAAAAGCTCCATGAGGACTTCAGAACGAGTATAGTGAGGCCATCACATGAGACTGAAAGCTTGAGAGGAGAAGGGATTTTTAGTCAGATGAAGTGGGTATTCATCCACGAAAGCTTATGCTCCTATATGTCTGTTAGTCTATAAGGTGCCACAAGACTCTTTGCTGCTTTTACAGATCCAGACTAACCCTCCGATACTTAGTCAGACTGTTTATAACTCTTTGGGCCAGATTCTTTGCTCCACTTCATTTTTTTGTGATGTAGGACAAATGGGATGGAGATTGACCTTATCTCTGGCATAGGGTGGCCCCCAGTTGTTGACATAGATTTCTCTCATGCCACCATTCCCTCCTGCCTCCCTGTCCGGAGGACATATTGGGGGCATGGCTAAAGTACTTATCCAGCTATCCTCAATTGTAATGTCTTTCTAACTGTTAGCAGCAAACTTTGTATTGACATTCTTGGAAAAATGTGGCTTCTCCTCTTATGGAATTGCGGAATAGTAAAATTTGGAATGTCCTTGTAAAGAAAAAGTGTTCACACAAAGTACATACACAAGAGAAGCAACCAGAAAGAGGACAGGTATTTAGAAATGTGGTTGAACTTGGAAAAGGGCACCCCAGCCAGCACACTAGTATCTTTACACAGGTTCTTTCAATATTACTCTGATCCTGAATAAGTAATAAAGTAGTGTATGAAAATTAATGTTTTATTGTATCTTTGCCCTAATTAAAAAGTTTCAAAAAAAAACAGAACCCAGGCTGAACTAACTTGTGCTTAGGATGGGCACAGAATCAAGGAGCCATAACTGTCTCCCTGATGGCCCCTCCTCTGCTGTGCTGAACAGAAAGCAGAGCAGTGAAGAAGCTGGCCCCTTATTTTTGTTTGGTTTTGTTAACATCTATTTAACTCCAATGTCTAATGCACATTTTGCAGAAAGGGTGTCATCTTTAAAGATTCAACTTTCTCCGTCCTTCCAGTTTAGGAGCTGAGCTTCCCTTCAAGAAAATGAACCAGCAGTAACCCTCACATATCTTGTGAAATGCTTGCACATTTCAATTTATATGTCATCCACTCATCTGGGCTAATATATTGCACACCCCTCCTCCCTCTCATACCTCTTTGGGAAATCCTAGTATAGATCTCAATAATATAATATAATATTTGCTCTTCTCGTTTACATGTTGTGATGAGCAGTGAACGCGTTAATGAACAATGTTGGCAAAAACATGCACAGAGAACAGATGCTTTGTTAGCCAGCAGCACCTTGAGCTATAGCTTATGCTCAAATAAATTTGTTAGTCTCTAAGGTGCAACAAGTACTCCTTTTCTTTTTTGCGAATACAGACTAACACAGCTGCTACTCTGAAATCTATGAGATATGCATCAATTTCCAGTGACAGGTCCTAGATGAATAGATAGATTGGATAGCAATAGCCAGGCCTGAGCACCTGTCGTATGTGGTGCCTCATTTTTCTGGGTGCCTTCTGCCTTGAATTAGGCAACAAATGTGTCCCCTCTCATCTCCCCCAAAAGAACTGTTGTGAGTAGTGTGTGTGGTTCTGTCTGAGTTAATGTGCTGGATTCATAAAGGGACTTGGACATTGCAATGCCTAACTGCTAGCTGCCCTGCTGCATAGTGAAATCCTCAGCCCTGAGTTAGGTGCCCATGGTTCCCCCACAACACAGGAGGAAGAGCAGAAATTGGCCCACTGTATTTTCATCTTGGGTTACCCTCTATAACTCACCATGAGTATTTTCCTCTGAAAGGTAGCCACGTTTACTTCTTATGTTTTCTTTTAACCGAAGCATGTCTATCCACAGCTGCTGAGTTGTGTGACCCTCATGTTCTAGGTATCCTCATGATGAAGCAAAATCACTTAACTTAAAAAAAATTGCATAAAAACAAATAAAACAGACGAGATCCTACTATTTATGTATTATTTACATGTTTGCCAAATCCAACACTCATGACTTGTTTGTTGTTCTGTGATACTTACCGACAGTACTGGTTGTTCTTTTCTCTCTCTCTTGCAGCAGCTGGAGCTAACATTGGCATAAACAGTTTTGAAAACCTGGCCTTTAACATCCCATAGCACTTTTAATAAAAGTGAAGGCATAACAGCGGTGTGCTGGCCAAATTCCAACTCAGGGGATTGCATATTGCCGTCCTACATTTCCATGTAATTTCAACTGGGTACAAGATTTTTAAGTTCTGCCTTTAATTTTTATGCCATACCCTCCAACACACAGTCCATAACAAACTATATGCTCTATCATCACCCCAGCACCCACTTCATAACACTCTCTGCATTCCTTCAGCATCACCCTATGGTATGTCACTTTTCTATGCCTGACTAGAGTTAACCCAGACCTGTAAAATAAATATTTTCTAAGTTCTATGCCTTGTGTTGTGTGCTGATGTAATAAAAGACCTTTGTGGAACGAACATATGCAATAGGCAGACTTAGAGTTGCTATGGGAACCTTAACTCTGAATTGCCTGGCTTTATGAGATAAAAATCTTAGCCTTATTGTTAATTTTCTTTAACATTGCTGGAAAAATCATTTAGAAATGATCACTTTAGTTCTTCCAAACTTTCACCTTTTTACTCATTTTTTGATACTACTGAAGTATTTGTAGGTTCCAAACCTTAGTTCAAATTCCCTTTGTCTACTTCTCTCCTTCTTTCCCTTTGAAATTCCCAAAATCATATTCAATAATTCCATATATATGTGTGGCCATACTGTATGTGTAACATATACATTGTGCTTCTGTGTAAAATATAACAGAATATACTTGAATACATAAAAATTTGGCCTATGCGTTATGTATGTATAATCACAATTTCTGTTCTGATATTTCAAAATTAGTTTTTGTCCCAAATCTGGATAAAAAGTGAAAATATCAATATTTTTTCCAGAATACAAGCTTGAATCAAAACATTTGGGTTTGTTGAATTGATTCAAAACATTTCATTTCAGCTTGTTTCGATATAAATAGGCTTGAAAGAATTAGAGTTTTATCGGTTAATATTGATTTTACTGTACATTCACAAATCAACGAAAGAATATTTCCATCAATAATAATCAAAACGCATAGATGGGCAAAGTAAGAAAAATGCTACTTAAGAACTTATTAAGGTACATCTACACTGCATATTCCTTATGGCAGCATGTAGCATACATACTCTGCACGCTCCCTCTCACACAGGTATAAATAGCAGCATCGATGGTGAGGCATTGTTTAAGAGAGTAAAGGCACACCAGAACCGCTAGGTTATGCACCATACACAATACTCTTTGTGCTCAAGCAGTGTCTCCCCGCCTACACTGCTATTTTTAGCTAGTAATGTCCCATGGTCACCCAGCTGCTGGAGACTTTCCCTGCTTCAGTGAAAGACTCTGCAACAGGGAAACGCTCCGGCAAGCTCCCCACTGCCAGAGCCCTTCCCTGCTGCCTCCCCCCTCCAGAGCCTTTCGTTGCCACATGTAGACCACACACTGTACTGTGGATGCAGCCTTCTTTTCACAGTGGCATGTAGCCCTACACACAGCTGTAAGTGGTGTGCAGTGTAGACGTACCTTTAGGGTTTGATTTCAGGATATTTACTTTGTACAGTGTGATATATGATGTTGATAATTTGTGTATTAATGGTTACAAAGCTTTAACTTTTTGTTCCATGTTGTTAAGTAATTATTGTCTGACCCCTGCCCATAATTTCCCACAACTGTGAACGTTTAAATTGATAAAAAAAAATAAAAATAAACACAGATATCCATTGTAATTTCCAAAAAAAAAAAATTTGAATCCTCCCAAGCCTAGATATAAATCAGGGCCTCATGGAAGTTATAGTTCAAGTATCCCATGCCCTCATTCTCAACAGTATAGTTTAATTTATATTTATTCAAATCTTTAACGTTTACATTTCTTATTATGATGTATTCTTATTTAGTATTTTTTTTTAAAATGCATGATTTGTGATAAGCTGTATTTGGATGGGAATTGGAATTCAATTAAAATCAGCATTAAAATTGCTATTATTATTATTTAAATAAAATTACCTTAAAATACTGGTTACATAAAAAAAAAGAAGTCTATCAAAACATGTTTTGCATTTAAACCTAACTGATTTATTATACAAAAGAAGTATTATCTATGGTTACTAAATTGAACTGATTGTTTCTGATCACCATGTCCTTCAAGATTTTAGAACTAGTAGATCTCATCCTCTGACATCTTGATTTTATTCATAGCTTGCGAGAGGAAAACAAGTTTTCCTGCTTTTTCAACTGTCATTTGGTTTCTCATCTTTGAATGAACTTATATTTGAACTGAACTAGTTGAATAAACTGAAATGAAGAAAATACTCTCTGTAGAAGAAAATACTCTTCCTGCAGAAGAAACTACTGCCATCAAAAGTTGTTTTAGATGGTGATTAGCCTGTGACTTTTACCATTTCAGTGGTTTGTCTTTCTTTAAAACTTCAGCAGCAAACCTATACAGCTTGAATATCTCTTTTTATCATTTAATTTAAATTATTTTAATAAATTATCATAAATTTGGGCCTTAATATAGAGTGTCATAAATACAAATTTAATTTTAAATATTCATTTTTAAAAGAAAAATGTATTTAATTTTAATTTTAAAAAACTAATTGAAAAAATAATAATTGGTTTTTATTCATCCTGCTTTGTGGTCATTTGACTGTCCTAGTGCACCACTCCTCAATGAGAGGAAACATTATGGGTCATTGTGGGTAAAACCTGGGAAAACTCGATTTTTTTAAAAAATTCACGGCAGTGTCACGGGTGAAGGATAGAATTTTGCGGACTATGTATGGCTGGTGAGTCTGAATTGCTCAATTTTTCCAACAGTGTGGAGGTGGAAGAAGGCATCTATGCATACCGGTGTCGGCGCTGCTCATAATGTGTGGCAGCATCAACAAGTCTGGGCTGTGGTTTGGGGAAGAAGGGGATACTCAGCAGCTGGTTTTATGCAAGGCACAGCAGCCAGCACCTCCACTGCCTAGCACACGTACTACAAGCTGCACTGAGCACAAGACCAACATCCATGGATGCCCACTTCCATCTCTCTGCTGCTGGAAAAAATCACAGCATTGGGCTAAATTTCATAATTTCTGTGCAGTCCATTAAATTTCAATTTGTACAGGGCCCTAATTATGTGAGATTATAGACCAGCAAAAAGCCCAGCGAAGGAGGCATGAGGCACCTGAACTACAATCCCCATCAGGCAAATATTGAACAGACCCAAAACAAAATAATTTGACTCAGTTCGACAAAGGAAAATGTTCAGGCATTTGTTATGCCTTAAAGCAAAATGCATTTTCTTCTACCCACAAATCATTTCTGAGGCTGTTTTCTTCACCCTCTCCAATTTTTTTAACATCCTTTTTAAAATGCAGCCAGCAGAACTGGATGCGGTATTCCAGGACTGGTCTCACTAATACCGTATACAGAAGTAAAATCACCTCCTTACTCCTATCCTCTGTTCATACATCCAAGGATCTCATTAGCCCTTTTTGCCATGGCAATGCACTGGGATCTCATCTTCAGTTGTTTGTTCCTTATGCCCCTAAATGCTTTTCAGAGTTACTGCTTTTCAGGATACATCCCGCATCCCCCACCCCCTGTTCCTCAGCTAGGGCCTGCATTCCTTGCTCCTACATGTCTGACCTCGTATTTGGCTGTATTAAAACACAGTTTGTTTGACCAGGTCCTGGTTACCGAGTGATCCAAGAGTGTTCTGTATAACTGCCCTGTCATCATCCTTATTTATCACTCTACTAATCTTTGGGTCACTCTCAAATTTTATTAGCAATGCAGCTTGCACTGCCCACATTCTACCAATTCTGGGAATAAACAGATGTCTTCAATCTCCAGTATGGACTGTCTACCACTTTCACCCTAAACTGTCACCAAAAAACCCCAACTATCCAATTTGGTAACCTCTGAAAAAATAATTGTGTAACACTGAGATAGTGCAATCTGCTGTATGAAATATAAAGCAGGTACGGTGTATAGTAAATTTATATTGTTTTTGTACTTAGCCAAGAGTTGCATTAGCATTTTAGTACAAAGGAATTATTATCAAATTCTGCATAGAGAAGTACTAGTAACAGCGATCTGGGAGAGATGAGAGAGTATGTAATGCAGGCTTCTATTTCTCTGGGCTTTGAGCCTTGCTACATGACAGTGAAACCATGTGCAGCTGCAATCCTAAGCCACAAATAGCACAAAACATTTTTTCCTGTCTCAGTGCCCGCTATGCCATTCACGCTACCTATGTCCTGCTACGGTCCCAGCTAGCTACTATCCCATCTACCCTCCTCCTTCCCTACATTTGTGCCAGATTTATTTTGAGCCCATTTATGTGAGCCATTAATCATAGTATGGTTAGTCATTTCAAAATAAAAAGAAAGACTGGTCTGTGGAGTGAGAAGTGATTTCCAGCTACTGAACAACTTGGCAAGAGATTTTTTCTCTCTGGTTGAAAATATTCGAGCTACACCAGGGAATTTTTTTTTGTCTCTGTGTTTATGTAAAGAGGACACGTAAACATGTCCAGGGCTATACGAGGGGTGGGATGGGAAACAGCCAGCTCTTGAGCAGTTGCTAAAAGATGACACTTTGTAAACTATGTTGATAACCCTCTGTGGGAGGGACAGTGAAAACTTAATTAGTACTGAAATATATCATGAGAAGGCGTATTTTTAGAGCCCAGAAGGGAGCTCCAGGAATGGCAGCCTGGGGGACTCCTTGTTTTCATTTTCTTCTGTAGGTGCACAATACATTTATTCCATATGAAGAAGAGTTTGGGGAGATTGTAGTGGAATGATGTGACCTATTATTATAGCTTCTTGTGACTCAATCCTGGATGCCTTGAAGTCCATGGAAAAACTTTCATTGTCATTTCAGGAGGAGAAGGATCAGGGCCAGGCTTTCTGGGGTTTAAACTTAACCAGAGAGGAAAAGTAGTCTTATGGTTAAGGAAGTGGGCTGATACCCCACAGATATGGATTGTAGTCTAAGCTCTGTTAGAGATTCTTTATGCAAACAGCTTAACCTTTTGATGCTTCAATTCCACACCTTTAATAATACTATTTTGCTACTTCCACTCTTTGCCTGTCTTGTCTATTTAGGGTGGATTTTCTAAAGTGCTCAGTGACTGTCTCTGATGTGTAATACACATAATAAAATTCATCATAAAAAATAGACAGTGAAAGCCATTTCCTGACAACTGTATGGGGAAATATGGGTGCAACCCGCTCCCATTTATTTCACTCGGTAATCCATCACTCCTTGGAACCTTACCTATGGATGCAGGGTGAAAAAGGGCACAGAAATGGTATTGAGCTAACAAACAGTGATAGCATAGCTCAATGGTGGAAAACGGATAGCAAACTTTTGTATAGCATCCTGTCAAGATGTCTAAAAATAGTCCCACATCTCCTTCCACATTTACAAATCATCTTTCCAAACAGAACTGTGACACTCTGTGATATAACATTTGTATTCACAAGATGTAAAAGTGATTTGCAAGGATGTTCTAAGGTAGAAATGAAGTAATTGATCTGGATGTTCAGAGATGACCAGAGATAACTGGTTTAAACTGCTACAAGGCAAACTGAGATTAAATGTCAAGATTTAGGATCATCTTGCAATGCAAGGCTCCTACAGCAGTATAGTAGGGTAGTACAAGAGAACTCTTTCCAGGCCAAAGGAGGATTCCAGGATTCTGTGAGATCCTAACTCTCCTCTTGCTAGCACTACAGCTCTGCCTTTATGAGGAGAAGACATTGTGGAGCAGCATTGTGCAAAAATGGAAATTAGCATCCAAACTCAAGAGAATCAGCCTTTGGATTCATCCAGTGAAATGCCATCTATCCCTGTGTGTGTGTTTGTGGGAAGGGTAACAGAGTATAACAGATTACTGTTCTGACCTGGCTGTGCTTAGGAAGAGCCTTGAAAGCTCATGAGATGCTCGCTCACTTCTGGACCCCTCAAAGATGAGATTTATCACAGGTTTAGTGATACAACAGTGAATCATACACAAACTCACACAGAGCTGGTCGAAATTTTTTTGGTAAATCATAAATTTAGATTTTTCAGGGAACCCAAAACTTTTCACAAATTCAACTTGCTCCCCCCATTGTTTTTTTTATAAAGTCTAAGCAGTTTATGTCAACCATTTCAAAATGAAATATTTCAACTTTTCACATGGAAACGACATTTCATTTTGAAATTTAGTTATATTTATTTTAGAAACCAAAAAAGGGGTGGAAAATATCCAAATCCAAAATGAAGTAAAAAAGAAAAAAAATAATTGTGAATAAAAAAACATTCCAAATGCTAACTAAAGTTAAGGCCCCACGCTCCTAAAAAAATGATGTTCTTTTAAGTTAGTTTCCGATGTGTTTTGATCTGAAACAATATTTTTTCCAATGTTTCTGTTTTGGTGATAAAAAACAGAAAAAGTCAATTTTGGTTCAAAACAACCTAATTTTTTGCCAATATTTTTTGGTTTGGCCCCCAAAACTGAAAAATCAATTATCCACTCAGTTGTATTCTCACACACATTGATCTGCACCTACAACGGCTCCAAGCCAGCATTCCCAAATCTTTTTGCAAAACCACGCCGATTTACACACTAAGACCTCAGTTGTCCTAGCCATTGCTCACTATCTCCCATTCATCTGCCTGCTCAACTTGCAATGGAGCTTGGATTGTCCAATGCCCAGTCTCCACTTCAGGTCAGAACACATGTGAATGGAAAGTAGGCAATGCATTGGGCGCCATCATCATTAACATAGGATGGGGAGCCCAGAATACCTTTTGTATAAGCCTAAGTATCAGTACCAATCCACAGTCCTATGGCTGGGAAACTCTCATAGCCACATACATTAGAGCTCCCTTTTCTTTTTGAAGGTCTCCCTTGGGCCAGGTGACAGTGAGGTGTGTTAATAATAACCAAGCATTATCATCACACACTTACTGCTGAAGGAAGAGTGCTACAAAAGCCATAAACCCTAGCTGGAGGGTGGGCTCCCTTTCACAAACCTATTTCCGGGGCAAGGAGACTGGGCTGGGCTGAAAAAAGCAACCATCTTTACCAGGAATTGAAGTCAGAGCAGAAATGACATTTCACAGCCTGTAAAGTCCTTCCTCCGGGGGAACCTTATTGTGGCAATCCCTTTCCTGCTGCTCTCACTGGATGCAGAAGAGAAGAGGAAGTGCTCAGAGATCAGGGCACATTAACACAGCCACAAGAAACCATATATCTCCTCTGCTTTTCCACCTCATAACAACTTGCTAATGCTGCTGCCTAGACACATCCGCAACCCCTGCCACAATCAGTAACATTTCACTAACATCACTGGGTGGGAGCTTAACCTTCCATTGTAACTATTCAACTCTTTCTGAACATTTCCTTTGCCATCACAGCTGGATGCTCATATTTGAGCCTGAGCTTTCACCAGCACAGCCAGACAAATTCTTTCAGTGACATTATAGTCTCATAGTTTAACATCCCTATTTGTCGCCCTGAGAGTGACAATGCCCAGACAAGGAGCCAGGCAGGACTGGATTACTCAATAGACAGACTAAGCATGTGCTAGGGCACCAGCAAAGCAGGGGGCACCAAAAAAAATGAGATTTTTTTTTAAAAGTGTGATATTTGATATTTCAAAAAAAGCATCGAAGTAGTCATCATGGGAAAAATCAGAACTTTGTTAGACTTCCTTACGCTCCACTACACACTCTTCCCCTGATTTTCTGTTCTCTTTTTATTACTTATCCCCACCTAAACCAGGGGGGGCATCCGACTAACGTAGATTGAAATAATGCGAGGAAATCAGATCCTGTCATGTATTGCAATAAATTTATGTTTATTATTGATATATTCTTCTGAGTTATACGTACTTGATTCATTTTTTTCTTTCTTATATATATTATATATATATATACATAAAATAGTGTACATTATGTAATTTGTTTTTTTTTAAAGTTCAAATAACTGAGATAAGGGGCAGGATGAAATGTAACCAACTGAGTGGAGCACAGAAATGTAAACTGGTGGAAGAAAAGAAACAAAAAACTAGTGAAATTTTCCAAAATCTTCCAAAGCTGACATCATTTTTCAAAGCGAATCCATCAGAAGCAACATCTTCTCTCAGTAGCACAGACATCGTTCCAAAACCTGTAGGTGTTTCAGAGACTGACCCTTCTTCTATTGGTGAAACAAACCCCATTCCAGAGACTGTAACTGATCATCCTACTCCTGGGGGTAAAACAGACATTGTTCTAGAAGGTGTGGATGTGTCAGAGACTGAAACTGTTCATGCTGTAAATAATAGGAGAAAAGATCCTGGTATGTGAGTTGATTTCAGTACTGATGATGTAGCTTACTGGATAGATCATGGACCAAATGACTGTCAACACCACACTGGGCCATTTGAGAAATCACATCAGACTTTTACCAATGGCAAACAAACAAGATATTGTCCACAAAAATATTTTTCAGCATGAAAGCGAATGGTGAGAAATACACTCGAGAATGGTTACTGTATTCACCATCAATAGGGTGTGTACTGTTTTGTTTGCAAATTTTTTGCATATAAACCTTCAACATCCCGGTTTGCTGCAGACCAGTTTAGTGACTGGCAGAATACTGTTTTAATTGAACAACATGAAAATAGCACTACTCACAGAGATTCAATGTTGACATATTTAAATCGAAGACAGGGCTTTGGATTGTTGGAAGAACAAATTGAAGGGGAGCGTGAATACTGGCAACATGTCTTGCAGCATAGCTATTATTCAAACATTAGCAGAACGTGGTCTGCCTTTCCGGGGATCAAATGATACATTTGGATCATTGCAGAATGGAAATTTCTTGGGATTATTGGAGCTTGTAGCTCAGTTTGACCCATTTTTAGCCAGCCATATCTCAAAATATGGGAATGCTGGCAAAGGTAACCCATCATACTTTTCCCAGACAATATGTGATGAACTCATTGGTCTAATGAGTGACAAAGTTCATTCAGGTTTCAGAGTAGCAGCCGTGTTAGTCTGTATTCGCAAAAAGAAAAGGAGTACTTGTGGCACCTTAGAGACTAACAAATTTATTAGAGCATAAAGTTCATTCAGCTATTGTGGATGAAATAAGTACTGCTGGGTACTTCACTTTATCTGTTGACTCTACACCTGATCTTTCACATATTGATCAATTGAGTATTGTACTAAGATATGTGTCTCCCACAGATGGAAAACCAGTTGAACGATTTATAACATTCCTCAATTTGAAAAGCCACACCGGTGAAGAAATGGCAAATCAAGTACTGCATTATCTGTGCCAAATTTGCAAAATAGATTTCTCAAAGTGCAGAGGTCAATCTTATGACAACACTGCCAACATGTCAGGGCATTATCAAGGAATGCAGAAGAAGCTTTTAGAACAGAACAAATATGCCATATTCATACCATGTGCTGCACACTCTCTCAATCTTGTTGGCCGCAGTGTTGTTGATTGTTGTCCAGTGGCAGTAAGTTTTTTCTCAGCAATTCAGTTACTTTATATAATTTTCTCTGCCTGAACACACCGATGGGCAGTTCTTAAAACATATTTGGGCAATAATCGTTGTTAGGATATAGATATTCAGGCCTGTCTGTAAAGGCCTATACTCTAAGAATTTAGGTGTATTCTTATCATTTGGCTAGTTATAGAGCTATAAAAGAAAGAATCAAAATCACTGTCTTCCGGTGTAAGGACCTTCTCTTACTGTGACAGTCTGTGGCCTTGTTCTTAGGCTAAGGCCTTTGACTAAGCAGCAGAGGCAGCCATAAGCTGGGAAGCGAACGGTCACATCTTCACATTCCAAACTAGTCACATTGAAATCAGGTGCTATTGGGCTGTTAGGAATACAGTCCTGTCCTGATAATGCCTATCGCCTCCAGAGAAAGGGAAGTGCCTAGAAGATGTAAAAGGAACTTAGTTTGATAGCATCCTGTCTGGCAAGAACTCACTTATCAATAGCTGGGATGTGAAATTCTCACTTCTGTATTGTTTTGTCATTATAGTTCCCACTTTGCTATTGTTTGTCTGCATAATCTCTGTCTGGTTCTGTGATTGTTCCTGTCTACTGTATAATTAATTTTGCTGGGTATAAACTAATTAAGGTGGTGGGATATAATTGGTTACATAATCATGTTACAATATGTTAGGATTGGTTAGTTAAATTTCAGTAAAATGATTAGTTAAGGTATAGCTAAGCAGAACCCAAGTTTTACTATATAGTCTGCAGTCAATCAGGAAGTGGGTGGGTGGGTGGGTGGGGGGGAAATGGGAACAGGGAATGGGGGTGGGAAATTGGAATCATGATTTTGCTCAGGGAGGGAATGGGAATGGAATGGGGGTGGGGAAATTGGAATCATGTTTTGCTAAGGGGGGAATGGGAACAGGGACACCGGTAAGGCTCTGTGGTGTCAGAGCTGGGAAGGGGGACACTAAGGAAGGAAACTGGAATCATTCTTGCTGGAAGTTCACCCCAATAAACATCAAATTGTTTGCACCTTTGGACTTTGGGTATTGTTGCTCTCTGTTCATTCGAGAAGGACCAGGGAAGTAAGTGGGTGAAGGAATAAGCCCCCTAACAATCGTGTGTTGAAATCTCTTTCTAATACTCGCTGGGAAGCATATGAAGTGGCAACAAATGCAATTCTAGAGTCCTACTCAAAGAATGTGGATGCATTAGAAAGTATAGCTGAAGACCAATCACAAAAGGGAGAAACTATATGAGAGGCAGAAAACATTGCAAAAAGGATGCAAGAACTAGAGTTTGTATTCATGTTGACCATGTGGAATGAAATTTGCAACACTTTTACCACACAAGTCAAGCTCTCCAAGAAAAAGAATTGGATTTGAAAACATGTACAGACCTCCGTCAATCATTAGCAGACCACTTACACACTTTGAGGAATGATTTCGAAAGATTTGAAGACATATCAAAAGATATTTTGTCTGATACTAACTACAAAGAAGCCCAGTCCCGCAAGCAAATCAGGAAAAAACAAGCAAATGATAGCAGTGCAACAGAAACAGCATTGAATCCTAGAGACAATTTCACATATCTACTTACTATGCTATAATTGATACACTTGAAGCTCATATGAAGAAGAGAGGTGAAGTGTACAAAGAAATATTAAGTAGATTTTCTTTTCTAAACGATATGGACTTATCTGACAAACAATATTCACAAGGTTCCCAAAAGCTAGTTGACTCATACCCTGTTGACTTGAACATGAATCTCTGTGGAGAAGTACAGCAGTTCCAATTATATGCACGCAAAGTTTAATGAAACAGGAAAAATGAAATTCAATCACATTGATCTTCATGACACAATATTGAAAGATGGAACACAATGTGTATTTCAAAATGTAGAGATCGCACTACATGTTTTTCTAACATTGATGATTACTAACCGCTCTGCAGAATGCTCTTTTTCTCAGCTGAAAAGAATAAAAAATCCTCAGAGAACAACAATGTGTCAGGACAGACTTGATTCACTTTCCCTATTGTGTATGGAAGCGGACATGCTTCGTTAAGTCAGCTTCGATGAACTTATCCAGAATTTTGCAATCAGATTTTGCAGCTAGAAAATCTAGACAGAAGCTATTTTAATTTCAGCATACGTGTAAGTTTTGTGTCAATTTGAAAAATAAAATGGTATTTTACGGTATAGTATTGTTTTTATTTTGAATTACATATGGGGGGATGCCATAATCTTTTCAGTGTTTAGGGCCTCTAAAGGTCTTAATCCAGCCCTGGAGCCGGGTAATAGTGGGAAGAAAGTTACTGCAGCACCACAGTCCAGACTAGTGCCAGATGAGATAGCATTTCCATTTCACTGCACAATGCTTCAGTCACAAGGAGATAGGGACATGCACACAGGGTGCTACCATGGGACAATGTCCCACCACATAGAGATCTGGTAGGAAGGATGATTAGACAAACCGGCTGCCAGAAGAACATTTACAGGGTCACATGCAAAACAACAGTGTGCAAAGCAGATTACAGGGAGACAACAATAATTCATCCCTCGCTGGCACCAGGAACACAGCCACTGTTAACAGCCTCTGCACTAACCAAGTATTAACCCTGTTGAGAGAGATTTTCAAAAGCATAAATGGCAGTTAGGCAGCTAACAGCTACCTCTACCTTTGAGAATCTCCCATTGTGAGCAGGCACACGCCATGATTGGTGCTAACCGCACCATGAAGTGTTACAAACTAAGTTAAAACAAGTAGTGTGGATAGCAATAATGTAATTGCTTGGGGAGGAGAATGAGATAAAAATCAAATACAAGCCAGAGAAATTTTCTGTGAGACACAGAGAGATGCATTTGTGTCTCCTAGCTGGAAAATCCAACTGTTGACAGCAGTCTATGATTTTAAGGTTACACACTGGATGAAAATTGACAAGGCAATACAAATCTGTTATGATTTTTCTTTGTGCTGCTCTTCTACAGCAGCCCCCCCTTATATTCCTAGCATTGTCCAGATTTAGGGCTCAGCCTCCATCTGTCTGCATCTAGGGGATAATTTTATTGTATCAGATGTCTCATAGATATGCAGAGCCCCTTTAGGATCTCTTTACTCTTTGGTGGTGAGTTTTGAATTCAGTTGTATGTTTTCACTCAAGTTTATTTGCGTGTTTGCTCTACTTCTGACCCTCTCTTCCCCCTCCTTTGCTTTCCACATTTAATTCATTTAGGGTATGTCTACACTACAGTTAGACACCCGCGGCTGGCCTGTGCCAGCTGACTCAGGCTCGCGGGGCTTGGGCCAAGGGGCTGTTTAATTGTGGTGTAGACATTTGGGCTGCAGCCCAAGCTCTGGGACCCTTCCATCTCGCAGGGTCGTAGAACCTGGCCCCCAGCCCATTTCTGAACATCTAAACTGCAACTAAACAGCCTCCTAGCCTGAGTCCTGCAAACCAAATCAGCTGGCACAGACTAGCCATGGGTTTTTAATTGCAGTGTAGATATTCCCTTAGAGCCCAAAGCTAATGTCCATTGAAGTCAAAGGGAGTCATTCCACCGATGGCAGTAGGAATTGGATCAGCCTCACAATCACTAAGAACAAAATGTTGATGCCTTTACTCACATTAAGAAGTACCTTATTATCCAACCAGTCCCACTGAAACCAATGGGTCTACTTGCATGGAAAGGTATTGCTCCTTGTGAGTAAGGGATCGTTAATGAGGCCTAAGAGATAGCTTGAAACCTAAAGAAATCAGAAACTGTATCTGGAAGGAGAACTTTAGATTAACATTTGTCCTCTTCAAATAACAGCATTCTTAGTATATGACAAACCACTGAATCCTTGAACATGAAACTTTAACGTTGCACCTTTGTGCTTATACATTTATCACAATACAGCCTGTGACTACGTGATCACATATTTTATTCTATTAGAGAAACAGTATCATACAATTCTTTAAAAACTTAATGACAAGTTTCAGAGTAGCAGCCGTGTTAGTCTGTATTCACAAGAAGAAAAGGAGTACTTGTGGCACCTTAGAGACTAACAAATTTATTTGAGGATAAGCTTTCATGAGCTACAGCTTAAGATACACATGTAATACCTGCGTGGGGTTTTTTCCCATTCTTTTTAGTGAACTTACACTAATTTCATTGTCATAATGGTTCAGCATTTGTATATTAAATACACTTTGTATACAAGTTCTCTTCCCTCTATGATCTGTATTTAAATAATTTTGTCAACATCCATGCATTTGCATATTCATACACTGTTCTGTACATTTGGCTGAATATTTTTGTTTTCTCCTGGAGACATAAGCACCTCTGAACAGTAATTTATTACTGAAGTATCTATCAGGTTACTTCTCAGAAAAACAGAGGCAAAGAAGAATTCTGGAGAATTCAGAGTAAATTCCACTTCCAGATTTTAGGGACATTATCTAGTCAATAGTTCTATGCTAATACTCTAATCATACTCTTGACTTGAAAAGTGAATAAAACCACTGTAAAATATTAAGGGATTCTGTCAGGACAAACAGCACAGAATTTAGGTTTTGCAAAAACAAAATTTTAGTTTGCTTTTACTAAAGCAGACACAACTTTCAACATTTTAAAAAACTCCAATAAATATAATTATTAAAACAAACGAATAAACATTCTCCTGCATTATTGCCTCAAAAACATTGTAGCGCTGTGATAGCACATTAGAACCCGAAAGTGAAATTGCCTAGAAACTGATTAGAAACAAGAATCAAACTGACTAGTCTGTTTTCATTGTAAGTCATATAAAGAATTAAATTAATTGAAATTTTTGAAATTCTTCCAATTTTCATAGTCTAAAATGATATTGGTAATACTGATGAATCATTTTTAAAATATAACCAATACTTAGATTTCCAGACTTTGTGAAGGAACCACAAGCCCACAGAAAATATTTTGTTTAAAAGATTCACTTTTGCCATGTATTTTCCCATTGGGTTATGTATCTTGCTAAAGGAAGGAAATATATCTTTACTGATTTTTATGAGGCGTGTAATTCCCTTGTTCTGTGAGTCCAATTTCTTCAGTTCTATTTGATCAGAATGAAGAAGCTATGGAAGACTTAGAACTGATTGAAAACTCATGTCTTCCCACAATTTAGTGGAATCATTCCTAGATCCTTATAATGTGTATGTGCCTTCAGGGTTTGTTGAACAATTGGAGACTTGATGCTAATGTGTAACTGTTTACTCTTTCTGTTTTGGGGATCCAAATAACTATGGTCCAATTTGATCTGAACAATGGAGTCCTCTCCATATATAGAATTTCTTTTTCTCATTCTTACATTCATTTTTGCTCAAAATGTGATTGTCTATAGTATTCTAAACACTAAACCAGACAATTATTTATATAATAAGGCCTCATTTTCACTGCCTTGCACCAGAGCCCCAGTCACAGGTGTAATATGGCCTCTTTACATTGCTCCAGCAGTGCAAATGGGGCTGTAAACTAGCCAGATCCAGCCCAGGGGGAATATACCTGTGTTGTGGGGATTACCTGGGCACTGCAGGGCTGGCATAATAGCTCTATGCTCATAGACACACACACACACCACACAGCACAGCACTAGACACAGGGACCAAGTCAAAGGCATGGTTGGGGGAGGTGAGGATATGTGGGAGGATATGTTCAATATCACTATTCTCAGCTGAGGAACTGCTCCTTGGGGACCATGGCAGCTGAGGATAATTTAGAGAAGCTTGGAGAGGTTCTCTAGGAGATATTGTTGCAGAGGGCATGGCCTCCTAACCCTGGGGTGGAGCCAAAAGTTCTACAAGGTAACCCAGTCTCCACCTTGGGACATCTTTGCCAAGACCCTACTTCCTTCATCCTTGGCAGCATGACTCTTTCATGAGCCATGCCGTCATTGGTGATCTAGCTGTGCCTGTGGTCTATCCAGAATCTCCTAACTGTCAGGTTCACCTTCAATTTCCAGCAGATAATGTCTGGATCAATGCACACAGCCAGACTACACACTAGATTTGATCTTCAATTTAGGGACCAAGTCCTTACAGTTTCAAGCTCCCTCAATTCTGCAGTCCATTGGTCTCCATTTTGGCTCTAACACTCCCACAGATGGTTTTCAGATTACCTCCCATGACATCTATGATCCACTGGAGTGACAAAACTGTCCAACTTTAAGGTCAAACTTGTAACAGTGTTCTTGGCAGCTGGCCCTGGACTATGGATGTGGGGTGGGGGAGAAGAGTTGATTAAATTTAAGAATTCCGTTAGCCTGTGGGAAGGGATGGACAAAACTAGACTCAACCTTAGAAGGGTGCTCAGATACTATATAACATGGACAAGCATTGTGTGAGATTAGATAGATAGATAGATAGATCACCTCCAAAAGGAAGTAGGAGCAATGGCTGCTTCTCTGATTCACTTGGGGCTGAAGCCAAGTAGAGCATGTTCTCCCCATCTCTAGATGAAGAGGGTTTGAACAGTGATAGAAACTTTTTATCACAACTCAAACATACACAGGGCACATCATCTTGGGGAGGTAACATATCATACAGAGGCTGTAGCTAAAATTATATCACATACACACACACCATTATCCCATGGTGAAGGGTTACACACAGCACAGAAAGTGTAAACAGAAATTATTTCACACATACACCTTGCACACACACACACACACACACACACACACCACACACACTGAGGACATTGTCCTGGCAAGATAACACACAGCATTGAGTGTGTTTGTATAAAGCTGTCGTTTTCAACCTTTTTTCATTTGCAGACCCATAGCAAATTTCTAACGGTGGTGCAGACCCTTTTGGAAATTCAACCTGTGGTCCACGGACCTCTACCATAGAAGTGTTAGACTGAAAACGGACTGAATGGAATTCAGCTATCAATGTTGCATGTGCCCAGCACGGCATTTGACTTAGCGTAAGAAAAGGTGCTAAACTGTGGGCATCAGGTTGAAAACCACTCTCATAAAGTGTTTATCAAAACTTCCTCTGTGCACTTCCACAACCGTGCTTTTTTACATGTGTGAAATGTTCCCCACTGAAGGAAAAGACTGCTGTTGGGACTAAATTGGGCGCACACCATTTAAAATTGTGGGCTTTACTGCAAAGTAATAGACCAAGAAAAAAAAGAACAACATAAAGAGGGGAATCGATAATAACTTCTGATCTGAAGTCCTTCATAGGCAAAGATGCCTCCTTGAAACTAGAACACTATGGTTAGTATCCGGCCGGAATGCTACATTCTTGCCCCTGGGAGAATATGTGCAACAAAAAAAGTAAAAGGAAAATATACCCCTTATACTTCCAAACAAACCAATGTGGCAGTTGCAATGCAATTGTGAGGAAACCCATGTGCATGTTCATGATAATTGGCTTCCATCAATTCACTGGCCCAGCTCCGTCGCAGGGCTGAATTTTAGTAAAGTAGCTAATTTTTTGAACACTTTGCAACATTAAGTTATGTAAATGCTGGTTATTTGTGGCATCACCTTTCTGCAAAAACCTCAGTTGATGTCACACAAATGTAATACTTTCTGTCCCATGCCAAGCCATTTTCATGGGATCCGCATGGTGTAATGTGGATCAGAAATACCTTTGCCACCCGTCACTGCTGAAAATCACTAGAGCTGGATCCATCTGCCCGTGTTTACCTAGCAACCAAAGTCGCGTTGCTAATGTGAAGGTCGCCCCATATGAACCCATCAATCAACGAGCTGGCGTTTTCAGCCCCATACTAATTTTGCTGCTAAGTTCAAGAGATCAGTTTTAACCCTTTCTTGTTTTTAGGTGGCTACTTACATTTGTGATTTGGGAAAGGAAATTCCAAAGTTATAGCAAAAATTACCTTCCCCAAATGGAACATAAAAGTAGTAGATATAGTGTATGTCCATACAGAAAAACATATGTATGTCATCTTAGACTGTATTCAGATTTGTAGTTTTCCTACTGAATACTTCACAATACAGTGTATCTAATTGAACTCTGTGTGCAGTATTTATGTTTCAAGTACACCAGCTGCATAATCCTGTACATTATTCACTCTGTGCTGAATGTTAAGTATGATAGGAATATAAATAGGATTTTGTTTGTTTGTTTTTTAAGTCAAGACATTTCCAAAATACTATGATATTCTTAATATAAGATAATTTAGATTTTCTAACAACTTTAAAGGATTTCTATATTAGTGTATTCCTAATGTGATTTGGCTGGAGATATATGCCAAGACTATAAATGTGATTAGCTGTCCGGTTATACTTTTAGGTAATACTATTATTATATGCCCTTTCACTTCATAGAGACCCGTTTCTTCAATCTTTGTGACTAATGAGGGCCAAACTATTTGTGGTATGCACAATTAATTTATCAAATTTAGTCCTTTTTCCTGTTCCTAAATTTTCTGCAAAGAAATCATGATTTCCACTAATGTATTTGTTATTAGAAATTGCTCAACTACTGTTTTATACTAACATATTTCAGTTTATAAACTGATTGCTGTAAGTACTGACTCAAGTATTTGATAGTCACAATCCAAAATTTGAGTTTGTTTGATGGGACATAGAGGTCAGTTGGTATGTTTCTCTTCCCTGATTAGATGAGTGTAAATCTTACAATAAGATTCCTGGTACAAATGTTTGTATCACAAATTTGAAATTTACTTTCTGTGAATATTCTGCAATATTCTCTTAAAATCTGTGATTTCATCAAGCATTCCTGCAGGTACAAAATATTCACCTAGAGAATTCACAGGGAGAAAAACCCCAAAGTGATACAAACCCAGTCAATATAAACTGGTTTACAATTTTAAACAAATGTTGATAAGCAATTTTTGGCAGTATTCACCTTGCTGTATTTACCACTAACATCTGAAATCATCTCCTTGTGTGCTTGTAGTTCTCTTTATAACAAAAAACTAAGGAGTTAAATTCACTCCAGCAGCACTCTATTGCAGACAACAGTTACAACAGGGTTGATTTTGGCTTGTTCAGTGTTTTGTTGCTTCAATAAAATCTAGTGACAAGTCATTAGAATGATTGTGATGAGACCATGGTATCAGCAGCATTCTGCAGTAACAGAGATGACAGTATTAGGTGCTAATATATCTCAGTGATTAATATGGTATAAGAACCTAGATAGAGTAGACTGGATTAGAAATGCTTATGCTGACTTTAAATAACAGACAAAAAAACTCTTCTGTTTTTATTGCCAAGCTATTTCAACCCACTGTCTGGCTTTCTAGCAGTAAGGATCTTTCAAGCGAAGGCATAAGATCACTATCTCAAGCCTTACAGTGCAGCTCGAACAGCCATCTAGACATTACCTTTTTCTATGCATTGCCTGCTCACATTTGGGGCCACAACACCGGAAACACCCTGAGGTCAAAAGGCCAACAGCTCTGAATGTGTTGCGTTGCCACTGAGGAGTTCAGATATAAGGAAGTCATTTCCCCCACCTCAGAGGCTGAAATTGTCACTCCAACAACATTCCCAAGGGTGCCAGTCCAATTTGAGGAAACTGTGGGGTTGCTCTTCTACTCTGGTCTCCAGCATGGAAGCACAGTATTCTGGCAGCACAGTGGTCCAGTGGACAGGACACTATACTAGAAGTCAGAAGACCTGAATTCTCCTTCTAGTTCTCCTACTATCTCATTCTCTGATCATAACTGCATCACTTCGCCACTATGGTCTTGCCTATATTACAAGTTTCACCATTTTAGCCAAGCTGTGTTTTTAAATCAATTTAATTCAGCCAGTGTCACCCTTGTGTGGCCAGTCTGAAACTGATAGAAACTGGCTTACATGGATTTAGGTAAAATAGATAAGGAATCAAGTCATGCTAAACTGATACAAGCCAAATTCAAAATTAATTTCAGAGTGCTCACACAACGGTTCACACCAGTTTAACTCAAGCAATTTAAAAACCAATTTTAGTTAAACTGGTAAAACTCTCAGACAAGGCCTCCATTCCTCCACTTGTTAGAGGATTTATAAAGCTCTTGGAGATCTATGGATAAGAAGTGCTGAGCATTATTATCCTCAGGGCCCACAAGCTTCCTGTTTTATGCAGACTTTACACTGCTCTTTGTCCTACTCCAAAGGACAAATGTGATAGGTAATACTTTTCCATTGTTCAACAAAATCATATATTAGCCCCCAACAAGGGCAGCTGCGTATATGCATGGTTTAAAAAGCCTCTTGCATCATTAAACACACAAGTCAGAGTTATGATTTTTCATAATTTCTATGGCGGTTTTAATTTTATATTTTATTCAGAAATGACTTTTCACATTACCTTCTTAGAGTCCAAACCTGCTCACCTCATTCACTTGAGAGCCGTAAGCACCAATGAGTTTAATGGAGCTGCTCCTGCATTACAACCTGAGATCAGCATTAGGTGTGTTGACTTCCGTGGGACCCCACACACCAGTAAGGAGAACAAGATTTGGCCCTTAATATCTTGTTCCTTTCAAAGTGCCTGGTTTCAGTAAGTCACTGCCAGAACCCTTTATTTCACAATCCCCAGAGTCTCTAGCCCTTTTGCCAAACTGTTCAACAAACACTTCTGGGTAATGGCTTGGATGCAGAACAATTCATTACATAGAAACATGGTAAATCTGTGAGCTGCTTGGGACAGAGACTGTCTTTTTGTTCTTTTGTACAGTTCCTAGCACAATGGGGTCCTGGTCCATGACTGGGGATCCTAGGCACTAGGGCAATACCAACAATACATTGGCAGGGTTGGCTGTGGAGCCCAACAACAGAACAGGAAGCAGTACTGGAGGTCAGGATTGAGGCAGTGATGTGCTGCCAATACTTTAACAAAGGGCTACCACAAAAGCTAGTGTCCCACCCCCATAACTAAGAAGGGAAGCACCAGCCTTTTGGCAAATACATTTCTACTAAGTTGTCCAATACTGGCAATGTTTATTCTCCCTGCAACGCATATTGGTGGTATAGCACAATGTGTAGAGTCTGTGCTGTGGGGGTGAAGGGTGGGTTACAGCAATATCAGGTCCAGGGGATCCTCTCCTATGAAGAGTTTTTTTAAAATCTTTGCCACTTGGTGCAATAAGGTGCATCCCAGAAGCAATCTTATATATATACATATATGGCTGTTTCGGAGTCCCAGAGATAAAGGTGACATGTGGTAAGGGTGTTTTAGCAGTTCCCAGAGAGGTGTGAGTTCATCAGAGGATGGGAAATCAACTCAACCTTCTTTTGAAGGTTGAGTGGCAGAATTTTAACTTGGGGTTCCTGGAGGCCCTTGAGAGCCTCCTTCCAGCTCATTAAAGAACTGAGGGGAATTGGCAGAGCAGGGATGGGAGCCAAGCACTGGAATCGCTAAAGGTGTTTCAGGTCAATGTTAAGGAGCATCATCGGATTTGTGGGATGGGGAGAAAGAGGAGACATTTAGAAGTGAATTAGTTAAAAATGTTATTTGCCACAAAAATCTGCCAGTCTTCCATAAAGGATTAGGCCCACTTGCGCAAGGGAGCTCAGGCACACACATTCACATTCACACGGTGTCGCCAAGGTCTTGGAGTTAATTATAGCTCTGAAACCTGACAGAGAAAAATTAGAGGGGAGAGGGACAGCTGCAGGATCCTGGGGTGAAGGGTCTGATTTCCAGTGTAGTCTGCAGCCCACCAAAGAGCCACACTTTGTAAAAATAAAGTTCAGCCATTTCTTGTCCCTGCCTGCTGCTTTTCCATTGCATCATGTGAGCTGCTGTGAGCCACTTGTCTCCACACCGCCCAGCCCAGCTGATGCCAGGCAGGGAAGGTTTGCTCCAATGAGAAATATAAATAAATTATCATTTCTGGGACCTCTTCTTAATACCCTCTTTTCTTTCTAATTTGTTCCCAGGAAGAAGTTTGGAGGCCCAGAGTTAAAGTTTCTCTCTTCCTAGACATGACTGCAAATCTCTTTCAGACCTGTCAGATTTCAGAGCTATAATTAAATCTCTTTCAGACCTGTAGCTCCCTATGTCTAAACAAGGGACCAGGGACAAATATGAATAAAAAGGAGTAATCTTTTAAGTAAAAGCCAGGTCCTGGAGCCCACCTGAGAAGGTCACAGCATGAGTCAGGGGTATCAGTGCAAAGATCACAAAAAGCTAGGGCCACTATGCAGGGCTGCTTCTTCTGCGTTGGGTTAGGGCAGACTGAAGACTGTTCCAACTTACACAGACTGCTAATATTCCCATCAACCAAACCACAGCCAGGAATTAATGCTGGGCCCCCATTTCTAGCTCTGTGCCATTGGAGGATGCCTGTTGCAGTGGGTCTGGATTTGCTGGCTCTACGGCCAAAATCTGCTGGCTCTGTGACTGAAAGGGGACGCACTGCATCAAGGAATCTAGCCCAGGTCTCTAGGCACAAATGACCAGTGAAAGTAACAAGCACCACGGATTAGCACTTGTCTACACAAGATGTTAGTCCGAGGCAAGCCAGGATGTGAATCTACAGCGCACCAGTCTGCTTTACATTAACTTCCCATGTGCAAACTGCTACAACACACTGAAAGTCCCAGTATCCCACACCACACTCAGGACTTTCAATTCAATGTAGCAGTGTCCACATGGGATGTACTATGCAGCAAGCTGGTGCATTGTAGAGTCACACCTGAGCTTGCCACATAGTAACTTGCCACATAGACATGCCGACAGAGAGAGTGTGACATAATGGGAATAACTGAGATCTGGTGGCATGATTCTCACCAATGAAAAGTCAGCATAGATGGATACAATCATTCCGAGAAAGAGAGAAAAGGAAGAGTGGTGAAGGGGACAAGAGGATAGCATCTTCTAATGTATAAAATTAGTAGGTCTGGATACCTTGCTCTCAAGAATTTAAGGACAGTTGGTTGCTCTTGCTCTCAAAAGTTTAAGCAGAGTTGGCTGAGGCATGCTGAATCATTGATTTTAATTTTCAATACATCCTGAAATGCTGAGAAAGTTCTGGAGGACTAGAAAAAAATTAAGTCTTTAAAAAGAGCAACTGTAATTTCCCATGTAATTCTAGACTGGTTATCCTAACATCAATGTTAGGCAAAATCAAGGGAAGGCTGGCTAGTTAGGAGGTAGAAAAATCTGCAAAACTTTTAAGATCTTATTTAAGTTATGAATATCATGAAACATTTGTTCCTTTAGTTTCTCCATAGTTCATCATGGTTTTAAAAGAGAAATTAATTTAAAACATATTTACTAACTAAATGTCAGCCTGTGCTAAGCATGCCAATGATAAAGATTCTTGTTTAAAATAATTCATGCCCTGCACAGGAATACCTCCCTCTCCCACCCAAAAAAGAACCAACAAAAAACAAACCACTGCAGCAATCATAGAATCATAGAATATCAGGATTGGAAAGGACCTCAGAAGGTCGTCTAGTCCAATCCCCTGCTCAAAGCATGACCAATCCGCAGCTAAATCATCCCAGACAGGGCTTTGTCAAGCCTGACCTTGAAAACTTCTAAGGAAGGAGATTTCACCACCTCCCTAGATAACCCATTCCAGTGCTTCACCACCCTCTTAGTGAAAAAGTTTTTTCTAAAATCCAACCTAAACCTCCCCCACTGCAACTGGAGACCATTACTCCTTGTTCTGTCATCTGTTATCACTGAGAACGATCTAGAGCCATCCTCTTTGGAACCACCTTTCAGGTAGTTGAAAGCAGCTATCAAATCCCCCCTCATTCTTCTCTTCTTCAGACTAAATAATCCCAGTGCCCTCAGCCTCGCCTCATAAATCATGTGCTCCAGCCCCCCAATCATTTTTGTTGCCCTCCACTGGACTCTTTCCAATTTCTCCACATCCTTCTTGTCGTGTGGGGCCCAAAACTGGACACAGTACTCCAGATGAGGCCTCACCAATGTCGAATAGAAGGGAACGATCATGTCCCTGGATCTGCTGGTAATGCCACTACTTATACAGGCCAAAATGCCGTTAGCCTTCTTTGCAACAAGAGCATACTGTTGACTCATATCCAGCTTCTCGTCCACTGTAACGCTTAGGTCCTATTCTGCAGAATTGCTGCCGAGCCATTCAGTCCCTAGTCTGTAGCAATGCATGGGATTCTTCTGTCCTAAGTGCAGGACTCTGCACTTGTCCTTGTTGAACTTCATCAGATTTCTTTTGGCCCAATCCTCTAATTTGACTAGGTCCCTCCGTATCCTATCCCTACCCTCTAGCATATCTATGACTCCTCCCAGTTTAGTGTCATCTGCAAACTTGCTGAGGGTGCAGTCCAAGCCGCCCTCCACATCATTAATGAAGATATTGAACAAAACTGGCCCCAGGACCGACCCTTGATACCGGCTGCCAACTAGACATGGTGCCATTGATCTCTACCCATTGAGCCCGATGATCTAGCCAGCTTTCTATCCACCTTATAGTCCATTAATCCAGCCCATACTTCTTTAACTGGCTGGCAAGAATCCAGAACTCAAGTTCTTCCAGAGACCATTAGAACTCAAGCATACTGGAAAAGATTGACATTCTTTTTTAAATCTTGAATCTATTTTTGTAATGCTTCTAAATTTGGCTAAATTAATTCTCCCTTCCCTATTCACATCCACAAAGTATTCAGAAGTAGAACTGCATGCAATTTTTCATGCAAAACTTTTTTTGTCCATAGATTCTAGATTCTAAGACCAGAAGGGACCATTGTCACCATGTAGTCTAACCTCTTGTATAACACAGGCCATAAAACTTTCCCAAAATAATTCCTAGAGCAGATCTTTTAGAAAAACATCCAGCCTTGATTTAAAGATTGTCAGTACTGAAGAATCTATCACCAACCTCAGTAAGTTGCTGCTATGGTTATTTAAGACAACAATTTGTAACTAACTCTCCTTGTTGTCCTATGACTGCAAAGGTGTTAACTGGCCACTTTACCTTGAATGGTCTCTTACACAATATGTTAACTACTTAGGATAAACAATCTGCTCCATTTTGTATTTAGCTGTGACTCTATGAGTACCTTTCCTAGACCCAAAAAAGAGCTCAAAAGCTTGTCTCTTGAGTAGCTCAAAAGCTTGTCTCTTTCACCAACAGAAGTTGGTCCAGTAAAAGATATTACCTCACCCACCTTGTGTCTCTAATAGACTGGAATCAACACGGCTACAACAGCACCAGTTTGTTTTGACATTTCTGATTTTTGTATTCTTTTTTTCCATTTAGACTGAAACAATTTTCTGAAATCAACATGAAGTCATGAAATGTGTTGGTCAACCCAAATCTGTATTTTTTGGCAAAAAAAAGTTTCAGCTGAAAAATTTCACCAATTCTAGTAAGAGGCCACACTATGGATTGTGGAACAGGCAGTAAATCAAGCTGACTGGAGTAGTGGATTTGCTAGTTCTCCCTCACTTGCATGCATGCATATGTGAGCACTCACACCAAAAGGCCTTTAAGACTCCACAAGATTGAAAGGGGAGAGTGAGACAATATGAAGATATTCCCAATAAGAAACTGAAAAAGGTGGAAAAGCAGGAAGTGCTATTTCTCCCTGGCCAGAAAGACCCATGACTAAAGGCCTCTTTGCCGTTCAAAGGGAGACAAACTTGGTATAAAGAAAAGGAGTACTTGTGGCACCTTAGAGACTAACAAATTTATTAGAGCATAAGTTTTCGTGAGCTACAGCTCACTTCATCGGATGCATTTGGTGGAAAAAAACAGAGGAGAGATTTATATACACACACACAGAGAACATGAAACAATGGGTTTATCATACACACTGTAAGGAGAGTGATCACTTAAGATAAGCCATCACCAGCAGCAGGGGTGGGAAAGGAGGAAAACCTTTCATGGTGACAAGCAAGGTAGGCTAATAAACTTGGTATAGTTCTCCACATGCCCGTGTGCTGGCCTGCCAAGTGGAACACTGAGTTTAGATAGTACTGGATTGACCTATATACTTCTACAACCTCTATACTCTACAACCACTGTCATTTACTGCATTAGATGGGTTCTCCTCTTTCCTATCTGCTATCCTTAATAAATATCCCTATTTGTATTAGACATGTGTATGTGATAGACACATATATATAGGTCACACCCCTGCATACCAAACTATTTGGTGTAGCATGACATAGTGACTTAGGGACTCAATATTTTCTTGTGGCTAGAATATGGAATTGAAAGTCAAGAAGACTGGTTATTAACTCTGAGTTGCTATGTGACTGCAGGGAATACATGTAACCTCACTGACCCTAAGGTTCTCTGTTTTATAATAGGTGCTATAATGACTTCATATGGGGTAGTTATGAATATTCACCCATCATGAAGCATTTTGAGAGCTTTGGAAGGAAGTTACCCATGAAGGGCAAAATATTATGGACCTGATCCTCCACACACTCATGTGTAAAGCAACAGTAACCCTGCTGAAGTCTGTGTAGATGGCCTGAAATAAAACTGGTGTAAGTAAGCAAAGAATGTGGCCCTATATTGTTAACACAGTGCAGCTGTACAGAGGGAGACAGAGCTCCCAGTTATTACACACACACACACACACAACTGGAAGAAAGGGGAAGTTGAGTGTGATGAATATAAATCAGAAGTTAGGTATTGTAGAAAACTGATATGAAAAGCAAAAGGACACAAGGCAAAATCTAGTGCCATCTGAGTTTTTAAAAGTATATTAGGAACAAAAAGAACACTAGCAATGTTACTAAATGGAAATGGTAGCATTATCAGTCATAATGCAGAAAAGGAAGAAGTGTTCAATAAATATTTTTGTTGCTTTAGTGGTGAAAAAAACAGATGATTGTCTCATGATATGGTGATAATAATACTCTTTCCATTCCACTAGCATTTCTGGAGGATGTTAAACAGAAGCTACTGAAGTAGCATTTTTAAAATCAGTAGATCCACATAACTTGCATCCAAAAGTTTTAAAAGAGGTGGCTGAGGGGCTCACTGGACCATTAATGTTGATTTTCAATAAGCCTTGGAGCACTGGAGAAGTTCCAGAAGCCTGGAAGAAAGCTAACGTTGTACCATTTTTAAAAGGGTAAACAGGTTGACTTGGGTAATTAGAGGCCCGTCAGCCTGACATTGACTCTTGGCAAGATAATGGAGCGGTTGATATGGGATTCAATTAATAAATTAAAGGAGGGCAATGTAATTAATGCAAATCAACATGAGTCAATGGAAAATAAATCCTGACAAACTGATGAAATATTTTTTGGTGAGATTACAAGTTTGGTTGATAAAGGTAACAGTCTTGATGTAATATACTTAGACTTCTGTAAGGCATTTGACTTGGTACTATCTGACATTTTTATTTAAAAAAATTGAATGATATAAAATTAACATGGCACACATCAGATGGATTAAAAACTGCCTAACTGATAGGTCTCAAAATGTAATTGTAAATTGAGAATCATCATCAAATGGGTGTGTTCTTAGTTGGATCTCACAAGGACTAGTTCTTGGATCCACTTGATTTAATATTTTTTTAATGACCTAGAAGAAAATATAAAATCATAATTAATAAAGTGTTTTAAAAGCTGGCTAAGTGATAGATCTCAAAAGTAATTGTAAATGAGGAGAAATAGTTCATAATGAGGAGGACAGGTCACTGATTCAGAGCAATCTGGTTTGCTTGGTAAACTGGGTGCAAACAAATAATATGTGTTTTCATACAGCTAAGTACAAATGTATACACCTAGGAACAAAAGATGTAGGCCTTATTACAGGATAGAGGACACTATCCTAGGAAGCAGTAACTCTGAAAAAGATTTGGGGGTCACGATGAATAATCAGCTGAAGATGAGCTCCCAGTGTGATTCTGTGGACAAAAGAGCTAAAGCGATCCTTGGATGCACAAACAGGGGAATCTCAAGTAGGAGTAGAAAGGTTATTTCACCTCTGTGTTTGGCACTGGTATTGACCACTGCTGGAATGTTGCATCCAGTCTGGTGCTGGTGCCCATAATTTGACAAGGAAGTTGATAAATTGGAGAGGATTCAGACAAGAGCCACAAAGATGATTAAAGGAGTAGCAAGCATGACTTCTAGTGATTGAGCTCTTTAAGCCTAGCTATTTAGTTTAACACAGAGAAGGTTAAGGAGTGATTTGATTACAGTCTACATGAGGAGCAAACTCTGGGCTCTTCCATCTAGCAGAGAAAGATATAACATAATCCAGAGGCAGGAAATTGAAGCTAGACAAATTCAGACAGGAAATAAAGCATACATTTTAATTGTGAGGATAATTAAACATTGGAACAATTCACCGGATGTTGTGGTTGATTCTCCGGCACTCACAATTTTTAAAAGGGATTGGATGTTTTTCTAAAAGATCTGCTCTAGGAATTATTTTGAGGCAGTTCTATGGTCTGTGTTATACAGGAGGTCAGACTAGATGATCACAATAGTCCATTTTGGCCCTGAAATCTATGAAAAAAGAAGCCAGGCTCATGATATATCCAGAGGCATTTCAGAGAAAGAACTCAAGTCAGAGCTGTGCCTCACTTCGTCGCCGCTACTCACTGAAGCATTACTTTGGGGCCTGCTTTTGTAGGTAATGTTGAATCTAGCCACAGAGTGCTGACAGGCTCTGCGACCACATGGCTGTGTAAGCTCTTGCTGTTTTCTTCATCAGGGCAGTAATTACCCACTGCAAACCTCCTTATGCCACAGACCAGCTAAAGATCAGTGTGAAAGATCACCAAGCATTGTAACACCTTAGCTATCCCATAGCCTTGCTCTTCTCTCCCTGTCTTTATTTCATTACTTTTTCTCTCTCTCCCTCCCTTCCCCCGACCCTCTCCACCCTTTTATTTTCCCTCCCCCTGTATTTTTCTCCCATCTCTTCCACACACCCTACCTCATGCCGCTTCTCTCCTTCCCACCCCCCCACAACCTTACACTTTCTGGCAGAGTTCTGGACTCTAAGTTCAGTCTTATTCCTCTCTGGGGAAATGACTTAATGCTTTGGCTCTAATGAGCCGCTTGCTAACTCCAAGTCCTAACTGCTGTGTCCATGTGGAGATGTGCATGCCAGTAATTGGGAGCTCCATTTCTCTTGTTTCTCCCTTCCATTCCCCCCTCTCTCCCCCCCCCCCGTCCCCTGCCACCCAATCTCATTTATCCAGATGACTGGAAACAGCTTGGAGTCAGATGACTTGGTAAACTCTTTTGTCTTAAATTGCTATTGTTCAATCACTCAGAGAACTAGCTCAACAGCTCAGGGAGCACTGACTGCATCAGGAATTAAGCTCTTGAGTATATATAATGTTTCCCTGTGGGGATATTTTCCCATCTGTTTCCCAAGCAGATTAAGCTGCCCATGGACAGCATATGTTTTGCAATGTGGATGCTGATCTGGGGAACTGTGTGGGTAAGTATCAGCCAAGCCCTGTTTTCCCAGAGCCTTGGTTGGCTGAAGCCAATCTGTTCACCAACATCTTTGATGCTCCCAACTCTCATCAATTCCCCTCTTATCTCCGAAACACAGGATTTCTTGGAGTTTTAAAGACCCTCAGGTGTCCTAAACTGATCTGCTCAGTCAACCACTTCCTATAAACAGACATTTATGGTAATTTTAGAGACTGCAGAGGCCTCTTCTCTGTTTCAAAGTGAACCTTTGCTCCAAATGTCCAGATTATGATATCCTCTCTCTCCAGCTTTCACTCTCAAACTTTGCCTCTCTTTCCTTTCCTGTGCTTTCCCCTTAGGCACCACCACCAGTCATGCTGGTTGACTTTGCCAAGGATTTATTTGTTGCCATCAGAGTTGGTCAGCACCTTGTCTGTCAAATAGCTATGAGAACAAATCAATGAGGTCAGTGAAAGACTTGGATCATGGAACTGCTCCTACCCAGCCCCGCCTTAAATAAGCAGCAGCATGCTAGGTGCTCTACCAGCGTGAAGCCAAGTACTCTAGCCAGGTGTCATTTCAACTCCCGTACATGGTGGTTATCCCTAAAACACATGGACACTTGCACAGAACAGAAGAGAGATCTTTACTGGGGTTGGTAGAAAGGCATAAAGCAAGATTTGGGGAGTGGTGCATTTGGTCCGTCTGTGGGTTGTTTGTCGGACTGTTCATTCTCTATGAATGGGCTACAGAGCTCGGATGTGGTTCCCTGAGTAAGCAGCTGAGGCAGATCTGTTTATTGGTGCCTTGGTAAAGGTCATGAAGCTCTGACCCTTGGAGCTTTGATCAGCCCTGCTGTTTGAAGTCTGAGTGGTTAATCACTCCCTGGTGGTGAGGAGGTGGAGCTGAGCTAAGTAGAGAAACTGCTATCGGAAGCAGCTAACAGGAGAGTTTCAAAGGGAGCTTGTAGAGGGAGTGTGAGAGGCTTTCCTTCCAGGTTCCGTTCTATGTGCTATTTCTAGATGGCCAGAAAGGGAACAGTGGTGGTAACCTGTAATGGATGTGCCACCTTTTCTTTCCTGGCTGATGCCAGAAGGTACTTTCTGTTCACGAAGTGCAAGGTTGTAGTTCTGCTGACTATGCTGAAGAAAAACATTCTTGGCTTGGGGATGCAAATAGAGAGGCTATTGAGAATCAGAAGAACTAAGGAGTTCCTGATAGCCACGCTCAGGAAATATCAGAATCACAGTTTCAAGGAAGAAAGGAGCTTTTCACCCAGAAGTCAGAGAGAAACACAGGCAGAGAAGAGGCCTTTCAGTTCATAACCACCAGAGGTGAGAGATCATGGCTGCGTTTTACATGGCTGGAGATAGACAAGGATGAGCAGGCTGTGACTACCAGAGAAAAAAGGACAAAGAGGAATTCCAAACAGCTAGAAGTTACCAACTGATACCAGGTCCCCAACGTAGAAACCATGGAAGATACCTCTCAGGATCTAGCTGGTCTAAGGGAACAGACAGATGTATGGGAAACACCGGTGGCTGGCAATTTGGACACATCTATAAAAATAAATAAATCAAGCTTTCCTACAAAGAGTTCTCCAACTATCCAAGGAAGACAGATGATGCTTGCTGGGAATTAAATTCTCAGAAGGATTGAAAGAACATTATGCAAGGGACAGATGGACAACAGGATGGTGTGTTGCTTTCCTGGAGCCAAGACACAGGATGTAACTCTATGACTGGCTAGGCTTCTGAAGTCAATAGGCAAAGATCCACTGGTGATGGTTCATATTGGCACTAATAACACTGCATGGCGGGATATCTTGCAGCTATATAGATTACTTCAAGGAACTCAGAAACATGCTGAAGAGATATGTCCAAGCTGTCTTCTGAGATCCTTCCTGTCCCACAAGTGAAGAAAGACAGAGGCAGAAGATTCTGGAAATGAATCACTGATTAGATAAATGTAGGGTGTGGGGGGTTGGTTTTGTGGAATATTGGTCCACCTTCCATACAGACAGGGGGCTGTATAATTTGGATGGTGTCCATCTCAGTAGAAGGGGAACAAATCTCCTAGGGGACAGGCTGCTAGAATAGGCTAAAGAGTGCTAAATTAACAACAATAGGAGAGGGTGAAGAGGAAAATTTTCACATTCATTTAGCACAAATTAATCAAGGAACCAAAGGACACACAAAAAATAAGTTTTTTAATTGCCTATACACCAATGATAGAAGCCTGGGTAACAAACCAGAGCCATTGAAATTGCTCATTTATAAGCATAAATTAGATCTTGTTGGCATAACTGGAATGTTAAAAATAATGGTTATAATTTATTTAGATAGGATTGAGTGGGCTAAACAGGAGGTGAAGTGGCACCCTATGTCAGAAATGGGATTAACTGTTTCTGAGTCAGTAATAACTCAGAAGATAATGTCCTAACAGATAAAGCAGAGTATTAATTAGTGTCTACTACAGACCACCAGCTCAAACTAGGGAATGGGACCAGTTCTTTATGCATCTATATATAGTGTGTAAGAAAAAAAAAAAGATGTGCCATCATAGGGGACTTCAATTTAAATGATATATGTTGCTAGAAATAAAACATCCTTGGAACTTCTCCATATTGTAGATGACAGTTTCCTAACTCCAAAAGTATTGCATTCAAAGTGGGAAGATTCTATATTAGATCTCATCTTGACAGATAAAGAGAAACTGATCACAGAATTAAAAATTAATGGTAGTTGAGGTACCTGTGACACTCTGTACCTAAGGGGAACACCTAGCACCCCCATGTTCATCCTTGTAAAATGATTGTGTGGTATCCAATGCAAAGTTTGTCATGTCAGATGTCTTTGGAAGGCTCATGATGCACTAAGCATTGATGTTATAGTAATTGTTGTTGCAGTAATGTTATAGTAATGCTATAGGTTATAATTTCATGTAGTTATGAGGCTGCAAATGAATCCTCATGGCTTAAAATAAACCCAGGCAAAAACTCTCTAAGAGCAGAAGGGCAGTTCACACCTCATCAGGGCATGTATGGGACAAAACCAGCCCAAAACCTCACAGGAACAAAGAACACTGGCCTAGGCAGCAACAAAAGGATCTGTTGGTCTCTCAAGTGAGACACCCCCATTCCTTTGGTCAGTTTGGAACTGTGATGAGGTAATGCTCACCTCACTCTGAAAGGAGGGGGGGCAAAGCCAAGAGGGAAGAAAGAACATGATAAAAGGGAAAGACATTTGCCATGCTCCTCCTCTCTCTTCCACCTACATCTACAGACATCACACCAAGCGACTGAAGCACTGATCAAAGGGGAGAGCCTGGCTGAAGAGCAACCAGCCAGCCTTTGGTGAGAAGCATCTAAGTTTGTAAGGACACTGAAAGTGTTAAGATAAGCTTAGAATGTGTTTTGCTTTTATTTAATTTGACCAAATTCGACTTGTTATGCTTTGATTTATAATCCCTAAAATTTATCTTTGTAGTTAATAAATTTGTTTGTTTATTCTACCTGAAGCAGTTTATTTGGTTTGAAGCGTATCAGAGACTCCCTTTGGGAAAACAAGCCTGGTACATATCAATTTCTTTGTTAAATTAATGAACTCATATATGCTTGCAGTGTCCAGCAGGCATAACTGGGCACTGCAAGATGAAGGTTCCTAGGGTTGTGTCTGGGACCGGAGATATTGGCTAGTGTTATTCGGTTGCAAGTAGCTGGGAGCAGCTTACATGCCAGAGGCTGTGCGTGAACAGCCCGGGAGAGGGCATTCTCACAGCAGAGCAGGGCAAGGCTGGCTCCCACAGTCAAGGATTGGAGTGACCTAGCAGATCACCCACCCAGATAACACCAGAGGGGAACGTCACAGTACCTGATCACATTTATAATGTGCAAACAGAATAAAGTCCAGAGCAGTAATATATACACCTGGTGCTTTAAAAGGGCCAATTTCATAAAGATAAAAAACAATTATGAGCCAAATCAACTGAGAAAAAGAATTTAATCTGAAAAATGTGAATGATATACTCTTAAATAATTCCCAGTATTTCTAGATGCCCAAAGATCCACAATCCCAAAAAATTGAGGAAGAAGGCCATATTCATTAAAACTGGACCCGATTTAGAGGGGAAGTGAATGTAGTCTTAAAAAGTAAATATAAATATAGAACAAAATGAAGAAAGGGAAAGTTAATAGTAATGAGTATTAATCAGAAGCTAGGAACTGTAGAAAATTGATAAGGAAAGCAAAGGGTCACAAGAAGAAATCTATGGCCAGCTGAGTTAAGGACAATAAAAGGAGTTTTTGAAGTATATTAGGAAGGAAAAAATCCTAACAAAGATATTGATCCATTAATAGAATTAGTAGAATTATCAATAATAATGTAGAAAAGGCAGAAGTATTCAATAAATATTTCTGTCCTTTATTTGGGAAATAAACAGATGATGTAGTCATATCATATAATACTGTTTCCATTCCCCACTAGTATTTCAGGAGGATGTTAAACAACAGCTACTAAAGTTAGACATTTTAAAATCACCAGATCTAGAAATTTTCATCTAAGAGTTTCAAAAGAGTTGGTTGAGAAGAGAGTGGAATATTCATGTTGATTTTCAAAAACTGTGGAAACACCATGGAAGTTCTAGAAGACTGGAAAAAAGCTAATGTTGTACCAATTTTTAAAAAGGGTAAATGGAATGACTCAAGTAATTATAGGCCTAGCAATCTGACATTGATCCTGGCAAGATAATGGAGTGGCTGAAACAAGATTTGATCGATTAACAGAAATCAACATGGATTTATGGAATATAGATCCTGTCAAACTAACTTGATATCTTTTTTTGATGAGATTAAAAGTTTGGCTGATAAAGGCAATAGTGCTGATGTAATATATTTAGACTTCTGTAAGGCATTTGAGTTGGTGCTGCATAAGATTTTGATTAAATAACTAGAATGATATGAAATTAACATGGCACACATTAAATGGATTTAAAGCTGGCTAACTGTTTGTAGTTGTAAATAGGGAATCATCATCAAATGAGTGTGTTTCTAGTTGGGTCCCGCAGGGACTGGTTCTTGGACCTACTCTATTTAGCATTTTTTTGTTAATGACCTAGAAGAAAACATAAGATCATCATTGACAACTTTTGCAGAGGACACAAAAATATGGGCCATGGTACATAATTAAGAGGACAGGTCACTGATACAGAATGATCTGGATTGTCTCGTAAACTGGGCACAAGCAAAAATATGCATTTTAATACAGCTAATTATAAATGTATACATGTAGGAACAAAAATTATAGGCCATGCATATAGAATGTGGGATTCTATCTTAAAAAGGAACAACTCTGAAAAAAGATTTGGGGTCATGGTAGATAGATAGAACATGAGCGCCCAGTGCCATGATGCAGCCAAAAAGGCTAATGTGATCCTGGGATGTTTAAATGGGAATCTCAAGATGGAGTAGAGAGGTTATTTTACCTCTATATTTGGCACTGGTGCAATCACTGGTAGAATACTGTGTCCAGTTCTGGTGCCCACAACGCAAGAAGGATATTGTTGAATTGGAGAGGGAACAGAGAAGAGATTAAAGAATTAGAAAATATTCCTTATAGTTATAGATTCAAGAACTCAATCTCTTCAGTTTACCTGAAAGAAAGTTAAGGGGTAATTTGATTACAGTATTATAAATACCTAAATGCAAAACACATATTTGATAATGGACTCTTCAGTCTAGCAGAGAAAGGTATAACATGATCCAATGGCTGGAAGCTCAAGGTAGACAAATTCAACATGGAAATAAATTGTAGTTTAACGATGGTGGTAATTACCCATTACGATGGGTTGTGGAGGATTCTCCATCACTGACAATTTTGATACCAAGATTGGCTGTTTTGCTAAAAGATCTGCTCTAGCAATTATTTTGGGGAAGTTCTATAAGGAAGTCAGACTAGATTATCACAATGGTTCCTTCTGGCCTTAAAATTTATGAATCTCAGCTCCATGACACACACTAGTCATGCACTTCAAGAGCTATTGGAAATTTTCCAATGGCACATTTTTCCATCTAAAAATGCAGATTAATCAAAAACAAAATGTTTCATGGAAACATTGATTTTGATTAATCTTCCAATGGAAGACAGCCAAAGCTGCCAGCTGGCCTGAAAGCCCTAGAAGCATTTGTTTGCTCTGTGTGGTACTGCTGATCTGTTCCCCACACTGGCCTCTCCTTCCTGCAGCCTCTCTTCATTCCCTGTGCAATTACATGCCCAGGCACTGCTGTTTGACAGGCGATATGCCTTACTGTAGATTTCCTTTTTCTTGTGTGTACAGGGTCCAGAGTAGAGTCTGCTACCTGCCTCTTGTCTGGTATCCTGATGTAGTAGCAATTCTGGAGGGGTCTCCAGCAAGAGATGGGTCTGACTTTGTATTCTTCTTTAGCATTCCACTCAATAATGCATGTCCTTGTACTTGCACCAGTAGCAGTTCTTTAGAATTGATCCTGAGAGGGGTGTTTGCTTTAGCCAGGCACAGATGCATAGGGGCTTCCTCATCTCTCACCACTTCAAGATTGTCATGTGTGGATCCCATGTCCTGGCTAGCTTAGGCAGCTCCCTGCAACTTGCTGGCTTCTGAACAGCCCTTCCTCAGGCACTTAACTGTTTCTATACATTGTATACTCCTGGGGAAATTCTGCACAACTGCACCCCCGCAGAATCCCTTTGTTTCCTTGCAGAAAATGGTTTATGTGGGAAAGCAAAGAGAAGTTGCACCAGGGCTCACTCACCCTTCCCAGCAGCTCAGATGCATCTGTTCAGGCAGCCGTGGGGAGAGGTAAATCACTGGGGGGAGGGAGGTCTGGAGATGCCAGCGCTAGGGATGCCAGGGCTGGGTCAGATCAAGACCCAGAAACTTCCTCTGGCTGCATGAAGTTCTGCACTGTGGGTGGAGGGGTCTTGGTGCAAGGAGGGGGGCCAGGCTCAGAGGGGCAGTTCCAGGTGCAGGGGGTGAGACTCAGCAGGGGGTTGGTGTGTGTGTGGGGGGTCTGGATGCACAGGGGTTGGGCACACAGGGAGAGCAGCTACCTGTACAAAAAAAGGAGTACTTGTGGCACCTTAGAGACTAACAAATTTATTTGAGCATAAGCTTTTGTGAGCTACAGTTCACTTCATCAGATGCAACTACCTGTACAGTGACCCACCCACGCACCAGGAAACCCCCACACAACCGAGCCCCCTCCATATCAGGATCCCCCACACCCAGAACCCCCCACAAAACCCCCCACCTTGCCGAGCCTCACCTCCTGCATTAGGAGTCCCCCATACCTGGACCCCCACCAAACTGAGCCTCAACCAGCTATGTCCTGGCACCTCACTCCACAATCCCACTCCACCCCACTGAGCCCTAACTATGTTCGCCTCCCACCCCGCAGAGTCCCAGAACCCCACATCGAGCCCCTGTGCACCCAGATTCCCCCCTGCACCCAGACCCCCCACCAAGCTGTCCACATCCAGATTGCAACACACAGAACCCTGATACCCTTGAGGGAATTCTGCACCAAAAAATTAATATTCTGAAAAGTTCACATATTTTAATTGTCAAAATAACTCAGAAACACAATAACAATATAATCACACCATTTTCAATTATTTTGGTAATTTAATTCAAAATACTTCTCAGCAAATAATTGAAAATAGTGTGATTATATTGTGTTATTTTGACAAATAAAATATGCAGAATTTTAAAATATTGTGTGCAGAATATTAAATTTTTTGGTGCAGAATTCTCTCAGGAGTAATTGTATAACTATGATAGGTGACTCCATGTTAGACAAATTCAGTCATCTGTTAGGACTTTGATCCATAAACACTGAAGATAATGTTTTCTGAGTTATTAGTTACTCAGAAACAGATAATACCATTTTTGACAAAAGGTGCCATTTCCCTTCCCTTTTAGCCAACTCAGTCTTTTCTAAATAAACCACTGTTTTTAACATTCTAATTATGTGAATTATCCCACCAGTTTTCAATAATGTCAACAAGAGCTAATGTGTGCATATAAATGAGGAATTTCAATGCCTCTGGTTTGTTACCCAGGCTCCTAGCTTGGTCTATAGGCAATTTAAAAATGTCTTTTGGGTCCTCTGGTTCCTAGATTAATTTTGCTCTCAACATCTCAATTTTGTGTTTAATAAGTGCTTATATATTTCCTCTTTATACCCATCCCTTTTGTTATTAGTTTAATAACCTAGGGTGACCATTCCACTAAGCAGCAAACCACCTGCGGGGTTTGGCAGGTTCAATTTCCCACTCATGAAGAAGGGTTTTGAACAGGGGTCTGCCAGCTCTCAGCTGATTGTGTTGCTGGTCGTGATTTTGCATCTGTGATGGCAGAGGAGTTGAAGATTCTCTTTGCTTCTGTTACTGAGGTGGTACAGCCTTGCAGAAACAGTTTGTGTTGCTGAAAGTTGGAGTCAGAGCAGGGTTTTTCCATTGAGATTCCAGTCATCTGCCTATGTGCTTCATCTGATGTTGTTCATTGTCAGGTCTTCTAATTTGGTTCAAGATTACCATCTTGGCCAGTGAAGAGAGAGAAGTGGCTTGCGGTCAGGGTGTTGATGGCCATAGAACAGTATAACTATCCACTAACAACAAGCTCATTGACACCCTGGCATTCCTGTAGAGTGGTTTTTCCTTCCAGGCCCAGCAGAATACTTACGGTAGGGCTGGTTGGAAATTAATTTCCATTCTGCAGGAAATTCTGACATTTCAAAATTTATTTTCATTCCAAACCAGAACAAAAAGCAGAACATTTTAGATTTCCCACAAACTATTACATTTCATTTGGCTAACGTTGAAATGTTTCATTCTGATATGGTAAAAATATTTTGTTTTGATAATGTCAATACATAATATAAAACTATATTAAATATTATAAATACATTTTATATATTTTAATATAAAAGTCACAAAATTAATCAAAATGATAGTCAAAATAAAATGTTTACCATATCAAAATGAGACATTTTTACTTTATCAAAACAAAATGAGAGTTGAAATTATTCAATTAAAATAGTTTCAATATTTTCAGTAAAAATTTTCATCAATATTGACGTTTCCAAAAAGCATTTCAATTTAAAAAAAAAAACTGTATTTTTTCAAGGAAACATTGTTCCACAAACCATTTTTCAACCAACTCTAACTTACAGTATTCAAAAAGTTTTGCAGGCAAGACAAGTTTATTGGCTCCATTTCCTGGTGAGACAGAGGCAAGACCATGATCTTTGCCTGGACGGGGTGATGGTTTGACCAGGACAGCAGTATATTTGTGATGTCCCTGCTGTATGTAGGCAGAAGATCAGGTCCTGCATGTGCCTGACTGAATGTTTGGGACCAGAGACTGTTTGTCTTATGGGCTCCAGGGAAGTGAGGAATTCAGATGCTACAATGTTGTTTTTGTGGCAGTTGCAGTCCCAAGAACAATGAATTTAGGCAACTCCAGTTCCATACTAGACAACCACTCCATTAGTTACCCCACGGAGTTTCTATGCTCTTAATCCAGTGGTCCATAGCCCCACAGGAGTCCTAGGCCTCTGTTGGGTTTTTGGCCTGGAGGTTATATGGATGTATTACAGGGGACACTCACCCTTTGAGCACTTCCTCGTAGCTGGGTGTGGTATCACAGTCCTTTTCTCACCCCTGGTGCCCCCTGCAGGCTTCCTGATGACCTCAGTGGCTCTTCAGCCAAATCACAAGGTCAAAATTAACCTTTTCCAGAGTAGCAAAGAATTAAAAAAAATTGGCTATCTGCCCTCACCAAGGACTTCAGCCTGAGCTCTGGGTCCTTTAAATGCAGTCCTGTGTTCAGGCTTCCGAATGAGTATTGTCCCCTTCTTGGGGTTTATACCAGTTTGCTGGTGGAGGAACGCAAGAACACCTGTTACCCAGGATTATCTGAACCCAAAGCTATGGTAACTAGTCTCTGTTTCCAGGCAGTGTCAGGAAATAGATCAGTGCGGGACACAGCACCTCCATCTGATAAATGATCGATACACACAAGAGTGCTTCCACCCAAAAATCCTTGTTTTTATTAAGTACAAAGCACACATCAAAAATGCAGTATCTATAATGCCACAGAATATAGTTACCCAAAGTCTGAGGTGGTGCTGAGTGATTCAGCAGCAGGGTTCTGGTGGCCAGCCTCTCTCTTAGCTAGTAGAAATCCTCTCAAACTTCTCTCCGAAGCTTCTCCAAAGTATGCTCTCTAATTAAACTCTTTATAGGTTTTCTCCAGACAAAGCACATAATTCATAATGGCCCCAAATAAACTAACAATCTCCCTAGCAACAGCAATTAATAATTTATTATTCTGTTTATCAACAATGCAACTTCCAACAAGAAACTTACAAACACAGGCACCCAGACCAAGATCATTTTCCCACACTCTTTCTCCCCCCACCCCACCCCATGAATCTGTCCTTGTTCGTAACACACTGCAGTTGTGCAGACATTTTTGTTCTGTCTGCCTAAACCAAAGCCAGATTTTCCTGACTCTGGGGTGTCCTTGTTTCCAGTTTATGGGGGCTAAATGCACAAGATGGCTGCAGGTTATGTCAAATCCAGGTCTCTCATAACACACCCACTACTCCAAGTTCCAACCCAGGGACCCTATAAACAGCAGCCACGCACCACTCACTTCAGTTCTTTGTTGCTACTTCCATAGGCCTCTTCCCATCTGGTCCATTATCTTCACCCAATTCCTCAGGGTTAAAGTTTTCAGGTCCCTTTTCTCCCATCTTAAGCAAATACAGCCAGAATCAAACTCTGGCTAGCCCTTGAGCTCCTTTAGCCAGATAGGAGATCCCTGCCTTGCCCCTCTGATCCCAACCAGGAAGTGACCTACTCAGGCCCTGCTGGCCTCTGGTTTGTTGCTCCTGTAAGGCCTCTCTAATCAGGCCTAGAGGATCCATCTTCACTTCTCCTTTCCTGGGGCAGGGTGCAGTGTCACCGAGGAGGCTCCAGCAGGGAGCCACAAAGGCCAGGTATACCCTGTCACATGATATATTCAGAATTTTTGGTTTCTAGTATAAGACACCTTCTGCATCTGAGGATGAAAAGGAACATGAAGGGGAACTCTTCCTGCCTTTTTCTTCTTTTTGCTTCTGTGTGGGCACTTTCTGGGTTTATGTTGTATAGAGTGGCTAGAGGGGACTAGCTGGGTTATCATCAGATTGGAGGCAGTTTTAAAATGGGTTTCTGTGGTGCATTGCAAGGTCAGGTGTCACATCCAAACTAAATCATGACTGGTGCTGGTTTGGTTAGTGACCAGCCTGGCATTCATTACCATGAGTTTGAAGCAGTCATCTTCTGCTGCCCTAGTTGTTGATGTGAGTGCCAGGCCTTAGGAAAATTCCTGTAGCAAGGCATTCTCTGAAGATGTTCCCCATTCCATTGACAGCTAAGATTTTATAGCATAAGAGATATTTTTGTTACCTGTGAAAGCCTGGGATTTCATTCCTCTAAACTCCAAGGTCTAGCAATGGTGTGCTGTCATTTTTCCAGATAATTTGCATGCTGGTCCTTGCAATGGCAAAGCTGGTATAAAAGCATACTTATGATGGGGTGGGGAGAGGTTGAAGGCATTTGGACAATTTGTGTACTGAGTCAGTCAATTGTTGGCATGGTGTGGCAGATGGTATGGTTTGCCTTCAAACTGTTGATGTAGATTACCAGGGTATTGTTCCTTACCGCTGTGACACAGAAGTTTGCAGAAGTTGGGAGACTGGTAATAGTGCATGTGGAGGAAGCTTCTTTGTTCCTTGGAGAGCATGGGAGGACTTATTTATAGAGCTGTGCAAATAACTGATTTTTTGATTCACTGGAAGTTACAAAAAATCAAAAAGTCAGAAAAAAATTCATTTTGGGTTAAACAACATGAAACATTTCATTTAGATTTTGGACATCTTTAGAAATACGTTTTTAATAAAAGCAAAGGATGTTTGGAAATGAAGGGCTAGATTCACAAGGGAACTTAGGTATCTTTAATAAAATGACAAAGGCGATGATGGTCCCCTTATACTCAGTAGCTGGGACACTACTGAGCTGCAAGAAATTCAGGTTGAAATCCCCACTCTGGAATAGGACCTTGTACCAAAGTCTCCCACATCCCAGCTGAATGTTCTAATCAGCAGGCTATTGGACATTCTGGCATGGGTTCTTTCACTCTCTTCTGTTCCACTTTGTATTATATAACATTTATTGGGCCAGAAGGCGAGAATGATTATATGGCCCCTATGATTTGAGCTTTCATCTGGGGGTGAGGGGGAATGGGACATCTGAGTTCCAGTCCCTGCTACAATGACTTGAAGTTGGGTCTCCCACATCCCAGATGAGTGCCCTAACTATTCTGTATAAGGAAACCACCACCTTTTCCTTTGTTTTGTGAATGACACCTAAGTCACCTTGTGCCTCTAGACTGAAAAATCTAATGTTTTAGTCTGAAAATGTCAAAATGAACCATTTCAGAATTTTCTTTCTTTTTTCATTTTGTTTGTGCTTTGGAGGCACTAGGGCAGCAAGGCGTAGATTCCCTCTTTCTTTTACTTTCCCTGACACTGATGAGATTGTGTGGAGGCACAGAGCAAGCTCAGTGATTATTAACGACAGAGTGCCTGGACCGAAATTTTGAAATGGAGGGAAAGACAATGAACTATAAGGTGGATAGAAAGCTGGCTAGATTGTCAGGCTCAGTGGGTAGTGATCAATGGCTCCATGTCTACTTGGCAGCCAGTATCAAGTGGAGTGCCCTAAGGGTCAGTCCTGGGGCCGGTTTTGTTCAATGTCTTCATTAATGATCTGGAGGATGGCATGGATTGCACCCTCTGCAAGCTTGCAGATGACACTAAACTGGGTGGAGTGGTAGATACACTGGAGGGTAGGGATAGGATACATAGGGACCTAGACAAATTAGAGGATTGGGCCAAAAGAAATCTGATGAGGTTCAACCAGGACAAATGCAAAGTCCTGCACTTAGGATGGAAGAACCCCATGCACCGCTACAGACTAGGGATCAAGTGGCTAGGCAGCAGTTCTGCAGAAAAGGACCTAGGGGTTATGGTGGATGAGAAGCTGGATATGAGTCAACAGTGTGCCCTTGTTGCCAAGAAGGCTAACAGCATTTTGTCCTGTATAAATAGGGGCATGGCCAGCAGATAGAGGGACATGATCATTCCCCTCTATTCAACATTGGTGAGGCCTCATCTGGAGTACTGTGTCATTTTGGGCTCCCCACTACAAGAAGGATGTGGAAAAATTGGAAAGCATCCAGCAGAGGGCAACAAAAATGATTAGGGGATTGGAACACATGACTTATGAGGAGAGGGTGAGGGACCTGGGATTGTTTAGACTGCAGAAGAGAAGAATGAGGGGGTGGAGATTTGATAGCTGCTTTCAACTACCTGAAAGGGGCTTCCAAAGAGGATGGATCTAGACTGTTCTCAGTGGTGGCAGATGACAGAACGAGGAGTAATGGTCTCCAGTTGCAGTGGAGGAGGTTTAGGTTGGATATTAGGAAAACTTTTTCACTAGGAGGGTGGTGAAGCACTGGAATGCATTACCTAGGAAGGTGGTGGAATCTCCTTCCTTAGAGGTTTTTAAGGTCAGGCTTGACAAAGCCCTGTCTGGGATGATTTAGTTGGGGATTGGTCCTGCTTTGAGCAGGGGGTTGGACTAGATGACCTCCTGAGGTCCCTTCCAACCCTGATATTCTATGATTCTATGAGGAGGGGATGATATCATGCTTCTTTTTACAAGGAAGTGGGTAGCAGTGTTCTGCACATGCTAGGGAAACTTGGGATTTGGAGAGGCCAAAAAAAAAAGATTGTTTCAATAGGAAATGAAGGTAGAGATGAGGATTTCAGGAGAGGTGGCAATGCGGAGGAGCTGGTGATAATGACAGGCAGGATTTCAAACCATCCCACCTACATGGGCTTGCTTTTTTGCTAATTAACTTACCAGTTGAACACTAGCTCAGATCTGGATGTCTCAAAAATTCCTCTGCTGTTCTTTGTGAATGTGTCACTCTCATGATTAGCATGATACTCTGCCACCCACACGCTCCTTTCTTGCATGGATATGCAGTCATATCATGACGTTCCACTGATGTTAATGCACAATGGACTAGAGGAGCAGCTGAGATTTTGACTAGGCTAAACCTGTTATCTCTCTCCTTCCTGTTGTTGTTCTGAAGGCTGATGTTGTATAACCATACAAATAATTTGTATCATATGACTGGTTTCTAGGACCTTCTTTCTCATCCTATTTCACCCCAGACTTTATTAGAAAAGGATGGTTTGCCAGGATTCTGAATACGGTAGACCAGATTACCGACAAGGCCATGATCTAAGAGTTGGCAGTGGCCGTATTAAGAGTGCTGAATATGGTTTGAGAAGTGAGCTCACAGCTGGCTAGCATGAAGCTCAGGGCTACGGACTGGGACAGGGCAGGGCGACCTCATTTAGGAATGCTGGAAAGAACACATACTTATTATTTCTTTTCTTCCACTATTTCTGGCTTTTCGTAGGCCAGAAATCATGTCATTTAAAGGGGAAAAAAATCCCAAAGCACCAAAAAATTAATCCAAACTGACTTTTCAGTCACAAACAGGTCAACATGAGCCAACTGGCACAGCTACTGCATGGCTCCCTGTAGCTCTAATTAACCGCTGCTCTGTTCAGCGCTTGCAAGTGATCTAATAGCACAAAGGCGATTTGGTGTGGTGGGGCAGGAATGTCTTTCCCTCTTTAGTTATTTATAAAAATTTCATCCCAAGCCCAATTGCTAATGAGCTGCAATCCACAGTGTGTGCAGCAGGACTGACTTTATTTCACTAGGCCCCACCTACCCCTACCATTCATGTGGTGGGGGAGGGGTGTTTACACTAGTTGTGACTTTTCTCTTTGAAGTTGAAGCCCTTTTGAATGTACAGAAATGCAGGAAAACACAAAAGGAATTTCTCTGGCCTGAAAAAAGTACTAAGTTTAACACAATCGTATCTAGTAATGCCAGTGTGACTGGCTGGGAGTCAGGACCCATACTGACTTTAGTGCTAAACACAGCAACATATGCTGGGGCCTCTCTCTTTGGCTAAGTCTGAAACATTTTGCTTCATACCCTGTACACATTGCAGTTGGCATGTGTGCATGGGGAGACACTGTGAGGTCTGGACATAATGGGATCTCCATATGCAAGTCTCTTTCCCCAATGTGGCCCCCTCTTCCATCGCCCTGCCCACTAGCCTTCTTTTCTGGAGATTTAATTTTCTGTAAAATTCACACTTTCCATCTCAGCAGCCAGCATATACAAACATGAGCTCAGCTTCCAACGAGGACCAAGTTGGAAAGGAGATCTTCTGTTATTATTGTTGTTGCAGAGACAGACTTCTCAAAGAGGGAGGTGTCAGAGCATAAGGCATAAGAATTACCCGCTACACACACCACATCTGACTCTCTTTCCCTCAGGCCAAGAAAGACAGACCCCTGAGCAGAACAAGCTGCAGCAAATGAGTGAGTGAAGAAACCTGGCAGCAGTTGAACAAAATTCAAATTCAGATTAGGAGCTGAGAGTTTCTTTTCTGTGGCTCCATGGCTTGGGCTGGCCTGACAAATAGAGTATGACCTTCGGAAACAGGCTACCACCATAAAATGCCCTTGATAGTCTTGCTGTTAAAGAATTTCCTCCTCCTGGAGGATGTGGGGAAAGGTCCTTCTCTTCCATGGATGTTTTCCAGTCAATGAAACATTACACACGATGAGCAGCAACTGTGGAAAAATACCACCAGCATTTGGAAAGGAGAGAAATGCTCCTTTGCCTTTGCCAGAACCAAAAGAGCCTGAGAAAATAGGGATTGGAGTTGCAAAACTCAGTGACCCTACACTTACAGGTACATAGACAAACTGGAGACATCTCCTCCCTCACAAATATGCACTCTGACTCACTTTGTATGGTGGAGACTTTACATAAGTAGAGAGAACACTGCTTTCCCTATGATACAAGCCAAGTACAAGGCGGTGGTTTCGTAGTATAAAAAACAGATTTAATACATCTAGACTTCAAGGAACCACAGGTTCAAATCCCAACAGAATGTAATATGCTGTTTATCTTTGGATAGATAAAATGAGTAGCATGTAGTTATTGTGTGTGATTCATTCAGATGAGACCTTAAAAATGAGTTAGTCATTGGTCTATATGCAGAGTAAAGAACCCATGACGCTAAGGGTAAGAGCTCAAATTTCCCTTAGTGTTCCTGGCTAAGTTTTCTTCCATTTTTGCACATCCAGCCTCCTACCGACACTGAGCCACATTATGCTGTACATGGGTTAAGTGCTGTCCGCCATCCTACATTGGAACCTGGTGGGATGATTCCCATGATTAGAATATTAAAATCAATGGTTATGATCTATTTAGGAAGGATAGAGTGGACAAAAGGGAGGAGGAGTGGCATTCTAGGTCAAAGATTACCTGTTTCCAAGTCACTGATAACTCAGAAGAAAATGATCTTGAATACTTGTGGATCAATGTCCTAACAGATAAAGCACAAGATGGGATATTAGTTGGTGCCAGCTACAGGCCAACAAATCAAAGTAGGGAACAGGGTGACTGGCTCCTTACACACCTATCTATAATGTGTAGGGAAAAAAACTCCATGATCATTGGGGACTTCAATTTGAGAGAAATATGGTGGCAATCTCATGCTGCCAGTATGAAAACTTCTTGGAATTGCTCCATATTATAGATGACAATTTCCTAACTCCAAAAGTGTTGCATTCAACATGGGGGTATTCTATATTACACCTCATCTTGACAGATAAAGAGGGACTGAACACAAAACATAACTTTAATAATAACTCAGGTATAAGTGATCATGACTTGATCACATTTATAATGTGAAAATAGAATAAAATCCAGACCAGTAATATATATCCTCGGTGCTTTAAAAGACCCAATTTCACAAAACTGAAAACAATTATGAGCCAAATCAGCTGGGAAGAAAAAATTAATCAGAAAAATACAAATGATTCTTTAAGAACACTTTACTAGATGCCCCAAAAGCCACAATACCACAACTGAAGAAGGCTTTATTGATGTTAAAAATGACCTGATTTAGAGAGGAAGTGAAGGCAGATATAAAAAAAAGTAAATATAAAAAATGGAAGAAAAGGAATGTTAATACTAATTAATATAAATCAGAAGCTAGGAACTGTAGAAAATTGATAAGGGAAGCAAAGGGAAACAAATATATGGCTAGCTGAGTTAAGGACAACAAGAAGGAGTTTTTAAACTATATTAGGAATAAAAAGAATCCTAACAAAGGTATTTGTTCATTACTAGATCTGGTAAAATTATCAATAATAATATGGAAAAGGCAAAAGTGTTCAATAAACTTTTCTAGTCTGTATTTGGGAAATAAACAGATGATGTAGTCATATCATATTACACTCTTTCCATTCCACTAATACCTCTGGAGGATGTTGAACAGCAGCTACTAAAGTTAGACATTTTAAAATCACCAGGTCCAGATAACTTGCATCTAAGAGGTTTTAAAGAGCTGGCTGAGGAGCTCTCATACCATTACTGTTGCTTTCCAAAAAGTCCTAGAACATGGTGGACATTCCAGAAGACTAGAATAAAGCTAATGTTGTGCTAATAGTTAAAAAGAGTAAATGGCAAGACCTGGGAATCTGTCAGTCTGACATCAATCCCGGGCAAGATAATGGAACAGTTCATATGGTATGCAATTCATTAAAAAATTAAGTATGGTAATATAATTAATTGCAACCTACATAGGCTTATGGAAAATAGATCCAGTCAAACCAACCTGATATCTTTTTTTGATGAGATTGCAAGTTTGGCTGATAAAGGTAATAGTGTTGATGTAATATACTTAGACATCTGTTAGGCATTTGACTTGGTACCACACGACATTTTGATGAAGAAGACAGAATGATGTAAAATTAACATGGTGCACATTAGATGTATTAAAAGTGATAGGTCTCAAAAGGTAATTGTAAATGGGGAATTGTCATCAAATAGGTGTGTTTCTATTTGAATCCCACAGGAACTGGTTCTCAGACCTACTCTATTTAACATTTTTTGTTCATAACCTAAAAGAAAACACAAAAACAACATTGATAAAGTTTGACATAAAAATTGGGAGAATGGTAAATAATGAAGGTTGTTGCTACAGAGCACTCTGGATTACTTGTTAAGGTGGTTACAAGCTAACAACATGTGTTTTAATATGGCTAAATGTAAACCTATATATCTAGGCACAAAGAATGTAGGCCATAATTACGTGATGGTGAACTCTATTCTGGGACACAGTAACTGAAAAAGGTTTTGGAGTAGTGGTGAATAATCAGCTGAACATGAGCTTCCAGTGTAATGCTATGGCCACAAAGACTAATGTGATCATTGGATGCATAAACAGCACAATCCCAAGTAGGACTATGGTTATTTTATCTCTGTATTTGACACTGATGCAATCACAGCTGGAATTGTGTCCTGTTGTGGAGTCCACAGTTTAAAAAAGATGTTGATAATCTGGAGAGGGTTCAAAGAAACAGGAGAATGATTAAAGGATTAGAAAACCTGTTTTATAGTGACAGACTGAAGAAGCTCAGACTGTTAACAAAGAGAAGGTTAAGAGGTCACTTGACTGTAGTCGATAAATACCTACATAGGGAACAAATATTTAATAATGGGGTGTTCACTGTAGCTAAGAAAGGTGCAACATGATCCAATGGCTGGAAGTTGAAGCTAGACAAATTCAGACTGGTAAAAAGGCATAAAAGTAAAAAAGGCAATTAACTATTGGAACCACTTACCAAGGGGGATAGTGGATTCTCCATCACTGACATTTTTTATATCACGATTGGATGTTTCTGTAAAAGATCTATACTAGGAAACATTTTTGGGGAAGTTTTATGACCTGTGTTATATAGGAGGTCAGACTAGATGGTCACAAGGGTCCCTTCTGGTGTTGGAATTTTTGAACAACTTGTTTCAGGATTGTTGAGTGCATAATCTTGTGGTCTGTAAGATACTCTGTGATCCTTTGAGATGAAAAGTATATAAAGATGTAAAATATATTTATAATTAGCAATGGTAAAGTCATTGGTCTGAGACTGTTGAGTTCCCTATCCTTTTCTTCTTGAACAGAAGAAGGGGAAAAAAGTTTTTTTTAAATCAAACAGTGAAGCTTTTTTGGTTTAAATCAAAGTGCTAGAGCTGGTTGTAATTCTCCTGCAAAAAATATGGCTGTCAAAAATGAAATTCTGCAGTCAGATGTTGTTTTCACTGACATTTTGATAGGCAATTTTCTATTGCATTTTTCATTTACATTTCAGTTTTTGAAAATTAAAAATTTTCATTTTTTTATGTTCAGTTTTTGATGTTTTTCCATTTTCTTTTCCTTTCCCCTTTTAACTTTCCTGTCCCATTTTTCCAATGGAAAAAGATCAAAAAAGAGAAGGAAAACACTTTCTCACACTTTCTTTTTTTCAACTGGAAAATGTGAAAAGTGAGAGCAAGTGCTACTTTCTCTTACTTTATAAACAAAATCCACACTTTCATTTGACAACAATAAAACCATGAGAAAGTGTTTCCCCCCACAATTTTCTCCCACTTTTTTCTTTCTTTGCTACTTTTCCAATAGGAATAAATAAAGAAGGGAGAGAAAGTGAGCATTTTCCACTTTCTTTCAGTTTTTCTTTTACTTTTTCTTCCCTTATTTCAGTGAAAAAAAGAATTTAATAAAGGTAGAGAAAAAGAGTAGGGGGCAAAAATTAAAACCCAATTTTTTTTCAGTTTTCACAAGCCAGAATGAATCAACATTTTTCATGAGCTAAATCTAAAAAATTTCAGTTCATTTTTAGAAATTTTTAGAAAGGTTAAAAGATACATTTTGAACTTTATTTTGTTCAATACGTTTCACTGTAAAAATCAATCAGCTATACAAAGAACTACAGTGTACAAAGAACTACAGTATATGCACAAGAGACCCTGGTAATGGGCAGCCCCTATGAAACTTCAGCCACACATCTGTAGTGGGAAGACATCTTACCATAAGGCTGAGGGACCTGGGATTGTTTAGTCTGCAGAGGAGAAGAGTGAGGGGGGATTTGATAGCAGCCTTCAGCTATCTGAAGCAGGGTTTCAAAGAGGATGGAGCTCGGCTCTTCTCAGTGGTGGCAGATGACAGAACAAGGAGCAATGATCTCAAGTTGCAGTGCGGGAAGTCTAGGTTGGATATTAGGAAATACTATTTCACTAGGAGTGTGGTGAAGCACTGGAATAGGTTACCCAGGGAGGTGGTGGAATCTACATCCTTAGAGCTTGTTAAGGCCTGGCTTGACAAAGCCCTGGCTGGGATGATTTAGTTAGTGTTGGTCCTGCTTTGAGCAGGGGGTTGTACTAGATGACCTCCTGAAGTCTCTTCCAACCCTAACCTTCTATGATTCTATGCCCATTACCAGGGTCACAAACCTAAGGTGGAATTACTGCAGCTCAGTGCATAGATACTAATTTACATTAATCTATATGCAGCAACTGTTTAAATCACAATAAGAATTTATTTCTTACAGGATGGGAAGGATCAGGAAGGGCATTAAGACATTTCATGAGAGATGATGGATTTACCACCATCCAGACTTATGAGTGCAATCAAACTTGCAAGTATGGCCTCTCAACTGTACAGATTCAAAGGACTGTAATAAAAGTTAAGAGATTGTCCTGGTAAAGAACATAACATATTATCAGCAACATTTATTAAGGCTGCTTCAAAGGAACAGAATATTATATGCAACTGGATTTGTAACAAATCTGGGGAAATGCTGAAGAACAAATGATGTGGACACAGCCGCAAAATGAGGCCAAACACATGCATGGAATTAAGCAGCAGGCCGCAACTCTGATTAAACATTAACTCAAGGGAGGTGCGCTACTCACCCATCACCCATACTCTCCTATACCAGGCATTTCATTGGTCCAGTGCAGGGGTTACAGGGCACCTTACCATATAACGTGCAACTGGCACCAGGGTTACATGGCTCCTTACCATATAATCCATAATGTGGAGTAGGTTCTCCTCAGCCTACTCCCCAGGTTTCAGCTCTCTGAGTCCAAGCAACTTCTTCTCTGTGAAGGGGACAGAGGGTGCAACAAGGTGGGGACCTCAGCCCACGAAAGCCACAAGGTATCACCCTATCACATGAGCCAAGGCCCATCACCAAAATCCCAGGTCTTTTACCTCTGGAAACTATTCATTTTATTCTCTTAACTGCACTGGAAACCAGCCACAGGGGGCATCAGCAACTAGCTTGGTCGCTCTCCCCACCCAACCATACTGCCTGGTATCACAGTTCCTTCCACTCCCTTCCCTCACATCCTGCAGCCACATGTCAGCCCCTCCATCTGACAAATCTATGCCATCCTCCATTAGAAGCAGCTGGAAGTTTCCAAGGGAAGTCCCTATGCTGTATCACTGAACCCCCCTGTGTCCAGGAATATTTTGGAGACCTCTTTATTCACTTTCTTTCTAGTCTTGTCAGCACGGGCTGGGTCTGCCACTCCGTTACAGAGACACCTTGTGAGCTTTTCTGACCATACTAACCTCACCACATGTCATGATTGCGTAATTAAGCTAACATCCCTCTGGATTCTGTCCCTTAAGTTAACTCCTGCCCAGCCCCTGAGACCATCCTCCCCAACGTGAATAACCAGGACATGAGTTGGAGGCATATTGTTTGTCGGTGAGTGCAGAAGTGGCATGAGCCGATCCCAATGCATGCCTCCTCTGCTGAGCTACTGGATGCAAACTGCTTTGGCACTGAAGCCCAGCTGAGATCCAGCTGCTGTTCTGGCTGCCTTTTTGTGGGCCCAATGCACTGTGTGTGCCAGAAAATCTAGATAGTGCATATGCTCTGTGTAGCTTCTGAATAAAAGAAGTGCATTAGGTTAGTTACGTTTTGCTGTTCCCTGCCATCTTTTACCTGGTGTGGACGTAAGTCCTGTAACACCTGGACTTCCAGCTCCCTACTGCCTTCACCTGCCATGGGCCAACACCGCTTGCAGTCACTGATGTTGCTGCCTCAGTCCTGAAAGTATGAGTACCCAATTTTGGGGGGTCAAGACCGCAGTAGCACAAGGTTTTTCTCAATACTGTGCCGAATTGGTACCTTGTCAGGAAGCTGCCATCACATGTATGAACAGCAGTCCTGGTTGCAGGCCCCAGATTTTTAGCAAGTCTCTTATTGCAGGCACAAGCCCCCATCTGCTCATTTCTTCAACACCACATAAATCCCTTTCCCTTATGATCTGTTTTTGAGTTTTTTAAGTTTAGGGACACATAGTTTTATATCTGTTACGTTTTACTCATGCTGGGACTTGTCTGCAGCTGCCATAGGCCCCAGCTCACTCACTCACAAGCACCAAAGAAGTCAACAACAAATGCTATCTTAAATAAAATGACCTCCTTCCCACAGCTGCAACTTGCAGCAGAGCCTGTAGTAATCCCATCAGAGTTTCCAGTGTTATGGATAACCTGTCGTCCTTCCGGAGCCCACTTCCACTGGACTACCCTTCTAAGAGTTTCCGCACTATGAAATGCCCACATGTCTTGGAAACCCATCCATGTACTCCAGTAGGACAGGCCCACTAGCCAGCCAGAGATAGTGGAGGGAGCCAAACCACGGTGGGCCAAAGAACCACATATTGCACCATTTGGTGTGTAGATACAGGCCACCCATGGTGAAGCCCTTCTTGTCCCCGAAATTCTGTGAACTCTGAATGGCTGACCTTATCGGCCCTCAGAGTCTGCAGGGTAACACAGCCCTCTCTTAGACCCACAGCTATCTTGAGCCAAGGTTCCAGAGTGGTTGGAGCATCTCCTGCAACAGGGAGGGTTTCCGACATCTGTCATCTTGGAATCAAGATAGGGAGTCGGCAACACCATTATCCACTCCGGGGACATGCACTGCATGAAAAAGGATGTTGAACCGCAAGCAGTTTAAAACAAAGGCCTCTCCAGCCTCATTACCCGAGCAGTCTTAGCCCCTTCTACTTACAACATGGACCACAGATTGGTCATCGCACCAGAAATGGACTTGTTCGTTCTGACAGTTTGCCCCCCACATAATGACTGCCACCAGCACAGGAAAAAACTCAAGGAAGGCGATGTCACCTGCACTACCCTGAGCTACGCAACTTTCTAGACACTTCTGGGCACAGCACTTTTCTTGAAAGCAAACCCCAAAACCTATTGCCTCCCGAAGTATCAGACTATATCTGCAGCTCAGTCTGAACACCCTACTGAAACCCCACTAAACTCTTCCAGGAAAATTTCCCATACTTCTAAGTCTCCCTTCATTCCCCTCATCACGCTGATAAGTGGTGGGGTCTTCACACACCAGAGGAGGCTGACGCCAGACAGGCCGAAAATGCCTGACTAGGAGCCACCACCCAGCATGCAAAGTTTAGGTGCCCCATGACTATCTGAAGTTACCTCAGAGTCATTTTCTTTGCCCCTCTGAGAGCCCCTATCAGTGCCCTGACCAGTTCCAACTTCTCTGTAGGTAACCTACAAACACCCCAAACTGTGTCTAGTTCAGTGCCCAGGTACATTAAACTTTGGGTAGGGCCTTCTGTTTTTTCCACGGAAGAGGCACCCCAAGGCACTTGGCTAAGTTCTGAAATGCCCAAAGCATGTACTCACAGTTGCCTGTCCCTAGCCTTCCTGCATCCAGAAGTTGGTGAGATAGCGCATCATGTGAGGCAGGCCAGTCTCACACACAATTACCCACTCCAGCATGTATCTGAATATTTCAAAAGTGGCACATGACACTGAACACCCCATGGGCATGGTCTTTGGCCCTCAAACTGAAACCTAAGCAGGTAAAAGTCCCTGGGAGGCACTGGAAACAACCGGAATGATGTTGCATTTTCCCAACAGCACCCCAGGGCCATGCTCCCTAACCAGCACTACCATATGGTCAAATGCCAAATATCTCACTGAACACAGCTGGGGGCCAATATGGTCATTCACCAAAGAGCTTCAGGGGAGTACGACAGGTGATGGATCAGCCTGTATTATCCCCTTTGCCTTCTTTGGTACCACGCCCCAGGCAGTGATGCACAATTCTGGCATTGGAATACACTGGAAGGGGGCCTGTCACTCTCCCTGCTGCTGTCTCTGTGATGCTCTTCACCCATATTATATGCTTCAAAGCCTTTAATGGACTTCAAGTTCTCTGCCCAGGAGTGGCACCTCCTGCCGTCATTAGGGATTTGAAAACCAGCTGAGAATCCATTCCATAAATAAACAGCATATGTTTTCCTAGGGTAGTCCAATAACAAGTTCCATAACACCTGTACCTTAATTGGAGAAGGAGCCTTTTCCGTAATTATTGCCTTACCCAGTCGCACCTCCTGAAGTATTCAGACCTTGAAGACTCCCTTTCCTGCTACCCTGGTGGAACCACCCTTTTCCTGCATAACAGGAGCATGGGATATGCTGACCTCTGCATCTCTTACAGCAGTGTTTGTACCTGGATTGGGAATGAAAACATTCCCATCATTAAATGCAGAGCACACATTGGCTTTTATATCTGGATTTTGAAGCTGACGTTTTGGCACTGGCAACTTGCTGTCTGTGAAGGCCAGGTGGGTGGAGTGATAAGTAGTCACACACTCCAGCCTAAGTTCCTGGTCTATTATACCTAATGGTAAATCAGGCTCTTTTGTCACCCTCTGCCTAAATTCTCTGTCAGACCTTGCCCACACTGCCCCCATATGAAGCATAAGCCCTCGCTATTAAGTCCACATACTTAAACATGGAACTGTACCTCCAAGAGCTCCTCACATAAATTATATTCACATAAATGTGAAAGGCAACAAACTGGTTCTCAAGAGTTTGAGGTACTTCAGGTCTTCAGGGTTTGTCCTCCTAGTTTTTGTGCTTTCCCCCCGACTTCCTCTATCTGTTCTTTCCTGAACAGCAAGATAAATAAATCCACAAATTCTCCCTTCCAAATCTTTTCTTTAACCCCTTTATACAGATGATTCCCAAGTGGGCAATTGGATCCTGATAAGCTCCAGGTACATCAGCTGTTGAGTCTCCTGCCTGTGTTTCATTAGGAGTGATGCCACCTGCCTGTGTTTCATTAGGAGTGATGCCACGTGGCAACATGGGGGAGTTCCTCCCTAACTGCTCCATATTCCTTTGCAGGATATCAGTCCCACTCCAAACCTGTGACAGTGCTGCCCTCTCATCTGATCATGCAGGCTGCCCAACCTATGGGCCACCAATGCCAATGCTCATTTGCCTTGAGGGGGTGTCTTAGGGAGGGACCTGAGCTGCCACCCTTGCTCCTGAGCACCAAGGTTGGCAAACCCCTCCTTCAGTGTCTGAGGGCTGCTGATGAACCATACTGCCACATCCTGAGGTCACCTGCTGGACTCTTGGCAGGTTATGGGAGTGAGGCCCATGCCCAGGGCCACTTGCCTCCTCGTCATCTTCATCCACCTCGATGAGGCTCAGACCCTCACTAGCCTCAAAATCAGACCCCGAATCCATCTTGTGAATTTCCTCTATGAGGGGTTCTGGGTCCCAACTGGGAAGGATACACTTCTGACTCCACCACGGCAGGTGGATGGAATGTTTTGTGAGAAGTCATTTATCTTTCCAAATTAATTCACTGTGGCTACGCTTCCACCCCTTTTATATTCATTTTCCAGGAAAATCAGAGTGATCAAGTTTTATCCACACAAATACTTGCAGAAAGCAAATTTTAAGTTTGCTTCTTTCCATATTCAGGGATAGTGAATTTTAAACTCACACCAGAAGTCTTAAAGTTTGTGTGAAATAGATCACAATTTGAGGCGGAAGCGGGAAAGGTTCCTAAAATCCCTCTCCAGAACATTGGTACTGAAGGAATTAAATGAGACAGACTACAATCTTGTATGTAACAAGGACATACAATTACTTTTACACTGCGTGAATGTGATGTTAGAAAATTAAATTTAAATCCTGCCCTCAGCTAACAAGGCTCACATTAGACAGATGTTTTCTGGGCATGGCCTGGATCACCTAGAAGAGAAAAAATTTAAAATATTCTACAGTTCTCTAATCTTGCTTCTCTGCTATCTAGTCCCTGAGAATTTAAACCCAAGTGGCTTCTTCAAGCCCACCTAATTGTAGGTTTATTCTCATTCACTCAGGGAACAGAAATAATACCATAAGATTTGGAACCAATCACAACTCGTTAACAAGCCTTGAATTTCAAATAAGAAGGATCAAATACAGCAAACAGTATATGATCGCTCCATAAAGTATACAAAATACTCAGAAAAAATGAACTGAGTAGATTGGAGTAATAAATGCATTTCAGGAAATCACTGCTATAAGAAATTCCACAAATGGAAAAAGAGTAAAAAGTAGTGATATATTATCTACTATATATTACTTACTCAGCTGTAGTTTATTACCATCTGAACATAATTTCAGTGGAATATTTGTATGGTCCATTCTGGCGATTCTGAATCACTTTTTTAAAAAAATCCCTTTATGGAGTCAGTGGCTGGAAGCTTTTCTGACAGTAATGACAAGAAAAACAGGAGGATTGGGCAGTTTCAGAAAGGTTGCAAACTTCCTTTAAACACCCACATATTGCACTATTTTTTTTCTGGTGATGGAGGAGCCGAAGAAGGTAGCTGTTACTTCTGCAATGAGACCTCCACCTGACTCATGGTCTTTGCAATCAAAATGTTTAGTGTACCACTGAGTTATTTCTAAGGGAATGAGTACCCTTAAGTGTCCTTAAGAAGCAGACATGCAGTAACTACCCCAGGACCTATACATGGGACATGACTGACAAAGTTCATGATGGTGAGGAAACACCAAAAGGAGGATGAGAGATAAAGAATACAAATATTAGCCCATTTACAAGACACCACCATATCCTCCCAGTATAAACCACCAGGGCCTCAAGAAGAGTGACAAAGATTTCCTGACTTGATGAAAGCCACATAATGAAAGGGTGATCGCTGAATTATCCAGGTGGAATCTGAACCTGTTCTCCAAAGGAGCACTGTGAACAAGCCCTGACACATTGCAGGGGACTTGCCATTGACAGCTTGGGAACTTTGAATTCTATCCAAATTCTCTCTCCCTCTCTGCAAAGGGCAGGTACTAGGGCTGACTCATTATGGCAAAGGAAGGTTGGAGCAGAGAGAAGAAAGTTACAGTCTGAACCCAGACTCGCAAAACTTTATGCTTGTTTGAGTGTCAGACCAACTTTAGAACCCTTTATAGGGAGTCAGAGCATGGCTACAGAGTGCTGAACTCCAGCAATCCCCAGCTGAAAGTTAGTCCCATGTGCACCATTACTAGCCAGTATACTTTAGGGCAGCTCCTTGGCTGCTGTAAAGTAGGCTGAGACCAGGGCTGGTGGAGAGCTGGTCTTAGGGTCACGCAACCACAAGAGGCTCCTTTGTGCCCAGTGGCCTCAGCTGTGCTGAGTAGATTTCTGCTGGCACTAAGGATCTAGGTCAAAGAGTTGAAAAGTTCCATATCCCAATCCCATTTCTGTGACTCATCCAGTCCCATTGTTCTCCCTTATTTTCCTCATTTATAACCTGGTGCAGCAAGTCACACATGTACTTTAAGAGTTAAAAACCTGCCCTCGGCAGAAATCTGTGCACTCTATTGATCTAGTTGCACATATGGCCCGGCATCACCAAAGTATCTGCCTACTGCAACTAAAACGCTGAGCTTTCATTAGTGAGGAAGTTATTCAGAGTTATGATGTGTCTTTGGTCTGAAAATGAAAACAAATCTTCGTACATTCTTTCTATATATAACAGATCCAGGCTCTGCCAACTCCTTTATTTTCCTTCAGAGCTTCTACTATTTCAGTTCTGGTAACAGATGCCGAGACTGACAGCCCAGGGAAACTGAAATCCTTTGATATCCGCAGGTAGAACAAAGGGAGCAACAGTGTAAGCTTCCTCATACTGTCCTGGATGCATCGCCTCAAGGGATAAGAGGATATTTATGCATCCATGGCTCATTCAGGCCTTGGTCTCATGGCTGAGAATGTCATAAAGAGCCAAATTTGTGTGCTGGTTTTGTCATGTGGACATTTGTATTTTAGTCACCGGACTGACACCCATTAGCCCACTTCACAATCCCATGGATCTCTAAACAGCTCTTCTATTGTGATAGCTTTCAGTCAGTATCAGCCTAGGCTGGACTTCAACCAGTAATCTAGGAGTAAAAAGAGCAACATTCCTTTAAACATTCCAGGTCCCAAAGAACTAAGTTAATCAGAAAATGTTGGATAAACCAAACATTAAATGGATCACATTTAAAAAAAGGGAAATGCAGGTTTAGCTTCATGTCAGGAAATATTTGCTAAAAGGGAGCTGTATTCAAACGTGAACAGTTTCTACAAGGAAGTGATGGAAGGCCCTGTGACCAGCAGCATATTAACGCCAAGGCCGACAAGGCATAGGCCTAGGGCGGCAAATTTGCAGGGGTGGCAAATTTATAATAGCAGCCAGAGGCTGCTTCCCCCGGTGCCGGTTCACGCCCTCCGCCCCCGCCCCAACTCCACCCCTTCTCTGCCCCCATTCCCCGCCCCCTCCCTGTCCTATTGGTCCCCTTCCCCAAATCCCCACCCAAGCCCTGCCTCCTCTCCTGAGCACGCCGTATTTCCCCCTTCCCCCCTCCTTCGCGAAACTGGTTCGCGCACAAGTACTGGCAGGGAGCGGGGAGAAGCAGGACCCGGCAGAGCGCTCAGGGGAGGAGGCAGAGCCGGAGGCGGAGCATAGGTGAGCTGGAGGGGAGAATTATTTCTGGGCCTGGGGCGGCAAAATCATTAATCCGCCACTGCCTGTGATGCTGGCAAACCAGGTGCCAATGCATGCCAAGGCCCCTAGGCCTCACTGAACACTGAAAAATGCATAGCTGGAGACCAGTCTGGCTCACCTGTGTGTTAGCATTGTTAAAATAGTTATTAGATGTATAAAAATGCGTTTAGAGTTTAGACTTTATGAAATGCATGTGAGTTGCTGCATGCATTAATCTCACTTATGATACTGTATCTCATGTTGTAAGGTAATATTTGTGTTTGTTCTGTAACTATAAAAGTGTTTGCTCTAAATCTGCAACACCCCCCCCCACCGCCCCTCCAAGTCAGGAGAGAAGCATTAACAACTATGAAATACTAGTTTACCACAAGAGGCGTCATCTCATCTCCAACAAAAGAGGGCACATAGACGCCAGACAAGCCACTGTTGAACATCAAATTTGTTGATTGCTCCCCCCACACCCATGAGAAGGAGATGTACAGGTGAATTCGTCCCATCAGCTTGGACTCTGGGGGAAGGGAATAAAAATCCCTGACAAGAAGGAACTGTATCTCTGTGTTGCTTGAACTCTGAAGGGTGAAGATCCTTAAGCACAGGCAAGGCTGTTTGGCCTTGGTTAGCCCTAGAGGATTTATAGAACTTGCATCTTACAGCAGCTTCTATTACCTTTTGGAACCTAAGACTGTTACTCATTTGGGTGTGTATGTTTACCTGCTTTAACCTTATAAATATCTCTCTTTCCTAGTTAATAAATCTTCGTTAGTTTATTATAGGATTGGCTGCATGCGTTATCTTTCGTGAAAGATTGAGGTTGCAATTAGTCTGGGGCAATGACAGGTTCTTTGGGACTGGGAGTAACCTGAATATTGTTGTGATTTTTCATGTAAGGGACCATCTATCACAATGGCAGGTTTGCCTAGGTGGCAAGATAGACTGGAGTACCCTAGGGGACTGTCTATGACTCCATGTTAAAGCTGTTCTAGTGCTTGAGGAGTTCACACTTTATACTGTGTTGGTGAAATCTAAGTATAAAGCTAATTACCAGTTTGGGGTTTGTGCCCTAATTTGTAACAGTCTGCCCTGAAACTGGTACTCATGTTTATGTTCATGAGTCACTCTAGACAGTTTGACAGCCCCATCACTACAGTTGCTTGTAACTAGACTGGACAAAATCCTGGTGAATAATAATCTTGTACTGGCTTAAGAGAGTTATTAGATGTGTTCAGAGGTCTTTTTCCATTCTACATTTCCATTATTCTTATTTAAGTGGTTTTTCCCTGTTTAAACAACATTGGACTACATATTGCAAAGGAGGATTTTAGCTAAAAGAAGACTAAAGAGTTTAGGAGACTCAATGTGAGAGCAGTCTGAATTTCCATATGGGTATGAATACCAAAAAAAAAAAAAAGGTATCCCAAGGACTCCTGGTAAGGTAATTAGTTTTTAATTTAATTATCAGCTTAATAGTAAACAAATACAACAGCTAACTGTGTACGCTGCAGTTTTCTATTTTCAGATCCTATCTGTTTTAAAAATGCAGCTCTAATGCTGTTAGCAGATGGATGTGTGTTATTGCAGTACTGGGAACTGGAAATTCTCCATATACCAAGCTATAAATATTTCTTTGACATTTATTATCCTCACTTGAGTTCAGGTGCTAAAATACTTGGACTGAAGTCATGTTTGTAGCAGAAAAAGTATATCTTAGAGCATACCTTGTTGCTGGCTAAATTATTAGGAACAGACAAAGATGGAGTCCCTCACTTAACAGAGGTCACAGAACCCTTGAATCAAATTAGCTGAAATTTAGACTAGCTTAGTGATGCCAGTTCTCAAACACTCCACCTCAGGCAATATCATAGATCACATCACAGAAGAGGGTTTTTTTTTTTAAAGTATGTATCCGGTCGACTTGCTTTTGTGGTCATGAATTTGAATCCCAGCATTGCCAGCTGCACTGGATTGTAAACTGAAAGTCATATGAATCTCAATTCCGATTGCCCTAAGGGAAGTGTAGGATTATGTAAACCAGGAGATAATAGCCCTTATAAAATCCCTCCAATAAAATAAAATCAAGGTGTATGTGTCACAGTGGATTAACAGACTTGTCTTTTCAATTTTTTTCCCCTATTTCAGACTCCTGGTTGTGGTTGACTTAAGATGCATGTCATGAGTTAGGGGTTCACATTAATGGACATAGGATAATTTTTGGTACATGCAACAAATTTCCTTGGTAAAGACTCAATTCAAAATAAGAAGTGAATTCTCTGGGTTAATGTTTGTTGCAATCAGTCAAGGGAGCCAGAGCTTGAAATCTGTTCTTGTATGACAGAATATTACAGAGACACAAAATGACGATTAGGAGGAAAAAAGGATGGCACTCAACAGCTGTTAATGAAACAAAGAGGCTAATACTGTATCCAGGTAAAAGTGCAATGGAATTTAGTGAAGCCAAATAGAATTCCCTGAGTTTGCATTTGGCCAGGACATAAGAATGAAAATTTTTACCCTTTCAAAAGAAGTGCCAAGGAAACTTTCATAACAAATATATGTAGTTCCTTGGTTTCATATCTCACCCAAAGGCTCCACCTTAACAACATGATGCTGAGGCAGTCATGTAGTACAGACTTAGAGGGGAGAGTGCCTCCTAGTGATTCATCAGCACAACATTCTGAAGCACCTTGTTTGGGAATTTTCTGTTGCTATGGTTCTTTTATGGGAAAAAAAGTGATTTCTGAAAAATCAAAATTTCCTATAGAAAAGCGTAGACTTTATAGAAATGTTCTGATTTTCAGTCAGGAAACTCGGAATGTACCATTTTATTTCTGGTCAGCTGGACATTAATCTTGGCACCACCCTGAGCCACTGCAGTGCCTAATGGGACTTGCAGTTTGGTGCCTTGTGTTGCCATCCTCCCTCACGGGTTGGGCTTACCAGCCAGGCTACATCTACCATGATGCACCATGATCATGGGACTTCTGTAGTGGCTTTGCCAGAAGGAAAGACCATGGCGCATCATGACAGATATAGTCCAGGGGGGAAGCCTGGTCCACAGGGGAGAAAAGGGGAATGAGGGATCCAGAACTATAACTCCCATGAGACACCATGACAGCTCAGGTAGGCACATAGATAGATCAATGTCAATCCAAAACTAAATGAAACATTTCAACATTTTCAAACTGAAATTTTCTGGAACTTTACATTCTGTGAAAAGTTTCATTATTTCAACTTTTTGTTCCAATTCATTGTGAAAACAAAAGCCAAAATATCAATGAGACACTAAAGAATCTCAATCTAATTATCTTATCAAAGAGATGATTTGATCATAATGTATAATTGACTACACAGGGAGAAGATACCAGATATTAGAGGACTATTTAATCTAGTAGACAAAGCTATAACAAGATCCCATGGGTGAAAGTTGAAGTCAACGAAGTTCAACCTGGAAATAAGATGCAAATTTTTAACAATTAGGGCAATTAACCATTGGAACAGATTACCAGGAATGTGGTAAATTCTTCATCATTTGGAGTCTTTAAATCAAGACCAGATGGTTTTCAAAAAGATATGCTTTAGTTCAGCCACAAATTGTTGAGCTTGAGAGGGGAATTACTTTGTGAAATTCTTCAGTCTATGCTACCTGGGAGGTCAGATTAGCTCAGTGGTTTTCAACGTATGGTCTGCAGACCCCTGAGGGCCCCAGACTATGTCTAAGACCCAAAGTCTCAGAATGTGACCAAACTGCAGGTGAGTGAAATAACTCCTTCAGTGAGGACAGACCTCCCAGCAGCAGAATACATTGCATGCTAAACAGTCCAGATTAAGTGAAGGTATCTAGCAATAAAGAATGAAATTTGGATTTGCTGCCTCCATAGCAGCTCAGAGCATCTCCACTGGGGTTGAGGGGGTCATGCACTTCAGTAGGATAAAAGGGTGGCTTTCTGTGTTCATGGGTAATTTACTGCTGACTTGTATACTTCAGCTCTGAGCTGTGCTTTCTCACCTCCAGCCCTGGCTATAGAGCATCTACAGCCAGATTCTTGCTGGCCCTCTCAGCTTCATAAATAAGGCGACAGCCGTTTGTAGGATAGACTGCTTCATTTCTGGGGGGCCTTTAATGCTTGGGGCACTGGGAAAAGTAGATTTTTATAGTAAATTTTCACTAAGAAACCTCCTTCTTAACTGCTCATCCTGCTTTTTCCCCTGTAAAATGTTCAGCTCTGTCATAAACTGTTGCTCTCTCCTTCTTATTGGGAGACTTTATCCCCTCTTGGATGTCTTGTTCTCCTAACCCCATCTGAAATCTCACTCCCAGATGCGCTCCCACCTACCTTGCCTCCAGCTAGTTATCTCCACAATCCCTGAACATGTTTTCGCTCCCATAGCACTGTGCCAGACACATATTGTCCCTTCACCACAGATACACCCCTCATTCGCCACCTACACAAATAAACACAACTGTCCCAGGACAACTTCATCTACACACAAATCAACAAAAACACAACACACAATAACCCGAAACATCACTCTGAAACTTAGGGGTCTGTTGAGTCAGTGTGAGGTGATGCAAACAGCTCCAAGCAGAGTTGAAAGCTCTTTTTGTTTAGACCAGTGTTTCTCAACCAGGGATATGTGTATCCCTGGGGATACACAGAAGTCTTCCAGGGGGTACATCAACTCATCTAAATTTTTGCCTAGTTTTACAACATGCTACATAAAAAGCACTAACAAAGTCAGTACAAACTAAAATTTTATACAGATAATGACTTGTTTATACTGCTCTATATACCATACACTGAAATGTAAATATAATATTTATATTCCAATTGATTTATTTTATAATTATATGGTAAAAATGAGAATGTCAGCAATTTTTCAAGACTAGTGTGTTGTGACACTTTTGTATTTTTATGTCTGATTTTGTAAGCACGTAGGTTTTAAGTGAGGTGAGATTTGGGGGTACACAAGACAAATCAGATTCCTGCAAGGGGTATCATAGAATCAAGGAAAATCAGAGTTGGAAGGGACCTCAGGAGGTCATCTAGTCCAACCCTCTGCTCAAAGCAGGACCAATCCCCAACTAAATCTTCTCAGCCAGGGCTTTGTCAAGTACAGTAGTCTAGAAAGATTGAGAGCCACTGGTTTAGACTATCACCAGGTTCAGTCACCACTGGGATTCCTGCTCAATTACTGTCCAGTTTTTAAGTTCTCAGCCTTCTTTGACTTTTTTTACACACCTGATTTCATGAATTACCAATGATCAATGGGCTTTCAGCTATTTGTATATATAGTAAGTTTCCAGGATTTTCACTGTGTGTCACTCTGAACCCTAAAAGTCTGTTGAGTGTGAAGTGATGGAAGCAGCTACAAGCATGGCCGAGGGCGCTTTTTGTTCAAAATATCGCCAGGGTCAATCATTGCTGGGTTTGTTGGTTAGTTACATAGGCACTGACTCCGTGGGTGCTGCGGGGCTGGAGCACCCACAGGGAAAAATTAGTGGGTGCTCTGCACCCACCGGCAGCCAAGCTCCCCCTGCCCCCACCCCCTCCTCTTCCCCCAAGCGCAGTGTCCCCGCTCCTTGTGCTCCCAGTGCATCCTGCCTGCTGCCTAACAGCTGTTTGGAGGCACTTAGGACTTTCCAGGAGGGAGGGGGAGGAGTGGGTATGTGGCATGCTCAGGGGAAGAGGCAGTAAAGAGGTGGGGCAGGGGCAGGGACTTGAGGAAGGGGTACAAGTTGGGCAGGGCGAGGGTGGGGCAGGGCCAGGGCCAGGTGCGGGCTGGGGGGGGGTCGAGCACCCATGGGGCAAAGGGGAAGTCGGTGCCAATAGTTAGTTACCATCCAGTTTTTAAGTTCTCAGCCATTTTGACTTTACAGATTATACCCGTGCAGTGTACAGCTACAGCAAGTCATGTATTTGTGCCATGCCAAGAGTCCTAGACCATACTGATATCAGATTTACTACACCAATCACCACCATTACTCTACAACTAATTTACATGCAACAATTTCATTGATTTTATGAGAGAGACTGCACAGATGAATTATTTTGCTCAACTGCCAGTTCTTCAAAACCACCCACACAATACCACAACTAGTACACACAATAACCCCACACTTACATAGCCCCTTACTGCAGCTCATACCCTCATTCACCTCCCTCATGGATCCACATGACTCCCCAGCACAACACAACCAGCATATACACTAACCCTCCACACACATTGCCTCTCACAGCAGCACGCAGCCCTCATTCACCACCTACACATATCAACCCAATCTCCTAGACACAAATCAACAGAACCCCTCACACAGCAACACAACCAACACACACAATAACCCCAAATATCACTCTGAAGCCTGGAATGTCTGTTGAGTCCATGTGAAGTGATGGAAACAGCTCCAGGCATGGTTGAAAGCTCTGTTGTTTAGAATATCACCAGCTTCAGTCATGAGTGGAATTTGTAGTCTGTTGCCATCCAATTTTTAAGTTCTTAGCCATTTCTTTGCTTTTTTACACAAATGATTTTATGAATTATACCTGTGCAAATGCATGGGCTTTCAGCTACTACTAATATTAATATGGGACTATGAGGTAGAAGACAGCAAAATAGAAGAAATTGGCCAAACACATATATATATTCTTCCTATTCTGACCTCTGTCTGTGTGACCTATGTTTCTGGCATGCGCTAACCACATCTTGATAGCTACTGGGAGCATTCTTTAAAAGCCCTATGTGAAAACTGCTATCTGCCAACAATACTGCCCAAATATACTGGGGGTGTTCCTTCCTGGGCATATCGAGATGACTTGGTAGCACATGTGGCATTAAAAACCCCTCAGAGAGGGAGATCTGAAGCCACACAGTCTAACAACATTTGGGGAAAATTGTATCTGAGACCTGGATATGCAACCCAGCTGATTCAGAACTGATCTTCTAGTGTATGGTTATTAGCTCTTAATTATTATCATTAGGTCAAGGTACTTAATTGGGTGACATTGACATCATCCAACATAGTATGGTATAGCATCTGGATGTTATCACACACACACATGCTTGCATCCCCAATCACAAACACGCATATATACATTCATACTCACTCAGAACAAACCAGCACATTGAAACATGGGGAATAACAGAGCAGTTCCCTTTTTAATAACCCAGTGAATAAAGTGGGCAGGGAGAACAGAAGCAGAGTCTTTCTCTTCCCTATCCCTTGGTGAAGGGAAATCAGCTTTAAGCACTCAAACTTTAACTGCTTCTGGAAACACTTGGCCAGGTGCAAACCCAGGCATAAGCAGTTATATGTGGAATGTAAAAGAAAGATATTCTCACTGAGTTACAGGGCGACATCAGAGTGAGATCTAGCAGCAGAAGCCCATTGCTGGAGCAGGAGTCCCCCACCTTGGCTGCATCTGCCACCGGATTTCCACATTCACGCTACTAGCCGTATTCAATATTGATAGACTCCTGTAAATGTTACTGTGCACTACAATGTATTCTAAACAAAGAGCGTGTTCCCTTATTCCTTAAAGAGAATAGGGCACCATCATGACCATCACATAGACAGAGATATAGATTTTAATTCACCACATTGTCACTGAGAGATTAGAAAAAACAGCCTCCTCCTGCCAGAAAAACAGAGCACACTGTTTGCATGAAGCACACAATACATTGTGTCATGCTGCTATCGAGCCAGCTAAAGGGACATGAAGTGTCTAACATAGCTAAAGAGCTGGTCAGAGAATACTTCGAACATTTGAGCATATACAAACTTCAGTAGGTCTAGTAGATTACATGGCATATTAAGTGTTAAATTAGCTAACAGATATACTGACCCACTCATTTTTGCAAAGTCATAAAGAACTGGGGTGCTATCAGAGGCCTTGAGCCAAGCAAATGTAATCCCAAACTTCAGAAATGCGGAATAAAGAATTGTCCTAACCTATATTATTCTGCTCTCCTCATACTCTTATACCACGCTTTCATTTTGGTACTGGAGTGCCTGCTGCAATTTTATTCCCTAAGGGAAATAATGGAATATATATAAGGAGAGAAAATGTCCAGTTCCTGAAGAATAATGGAAATAGAGAAATAAACAGCATTGGTTTATAAAGGCTAAATCATGCCAAACACACATGACCACTTTTTTGGATTCCGTTCCAGATTTGTGAATGGAGGACACACAAATGTCATACTATACATCTATATCTCATGAAAGCATGGGATACGGCATTTTACTAATTACAATTGTGGCTTTGCTACAAGGCTTGTGTCTGGGGCAGCACTTAATTCTGGTGACCCAGGAGCAGATTGGGAACCAGACTGTCACACTCTGCTTCTTGGTGCTCTCTGCCAAAGGGGCCTGGAGAAAGTACCTTTTGCCAGTCCTATTGCACAATATACTTCTCTCAGGAATGGTGAAAGTGCATAGCAAGCTGGATATGAGCTGGCAATATAAGGCAGTATTGTCATTATACCATGACGGCCAGAGGCTACTACATACATTTTAGAAGTATGTTAGTTCCTTCAAGAAAGAGAAGCAAATCTCTTCCATAAATTAAAGCTACTTACTTATGGGGAAGCAATCGTAGAGGATTTATTTCCTAGAGCTCACAGGTGTAGTCATTCACATCTCAGCTCTTAGGTGTCTTCTGGGCAAAAGAGATGTTTATGGCTTTGTGCCCTAAGGATCACATGACTCAGGTGCAGGTTGATCTTTGATGGTAATGAACTCCACAGCAGAACTCTCCCTCTGCTGTTCTGAAACCAGTTTAGTGAAGCCAGTGGAAAACCCTGTGTACACACTCTTATTATGATGGAAGTTTGGCATATATCCTTAAGGTATTTTCTACAAACAAATTTGCACTAGTTCAGTTAAACCAGTGAACTCCTCCCTATGGACGCTCTTAAACTGATTTAGAAATTACTTATTACAGACAGAGCTTATTTTAATGGCTTATTATAGGTTGCCTGACACTTTCTATTGTTAGACTGTTTTCAGTTGCTAATAAATTTGCCAAAGTGTAACCCTATGGGATGAAATTTTCCATCTTGGCTATCTGCCTCTGTCTGCAGTTCAGCTATTTCCAAGAAAGAGTTTAGGGGAAAATATATTGTTTTGCCCATGTTAAAAAAATTCTTACAACCATTTCATTGAGAAGCACTAGAGCCTCAGGCAACCACTGGCATTTCCTAACTTTTAAGTGCTAGACTTAGCAACCATATTGTGTTCATGTCGTTTTTTGCGTGTAATATCAAGTTAGGTGAAGTTGGTAAATCAATGTATGCCATTTCTACACCAAGTTAAGAATGTCTGCACAGGGGTTTGCACTTGTGTAACTAAACCAGTGTACATTGTGTATGTTTGTGTGGAGACACGTCTTTGAATTAAGTTCCTTACTGAGTTAAGATCACTTAACTTCTTGTTTTTCTAAAATATCTGCTCTAGGAATGATTTGGGGCTGTGTCCTGAGTTATACAGGAGATCAGACTAAATGATCACAATGGTTCCTTCTGGCCTGGGAATCTGTGAATCTAAACTGAAATAACAGTATCTACACACGGGTTTGTACCAATTTAAGTAACTGTTTTTAAACTAGTTTAAATTAAACTAGTGCAACTTTCTTGCATAGGCAAGTTCTGAGGGACTTTGCAGGAGATTTTCTAGGTTGGCATTAAAGTTGGCAAGAGTTGGGGCTAGATCCACAAATCAACTTAGGCAACTAACTGCCACATAGATGCCTAAATCCAATATTAGGCACTGCTGATATTGACAAAAACACTGCTTGGCTGCCACCTAACCAAGTAGGGGCCTAAATTCCCCTAGGCACCTAAGGTTCTGCTGTTGGGCATGTGTGAGGCCACCTAAGTCCTGACACAGCCGAGCAGCTCAATGCCCTAACTCTAGCTATGCCTTGGTAGGGTGACCAGATGTCCCGATTTTATAGGGACAGTCCCGATTTTTAGGTATTTTTCTTATATAGGTTCCTATTACACCCCACCCCATCCCGATTTTTCACACTTGCTGTCTGGTCACCCTAAGCCCTGGTGGGATTCTCAAAGTATGCATTCCCCTGCCTACCTTGCCTGTGGGGCCCAGTCCACTAGATGTGGTCTGTGTTCACCTAAGCTGCACAAAAGCTACTGGGGGTAAATAGATTGGAAGTGGAAGGTGGGGGCTGGCAGATGTGTGTCTCCTCGGACCCAGTAGCCTAGTGGTTGGACAATCCAGTGAGATACGCAAAACCCAGCTCTGAATCTCCACTCTAGCTGATTTCCAGCAGGCACCCAGACCTTACTTTTCCTATTTGAGTGCCCTAACCGCTAGGCTGTTGGGCATGCTTGGTGGAAGCAGGGGGCTGAAAGGGGGTGGGGAGGTCTCCCAGTCTTTCTGGTTGAAGCTGTTCCAGATTGTATAAATACTTATTTATTTAATTGTCTACGGGAGATTTCTTTTAATTAAGCAAAACAAAGCCTTCCTCATTTGGTTACATGCAACCAACACACAGCAGCTCAATACACACATTGACCCTTCTTTGCTTCCTGACTATTTCAGATCCACACACTTCATCACATTGTATTCAGAAGGAAAGAATTTTGGCAACCACTTATTAACACAAAATTGCTTTTACTGTAAAAAGACCTCACCTTAGACACATTCTTCATAGATGAAGGAATCTCTACCATCATGAACCGATTTTAGCTGTCTCTTCTCTAATTGCAGCTCTGTATATCTCTTTTTTTCTCTCTCTTTCCTTTCCCTAATGTTCTCTTTGTTTTTAATCGGTGACTCCAGCCCAGCCATCTGGAAACAGAAATAAGAGAGAGCGAGAGCTTGCAGAGAAACAAACGTTTAGCATTTCTTTTGGTGTAGCATTCAGAAAGTTGCCATGTCACAGAATATTTCAACATGATTAGTATCATTAATTTTTGTAAATAATATTTTGCATTATACAGTGCTTTTTATTGGAGGATCTCAAAGCACTTTACTAAGTATCACTATCCCCATTTTACACATGGGGTAATTGAGGCACTTAACCAGCACTATATAGTAAGCTGTCTTCCAGTCTCCTGCTCTAGCTCCACAAGGATGCCCATGCTAGAGTGGTGATCCGCAAACTTCATGATCCTGCAAGCTCCTTTGCAATTATTTCCAGAAATGTCACATACCCACCAAGCTACCCACCCCCGTCACTCTTTAATTATAATCAAAATGGGTTCCCTCGTCCGCTTCAAGATTTGCTGGTACTGAAGTGATGGCTTCAGCTCTTACAAAGCTTTTACCAATCTAGAGCGTGGGAGTTTATTTTGGCAGTCCCAAAGTGCCCTGCATGGTGCTTTTGACCAGCCTACATGATAGAGTAATTTGTAAAGGAAAGGATCAATCCCATAGAAAGATTCTAGGCTTGTCCGCCCCAAAGACTTTCCTAACCATACCTGCTATTTGGTGCAATTTGGTGCTTTTCAAAGGCAAAATAATTCAATTGGTCTTTAAAAATATCTAAGTTAATTCACTCATGACAGGGTTCATTTAAGCAGTGTCCAGCATCCAGGATGAATTTCATTAGTGGCAGGGAAATGTGCCCTCTGCACACATGTACACACTGCTTTGAATGGGGTATGATTTACTTTGTAGGCATGAAAGGCTTCATAAAGTGAAATATGCTATTAACTTTTGAACCAAAATTAATACACTCTGTATGGCATAAAATGTAGCGTGTCCCATCCTGTGAGTGAAGCAGACCTTCCCCACTCCTCTTCTGTTTTACACTCAAAAAACTGAGCAATACATCTGCTTTCTCTCTTCACTTGCTTTTGTGTCTAAGGCCTTTCCTGCACACAAAAGTTTTATCAAGTTAACAAGATCAATTTAGAAGCCAATGTAGCTTCAGTACAGTGCCTTGTACTGAGAGAGCTTAATCAGTCAGAATTCTACATAAACAAAATAGATATAAGGTACACTTAAACCTGTTTAAGTGTGTCCACAGAAGAAAGTTGCACCAATTTAACTAAAGCAGATCCAAGTTAGTTAAACTGATGCAACTTTTGTGTGTAGACAAGACCCAAGTACAAGGCATTTTACTTGTGTTTGCACCTTTGGGCCACAACAACAGAGTATACACGCCTGTCCATTCTCCCTAGAAGACTGGCCCGGAGAGATACAAAAGACTTTTTTATAGGATCTTCATTCCTATTACTGAGAAGGGCAAGTTCTGACCTAACCAAATTACATCTCCCCACTAGCTTCTCCAGAAAGTCACGTGTTCGGGAGCGATACTTCTAAGATAATACAACATAAAAGAAAGTATTATAGTTTTCAAATTTCCACTCTTACATGAAACAGGGTTCCGTATCTGGATGTTTTACAAAAGATTTAAAGGATAAGCTTAAAATAAATCAACTGTATCTTACAGACATCAGGAATAAACCTAATTCAATCATCTCTTAAGAACTTTGATAAATCACGCAAAAGCAGTTTTGGGAGTTTTAAAGGAAGTATACTGTGATATTAGATTTCAGAGTAGCAGCCGTGTTAGTCTGTATTCGCAAAAAGAAAAGGAGTACTTGTGGCACCTTAGAGACTAACAAATTTATTAGAGCATAAGCTTTTGTGAGCTACAGCTCACTTCATCGGATGCATTTGGTGGAAAAAACAGAGGAGAGATTTATATATACACACACACACAGAGAACATGAAACAATGGGATTATCATACACACTGTAAGGAGAGTGATCACTTAAGATAAGCCATCACCAGCAGCAGGGGGGGGGAAAGGAGGAAAACCTTTCATGGTGACAAGCAAGGTAGGCTAATTCCAGCAGTTAACAAGAATATCAGAGGAACAGTGGAACAGAGGAACATCCACAGCCTCAGAAACAACTCTGACATGTGCTTTTTCAGGGAGTTTCTTGAGCAAATGCTGTAGTTTCTTTTGGTAACTCTCAGTGGGATCAGAGGGTAATGGTTTGTAGAAAGTGGTGTTGGAGAGCTGCCTAGTAGCCTCTTGTTCATACTCCGACCTATTCATGATGATGACAGCACCTCCTTTGTCAGCCTTTTTGATTATGATGTCAGAGTTGTTTCTGAGGCTGTGGATGGCACTGTGTTCTGCATGGCTGAGGTTATGGGGTAAGCGATGCTGCTTTTCCACAATTTCAGCTCGTGCACGTCGGCGGAAGCAGTCTATGTAGAAATCCAGGCTGCTGTTTCGACCTTCAGGAGGAGTCCACAACTCTGACATCATAATCAAAAAGGCTGACAAAGGAGGTGCTGTCGTCATCATGAATAGGTCGGAGTATGAACAAGAGGCTACTAAGCAGCTCTCCAACACCACTTTCTACAAGCCATTACCCTCTGATCCCACTGAGAGTTACCAAAAGAAACTACAGCATTTGCTCAAGAAACTCCCTGAAAAAGCACAAGAACAAATCCGCACAGACACACCCCTCAAGCCCCGACCTGGGGTATTCTATCTGCTACCCAAGATCCATAAACCTGGAAATCCTGGACGCCCCATCATCTCAGGCATTGGCACCCTGACAGCAGGATTGTCTGGCTATGTAGACTCCCTCCTCAGGCCCTTCGTTACCAGCACTCCCAGCTATCTTCGAGACACCACTGACTTCCTGAGGAAACTACAGTCCATTGGTGATCTTCCTAAAAATACCATCCTAGCCACTATGGATGTAGAAGCCCTCTACACCAACATTCCACACAAAGATGGACTACAAGCCGTCAGGAACAGTATCCCCGATACTGTCACGGCTAACCTGGTGGCTGAACTTTGTGACTTTGTCCTGACCCATAACTATTCACATTTGGTGACAATGTATACCTTCAAATCAGCGGCACTGCGATGGGTACCCGCATGGCCCCACAGTATGCCAACATTTTTATGGCTGACTTAGAACAACGCTTCCTCAGCTCTCGTCCCCTAATGCCCCTACTCTACTTGCGCTACATTGATGACATCTTCATCATCTGGACCCATGGAAAAGAAGCTCTTGAGGAATTCCACCATGATTTCAACAATTTCCATCCCACCATCAACCTCAGCCTGGACCAGTCCACACAAGAGATCCACTTCCTGGACACTACGGTGCTAATAAGCGATGGTCACATAAACACCACCCTATATCGGAAACCTACTGACCGCTATTCCTACCTACATGCCTTTAGCTTTCATCCAGATCATACCACTCGATCCATTGTCTACAGCCAAGCGCTACGATATAACCGCATTTGCTCCAACCCCTCAGACAGAGACAAACACCTACAAGATCTCTATCATGCATTCCTAGAACTACAATACCCACCTGCTGAAGTGAAGAAACAGATTGACAGAGCCAGAAGAGTACCCAGAAGTCACCTACTACAGGACAGGCCCAACAAAGAAAACAACAGAACGTCACTAGCCATCACCTTCAGCCCCCAACTAAAACCTCTCCAACGCATCATCAAGGATCTACAACCCATCCTGTATGGATGGATCTACAACCCATCACTCTCACAGATCTTGGGAGACAGACCAGTCCTTGCTTACAGACAGCCCCCCAATCTGAAGCAAATACTCACCAGCAACCACACACCACACAACAGAACCACTAACCCAGGAACCTATCCTTGCAACAAAGCCCGTTGCCAACTCTGTCCACATATCTATTCAGGGGACACCATCATAGGGCCTAATCACATCAGCCACACTATCAGAGGCTCGTTCACCTGCGCATCTACCAATGTGATATATGCCATCATGTGCCAGCAATGCCCCTCTGCCATATATATTGGCCAAACTGGACAGTCTCTACATAAAAGAATGAATGGACACAAATCAGACGCAAGAATTATAACATTCAAAAACCAGTTGGAGAACACTTCAATCTCTCTGGTCACTCGATCACAGACCTAAGAGTGGCTATACTTCAACAAAAAAGCTTCAAAAACAGACTCCAACGAGAGACTGCTGAATTGGAATTAATTTGCAAACTGGATGCAATTAACTTAGGCTTGAATAGAGACTGGGAATGGATGAGTCATTACACAAAGTAAAACTATTTCCCCATGGTATTTCTCCCTCCCACCCCACCCCCCACTGTTCCTCTGATATTGTTGTTAACTGCTGGAATTAGCCTACCTTGCTTGTCACCATGAAAGGTTTTCCTCCTTTCCCCCCCCTGCTGCTGGTGATGGCTTATCTTAAGTGATCACTCTCCTACAGTGTGTATGATAAACCCATTGTTTCATGTTCTCTGTGTGTGTGTGTATATATAAATCTCTCCTCTGTTTTTTCCACCAAATGCATCCGATGAAGTGAGCTGTAGCTCACGAAAGCTTATGCTCTAATAAATTTGTTAGTCTCTAAGGTGCCACAAGTACTCCTTTTCTTTTTGCGAATACAGACTAACACGGCTGCTACTCTGAAATCTAATATCACAGTATACTTCCTTTAAAACTCCCAAAACTGCTTTTGCGTGATTTATCAAAGTTCTTAAGAGATGATTGAATTAGGTTTATTCCTGATGTCTGTAAGATACAGTTGATTTATTTTAAGCTTATCCTTTAAATCTTTTGTAAAACATCCAGATACGGAACCCTGTTTCATGTAAGAGTGGAAATTTGAAAACTATAATACTTTCTTTTATGTTGTATTATCTTAAATAGACTAGTGGAATTAGCTAGTCAACTCATATGTACCTAAGAGTTATGTCTGGATTCTATATATTGCTTTATTAAAAAGAGCCAATACCATTCAAGTGAAAAACACATCTAACATAAAGAAAAGGAGTACTTGTGGCACCTTAGAGACTAACAAATTTATTTGAGCATAAGCTTTCGTGAGCTACAGCTCACTTCATCGGACGCATTCAGTGGAATGAGCTGTAGCTCACGAAAGCTTATGCTCAAATAAATTTGTTAGTCTCTAAGGTGCCACAAGTACTCCTTTTCTTTTTGAGAATACAGACTAACATGGCTGCTACTCTGACATCTAACATAACCACCCATTTTAAAGGCATTTTCTCTTAAGATCTTTTTTAGTTTTTAAAAAATAGAATTTTAAAAGAAATTCCTAATAGTTAAAATTCGTTTGATTTTGTATAGCTCCCTGCCACTGCAGCCTCCGAGGAAAATCTCAGCTATGGATTATATACAACACACCACCGCCATCTACTGGGTACAATGGGGAACGCATCTGTGAAAACTGGCTAGAGACCAGAACCAGATTCCCATGAGGTTGGAGGGCAGCCAATGAAATACAGAAAGGGGCATACCCCTAAGACTCTCTAGACTAAGGTGTAGAAAGGAAGCCAATGCCATGTGCCCTCTCTCTCTGCATCCACTCTAATCCATACAACAAAAGCACCTGGACACTAAAAATCTGCTCCAGGATCCGGGGAGATGTTATTGAAGACCCAAACTCCAGAACCTGATGTAGCTCCAGAGATAAAACAAAGAGTTACACCTAAACCCACTGAAGCAACTCAATGGACTGAATGTCTTGACCTACCCCAGCATCTGGATTTCTGAGGTTATAGGAGGAGCTATGAGATAAGCTTCAAAGTTGCCGTCTTGTTAAAATATAGTTTTGGACCTTTAAATTAAAGTAAATAAGTCACCTAAAGACCTAGTCAAAAATTGATCCAACTCAGTCTCATTTTGTTAGAGAATAAGTAAATGTGTGTGTCCATGTATGTTTCTGAACTTGACAGCCCATGGTACAAATGGCCCATGTGTCCAGCACCTCATCTTTGCAATACTACCTCATTCTCCATTCTCCCTTCCCTGCATTTATTTTCTCTTTTTTTCTTCCTTGTCCCTTTATTTTCTCTGTAAACCCCTCAGTCTTTCCTTCTTACTGAGACTCGTTTTCTCATCTCTACAATTTCCATCCTGCCTACCTTTCTTCTCCATCCTCCAGTTCAGTCCCCTTTCCTCCCCCATCCCCAGTTCTGCTCCCCTCTCCTCAAGGCAAAAGACTTTCCAGATATTTTCATTTGCCTCAGGATGCCTAGTGTCCTGGCTAAAAATCCAAGACATTGAGCCAAATTCTCTGGAGCTGCACCAGTTTACACAGCTTACACCAGCAGAGAATTTGGCCTACTATTTCCAATTAAACCTTTTTTTTTAAGGATATGAACTCTAGATTCAATTTTAGCTCTTCTGAGAGTTCAGTCCTACCTTCTGATTTCCAAACTTTAAGGTGAGCAATTAAAGAAACTTTTTCTTAAGATATTTTTAGCATTGATACCGTGAACGGTGTTTTCTGGCACTGGCTTTCCCTAGGCTATCAAATATACCTGTGTTCCAGACTAGAGAGCCCGAAAGTGCTTCTACACTTACAACAGAGTTCCTTTTTTTGTTTCCGATATCTTCCCGTTCTTAGCATCTGAGTCTTCATAGCATCTAGTCACATCATCTGCATTTCTATGCAAGTGACCTGTGTATATTTTCACAGTCAAATTTGGCTAATAGCTCTAGACATCTAGCTAGTTGGTCTTCTGGTTGCATAATCAACTCTGCGAATTGTGCCCAGTTCTCAGCATAACTTTCCTTTTTAGAAAATACATCAGAAGTGCCACAAGAAGGTAACCACTGTAAGCAATTATTTTTGTTATAGTTGCATTTGTTCCTCATCACGCTAGCATACAGCTGATATATACCACCAGTCTTTCAGTCCCCTTAATGCTTTTGCAATTAGCCCAAACAAAATCTCTGAATATTAAGTTTACAACCATTTGGATGAGGATCTAGTTCTGGGTCTGAATTGGGTGGGTTGGTCCGTCTAGAGAGACCAATAGAGGGCTTGCAAGCCTCAGCATCAGTTATGAAAACTGTGGGAAAAGATACACTAGTACAGGTGAGCTTGTCAGTCTAGACTTAAAGTCAACAAAAGCCTCCTGAAAAGCTTTTCTCTAATCAAACTGCTCCCTCTTTTCTGGAAGATGATACATGAGCTCAAATATGGAAAGCAAGCCAGAAATGAACTTTCTATTATATGAGGCAAGGCCCATTAAGTTTCTTACTTCTCTTACCGTTTTTGCAGCCAGCCATGTGCTAGTAGTATCTATTTTGGCAAGATCAATGGATCATCATCCTCAGATATTATATGACTCAGGTACTGCTCCTGGGATCTTAACATGTTACATTTGGATGGCTTAAGTTTTAAACCAGCCTGCTGCAGCCAGATGAAAACATTTAAGCAATTTAAATATTCCTGGGAAGTCCTCCTAAAAACAATCACATCATACAGATAACTGAACATGTGGTCCTCTGAAATCTGCCAAAATCAAATCCATTAATCTTTGACAGGTACTGGGGGAATTATAAAGACAAAAAGACATCTCATTGAACTGAAAAGTTCCTTTTTGTGTGTATGTGTGTGTGAGAGAGACATGCAGTCTCCACTTTTCAGAAGCCATCGGTAAATCCAACCATTGCACCAGGGCAAAAGCATCCAAAGTTTCACCCATTGTAAGTGATATTTATCTGTTGCATTATTTTCATTAAGTGTCTGGTCATTAATGCAAGGTCAAATGGAGATATTTTTTACTTTACAAGAAGCCCTCAGGATGACTGATTCTATCTGGCTGCAGGGTCCAGCACTGGGATAAGAGATTTTTGACTTTTCAATCAGTTTTTGCTGGGCTAAATACAGATAGAGGGCTACTCTGAGCTTCTTTGTGTTTACTGCACTTGATTATCCTCCTATGCTGTGTATACATTGACTTCAGTGGAGTTGCTTTTGATTGACACTAGAACTAGAGGAGAATCAGGCCTATATTGTCCCATCAAAGTCAAAATAAAGGCCCTTGCACAAAACCTGCTTTGGTTTTGTTTAATGAGAGCCAAGTTGTGCTCTGAATGACAAGGGTATATACTCCCATTGACTTTGATAGCAACTGCGTCTCTATTAGTAAGAGCAGAATTTTCCTTTCTGTGTCAGTGACCAATCATGGAACACAGATGATATGTCATTCCAGTATCACCCACAGGCATCTGCTTATCCCAGCCTTCAATAACTGTCATGAAAACATACCAGTCCAGACACAAAACCTCTCTGCCCACCCTTTTATAATGAAAACAATAATGATAAAACATGGTATTTTCCTAACATGTAGAAAGTTGGGGAAAACTATTCAACCTGGATAAGTAGCATTTTGCAAAGCTGCTTTATCCATACCTAGATCTCGATATATAAGCAGAATGTAAATTCTCAAAAAACTCATCTGCACTAATGTTGAGCAGATGTCACTGTTCTGTATTTAAACCTAAAAACCCAAACCACAGAATGGGGGCTTACTGACCAGTTTTTCCAGCTGGAGCTTCACTATTTACCATAAAAACGTCTAAAAGTTAAAAAAGTCAAATCACTTTTCTCCCCACCCAGCCTGGTTATGTTACTCAGCAGTTAACTGGCCAGGCTGCTTTAAACTTGACTAGGCTAAATTAGGTGCTGGCTTTAAGGCTCCCAATTTGGCTGTTTTTACTAATATTAACATTTTAAAATGCCCCATCTGCCTACAAGATGGGCATGGGGTGGGGGAGAATAAAAACACAGCTGGGCTAGAGGGCGACGAATAGAAGTTTAAACAGCCTCACCCCATCCCAAATGTCCTTTTGGAGGGAGTTGGGGATACTCTGGCTATTTTCAGCTCTTACTGTCTCTGACAAAACCTCAGCATTCCCTTTACTGGGGCTTAAATATATCCATGGGCTCTGCTAGCCTCTAGGGGCTTGGTTCCTTCTTGAATGAGGAAAAAATAAATAGTGATGTCTCCAGAAAGCATTGGTTGCAACAAAATGAGACATCGCTCAGTACATTGTGCAGCTCTGGACATCTTTCTTCTTTCTTACATAAGAACATAAGAACCGCCATACTGGATCAGATCAAAGGTCCATCTAGCTCAGTATCCTGTCTTCTGACAATGGCCAATGCCAAGTGCCCCAGAGAGAATGAACAGAACAGGTAATCATCAAGTGATCCATCCCCTGATTCCCATTCCCAGCTTCTGGCAAACAGAGGCTAGGGACACCATCCCTGCCCATCCTGGCTAATAGCCATTCATGGACCTATCCTCCATGAATTTATCTAGTTCTTTTTGTTATCCTCCATGAATTTATCTAGTTCTTTTTTGAAATTCATGGAGGATAGACTAGTTATAGTCTTGGCCAAGACTAGTTAATGTCTTGGCCTTCACAACATTCTCTGGCAAGGAGTTCCAGGGGCTGACTGTGTGTTGTATGAAAAAATAATTCTTTTTGTTTGTTTTAAATCTGCTGCATATTAATTTCATTTGGTCACCCCTAGTTCTTGTGTTATGAGAAGGAGTAAATAACATGTCCTTATTTACTTTCTCCACACCAGTCACGATTTTATAGTCCTCTATCATATCCCCCCTTAGTTGTCTTTTTTCCAAGCTAAAAAGTCCCACTCTTATTAATCTCGCCTCATATGGAAGTCGTTTCATACCCCTAATAGTTTTTGTTGCCCTTTTCTGAATCTTTTCCAATTCTAATATATCTTTTTTGAGATGGGGCGACCACATTTGCATGCAGTATTCAAGATGAGGGCGTACCATGGATTTATATAGAGGTAATATGATATTTTCTGTCTTATTATCTATTCCTTTCTTAATGATTCCCAACACTCTGTTAGCTTTTTTAACTGCCACTGCATATTGAGTGGATGTTTTCAGAGAACTATCCACAATGACTCCAAGATCTCTTTTTTGAGTGATAATAGCTAATTTAAACACCATCATTTGGGATTATGTTTTCCAAGAAATGAAATAGTTAACAATGTTGGCATTGAAATGATCATCTCAGGGCATGTGAGGCCATATCTATACTATGGGGACTACAGCAGCTTAACTAGGTTGCTGTAGCTATGCAGCATCACCCGGTTGTGTGGATGCAGCCTACGGTGATGGAAGGGGTTTTTCCGTTGCTGTAGGAACACCACATCCCCGACTGATGGCAGTTAGATTGACTGAGGCATTCTTCCCTTGGCCTAGCTGCGTCTATGGTTGTCATAGCTATGGCTCTCAGGTTTACAGATTTTTCAAACCTCTCCCCACCCTGAGAGCCATAGCTATGTCAGCCTAAATTGTAAGTGTAGACTAGACGTTAGGTAATCCCTCACTGAGATAAACGGGGCAGTTCACCTCTTTCAGAGCTACTGTTCCAGGCTATCTATAGATTCACACAGATATATCTGTACTCTTTACACTCTTTACACTCCACACTTCCAAGGTTTTCTTCTCAACCACAACAGCTAGAGATGTGCTAGGTCGGTTTTAAATGAAAGTTGAGATGCTGTAGAACAAGAAAATTGCTGCTGAGGGGTGCCGGAGTGCTGCAGCAATGTCTATCAGCTCAGTTTGGTAAACTTGGGTGCCCCTTCCCTGACATCTGCCAGTTCTTTCTTCCTTCTAGCTGTCTCTGCCCCAGCCTCTCTGCAGCAGGAAAAGGGCAGCATAACCCAAACCCCATCATTCTTTCTGGATCAGGGTCTCTGTGCCCCACTAGAGAGCCCTACTTTCTCTCTTGATATCAGCAATCAGTCCAGCTGAATCTCAACTTCTGCTCAGAGTCTGTGTCCTGAGTTTTCACAGCCTCCCCAATTAGCCCTACTGCAGTCAGTCTGGTAGGCCTCTAGACAAGCCCATTGCTTATGCATCCTAACATCTTGTTTGCTTTTGTAACCACAGCTGCACTTTGAGCAGATATCTTCATTGAGCAGTCATCAATTGTGGGAAATGCTGAGTATCAGATGTTTTAGAAATGTGTGCCAAGTAATGGAAAATAACAGTACAAGAGGCGGGGCTGCGGGTGGCAAGTTGAAGGACAAGGCCAGAAGATTTTGGCTGGACTGAGGACTAAACTTTGGCTGAACTAAGGACTAATGAGATAAGCAGCACCTGAGAGTCTTTGCCACCACAAGATAGTGGAACCCAAAGATAAGAATGATGAGAACATTGGGTGATAAACAACAGAAAAGGAATAAACAAGTGCTGTATATATATTGCTGTGGGAAGGGAAATAAAGTGCTTTTTACCAGCAACTGTGTCAGTTGTCCTGTAAGCCAGCCTGCTAGCAGCAACAATCAATGACACCCAAGTCCCTCCCCTGAATTGATATAGTTAATGTAGAGCCTTGAGAGGTGCATGAGCACTTTACGGACATTAATTAAGCCTTAAATATCTGGAGCAGTAAGAAAATATATCCATTTTACATATGGATAACTTGACCCAAGTTCATAACACATGTCTCTGGAAGAGCTGGAATGGAAGTCCAGGAGTCCAGAATGCCAATTTTCTTCTCTGACCATTAAAATTTCACTTCAGCCTTCAAGAAGGACCAGGCACTACTCCCTGCTGTGCCTCCTCACCCAACACACACAATAATGTCAACAAAAATGGCTCACTTTTACATTGAAAGGGCATTCTGAAGCCAAGTGTGCAAGGCACATTACTATACACCCTCTTGTGAGACCCTCCTCTTAAGCAAAACCTCCTCAGTAGCACTGTGCAGGAACATGAGCAATCAGAGCTCCAGCAAGGGATGCACATGAGAAACGAATTCATGTAGGACAGAAATTGCCCATACTGTCCTGGTAAAACCACATGCAAAACATCTTTCACCAAAGAGAGAAGGGGGAGTTTAAAAAAACAGGCCTCCATCTTCAGCATGTAACAAGGGCCATTAAACTGAAAGATCTGTGAACTGATAAGAAACATCCCCAAATAATCCCTGAGTGAAACATCCACCATGGAGGAAACTCACCAGGATCATTTGCTATGTGATAAAGACTTCCTCTCTGGCTTGGCTTCTATCTAATCCAAAGGCATCTTCCATTTGAAGAGGTAATGAATTGGCAGCCTCTGATGCACACCTGAAAGCCAGCACTTTCTTTCAGGCTTGGATTTCAGGAAATAACAGGGGAGAGAACTTTTTGCCCCTAGTAATTCTCCATGCTCATTTCAGGGCTTCATATTTGGGTAAAGGCTACAAGGGATTATGGATGATTTGAAATACTGAAGTCAGAAGCGCCTCAGGCTCCAATTTTCCCTTCCAGCTAATCCATCATTCCTGCTGTGATTTCAGAAAAGTGATATAGTAACCTGTCTCCCCAGAAAAAAGGATGGCCTACTGCTGTCTTTTATAGTCTGTTGAATTATAACACTTTCTTTTTTCATCTGGCCTTTCATCAGGAGACTTAAGTGTTTTTCTTTCTGCGTACACGACCGTGCAGGTTTCTCATTCATTATTGACACAGGGCTGGCCACACTGAGCCCATCTGCAATCCTTCCCTTCCAGTCCCCCAGGACCTTCTTAGCAGCAAAGTTTTTCTAATTTGGAACAGACTCTCCTTTGAGGAATTGCTCTTACCAGCACGCCAAAACAGGCTACAGCAGACATTACCAAAGCAAAGGGTTTCAGAGGCAACATGTGTATTCCCACCAAAGACATTACACCACCAGCACCCATAGGTGCAACCACCAAAATTAAACTGGGGAAAACCAGTGGAGTAATTTTTTAACAAAGGTTGAGGAAGAAAAAAGATCACTTTCTCTGCCTCCAAAAGCCCCCAGTAGGACTACGTCCTACATATATATACTATAAAAAGTGTACACGTCTCAGTGTGTGCCTGTGTATGTATACGACCATGCTAGAGTTGCCAACATTTTAATTTCTGAAAACTGGACACTACAGCAGGAGCACTGGAACCTCCTGCTCCACTTCTTCCCCCAGTGCTCTGCCCCTGCTCCACCTCTTCCCTCGAGGCCCTGGCCCCCACTCTTGCTCCTCTCCTCCCCCTGTAGCTCACTGCTCTTCCCCCTCTCCCAATCCTCTCATCTCCCTCCCCCTCACCTCCCCTAACTGGGCTCCCTCTGCTTCACGGCTGGGACAGGAGCTATGGCCCCTAATGCAGAGCCTACTGCCTGCCTGCCCATGAGATGCAGGTAGGAGGCGGTCCCGGCTGAGCGAAGGGTTGGCACCTTCCCTCCCCCCCCACCTTCGGTAACTGGACTTTTGGTGTCCAGTCAGTACATCTGATTGGATGCTGTACAGGTCCCTTTTTGACCAGACTTTCAGATAAAAAACCAGACACCTGGCAACCCTAGACCATGCTTGTGCATGCATGTGTCTGAGCGTAATTCTTTGTATTTCCCCTAGTGTCCTTCCAGGACATCATGTCCCTCTGCAGCATTGGCCACCTGTGACCCCTCCTACCCACGTGGTTTGTCCAACCCCCCCAGCACTCTGTGTCCTCCCTAGTGTACTGTGTCATACTAAGGTGTACACAGAATGGTCTTCCAAGAAACTTACCCCTTTTCATAATCTATTGCAATTCACAGTCGCTACAGGCCAATCTGGAAGAAACATGGTTCTCATCAAACTCAGAGACAATATGCTGGAATAGATGGGTCACTGGTGTGATCTGGTATGACAGTTCCTATGCTCCTAAATTTATGCATCTTTCAAAACAAGGCATTCAAAACTCTATGCTGTTATATTTAATCTGTACCCTATTGTGTAAGTACAGGTCAAAGTATACAGTGGTTACTCTTTTGCCTAGATAAATAAATACATTTACATCCTATTTATTATAGGGAAAACCTAGAACATCCTCAAATATTGAGGCAATATCAAAGGTATTGGCTAAGGCAACTGGCAAGTTTTTAAGGGTGATCACTGTATCTTTCATATGAATTACTGCATGGATTCATTTTGTCTGGCATATACAGGGTACACAGTACAAAAAGGATTACAATGCACATGCTTTTAAGGAGAACAGCATGTACAGAAGAAAGCTAATGCTTGTGCTATAAATATTGCAGGCATGAACTGGTTTTTTTATGTGTGCAATGTACAGCAGGGATTCACTTCTCAGGCAAAACAGCACCTGAATATTTTACACTTAGTGATGTGGATGTTCATGTCAGATTCATTTTCTGGATGCTTAACTCTGTAAGTCTGATATGAGGTCCTGCTCAAATTCTCCAACAATTAGATGGCTTTCTGTCTTGGAGTGATTTCAGTGGTGTGTCCATACTGCTGAAACTTCATATAGTGGTACCTGCTCTGAAGTGCTCAGTAAAGGTTTATGAACAGTTATGAACCATAAAGGGCTGGAGCCACGAAAGAATCTAGGCACCTAACTGCCACTTTAGACACCAAAATCCCCAAATCAGGCCCCACTAGGCTTCACAAAACCTCCACTCAGTGGCCCCCAAAACCTGTAGGCACCTAAAATCACTCATCAACTACATTTCTGAGGTAAAAGTTCCCTAGGTACCTATGTTTCTGTTTCTGAGCACGCCCAGTGCAGCCCTATGGCAGATATCTGGATGCCTGTGTTGCAAACCAGGGGAACATAGGCACTCCTCTGCCTAACTTGCTCAGCATCACCATAACGACATTTCTTTGTGAATCTCGCCCAAAAGCTTTTCACTAGACATAACAGTATAAATAGACAGATTTTCATTCTCTTTCCCCTTGCTATGTAAGATACCATTCCCAGTTTATCCTTTGAGGCATCCATGGAAATGTTTGTAGGGCAGGAGATATTGAAATAAAGCAGTGTAGGAGCACAAATGAGTAGTATATCCAACGCTTGTTATGCAGTTTGATGTTTCTCAGCCCACTTCTAGTCTGCAGGCTGGCTCAGCAATTTTCTCACAAATTTAGTTATACCTACGAATTGGCCCAATGAGGTCATCATAATCAAGTTTTATTTAGTTAGTTGTGGAGTGGGATGCATAAAATAGTTTGGATCTTAGCAGGAATTAGCACTTTGCTTTATTTGGTTTCAATAGAAACCTGCAGCCTGGCACTGTGTTTTCGTTCTTCCGTGCCCCAAATAAGAAATAATATCCTGATGTGATCAGTGACATCTATGAGCTGTTGCAGAGTTCTGTGGAATCCTTAGGGATTTGAAACATAGCCTGGTAAGAAGCATGTTAAACATATACAACGATGAACTCTCCTGAATTTGGGGAATTTGCCATAACCTTTTGGAATTTGCCATCTCCCCAAGGATTTAATATATGTGATAATCCTTTCTTCTAATCCCAGCATTCAGATCTTTTTGATCCAAGCACAAACACAGAGATTTAGGTCTGGTCTATACTACAGAGTTGAGTCGATGCAAAGCATCTTACATCAGCCTACTATGGAAGCATCTACATTTAAATTTCACTCCCACAGATGTAATTGCCCCACTGCGCTGACTTAATAACTCCACTTCCACAAATGGCGTAGAGTCAGTGTCAATGTAGTTAGGTCAATGCAGTGTCAGCGTAGACACTGCATTGCTTACATCGACTGTTACTGGCTTTCAGGAGCTGTCCTACAATGCCCCACTCCGATAGCACAATCGATACAAGCATTCCTGGTGAGGACACACACAAGCAATGTAATTACTGTGGCGGCTGTGAGCCAACGTAGGTTAAGTTGACTTAATTTTGTATTGTAGAAATGGCCTCAGCTTTAGTTTCCACTATCACCAGGGACTGTACCCATTCGGTAGATTCCTCAAGTTTTTCATGTGCATTTATTGATATGAGCACTGTAATTCTTTCTAGAGTCTAGAGTCCCTCAGAGTGACAGTTATATTCTTAACTGCATGTTTCAGGGTTGTGCATCTTTCCTTAAAGGCTATTTTATGTGATTCTGTTCACTTGCATCCTCTATGTCCTGCTGTGAAATAAATTCTTGAATTTTTTTTCACTCTTCTCTTCATTTAAAGCAATTGCAATTTTGCCTGTTCTGTAGCTTGGCTGATTATTATGGACTTTCCAACTTAACTCTCAATCTCTCAGTAAATGCTCACATACTTCCCCATCAAACAACTCTTGGGCTACAAGTCTGCGGCATGTTCTACTCCTGGGGGAATTTTGTGCCACTGCGCATGTGCAGAATTCATGTCCCCTGCAGATTTCTTTGCTTCCCCACAGAAAAAATGACTTTCTGACAGGGAAGCAAAGGGAAGCTGCAAGAGCAGTCAGACACCACTCCCTAGCTATGCAGGTACATTGTTTCAGGCACCTGGAGCAGCCAGTGATGAGATAAATCACTGCAGCCCAGTGGCTCCTACCCTGAGCTGGGATCAGCTGCTAATCCCGGATTGGATGGAGACAGGAGAGGATGGGACTTCCTCTTCCCCTGCAAGGAGTGACGGGGGCTGTGTCAGACCTAGACCCACAAACCTCCCCCTGCTGAAGGAAGCTCAGCATCCTCCCCTGCTTCCTACCTCCATCACTCCTCAGCCGCAGCGGGAGGGGCACTGTATTAGGAGCTGCTCCCCCATCAGCTCAACCTCTGTGCATCCAGACCTCCCATGCCCAGACACCCCCGACAAGCCTCACACCTTACACCCAGAACCCCCCTAGTCCTCCATACCTGAACCCCACCGCATTGAACCTCAACCCCTGCATCTAGAGCCCCATGTACCCACACCCCCTGCCTCCATCCCCCCACCCTGCACCCAGACCACCCCCCATTGAGCTCCCTGAACTCCAATCCCCATCCTGGTAATGCCCACCCCCTGCACCACTCTGAGACCCCACATCCAGACCCCCCCACCCCTGACCCCCAATTAGCTGCACCCAGATTCCCACCCCACCAAGCCCCACTCCCCCAGCATCCATACCCCCCTCTGAGACCCCCACACCCAGACCTCTCCACTGAATCCCAACCACTTTCACCTGGAAGCCTATGCAAAGTCATAGAATCATAGAATCATAGAATATCAGGGTTGGAAGGGACCTCAGGAGGTCATCTAGTCCAACCCCCTGCTCAAAGCAGGACCAATCCCCAACTAAATCATCCCAGACAGGGCTTTGTCAAGCCTGACCTTAAAAACTTCAAACGAAGGAGATTCCACCACCTCCCTAGGTAACGCATTCCAGTGTTTCACCACCCTCCTAGTGAAAAAGTTTTTCCTAATATCCAACCTAAACCTCCTCCACTGCAACTTGAGACCATTACTCCTCGTTCTGTCATCCACTACCACTGAGAACAGTCTAGATCCATGCTCTTTGGAACCACCTTTCAGGTAGTTGAAAGCAGCTATCAAATCCCCCCTCATTCTTCTCTTCCGCAGTCTAAACAATCACATTTCCCTCAGCCTCTCCTCATAAGTCATGTGTTCCAATCCCCTAATAATTTTTGTTGCCCTCCGCTGGATGCTTTCCAATTTTTCCACATCCTTCTTGTAGTGTGGGGCCCAAAACTGGACACAGTACTCCAGATGAGGTCTCACCAATGTCGAATAGAGGGGAACGATCACGTCCCTCGATCTGCTGGCAATGCCCCTACTTATATATCCCTAAATGCCATTGGCCTTCCTGGCAACAAGGGCACACTGTTGACTCATATCCAGCTTCCACTGTAACCCCTAGGATCTTTTCTGCAGAACTGCTGCCTAGCCATTCGGTCCCTAGTCTGTAGCGGTGCATGGGGTTCTTCCGTCCTAAGTGCAGGACTCTGCACTTGTCCTTGTTGAACCTCATCAGATTTCTTTTGGCGCAATCCTCTAATTTGTTTAGGGCCCTCTGTATCCTATCCCTACCCTCCAGCGTATTTACCTCTCCTCCCAGTTTAGTGTCGTCTGCAAACTTGCTGAGGGTGCAATTCACACCATCCTCCATATCATTTATGAAGATATTGAACAAAACTGGCCTGAGGACCAACCATGGGGCACTCCACTTGATACCGGCTGCCAACTAGACATGGAGCCATTGATCACTACCTGTTGAGCTCGACAATTTAGCCAGCTTTCTATCCACCTTATCGTCCGCTCATCCAGCCTATACTTCTTTAACTTACTGGCAAGAATACTGTGGGAGACCATGTCAAAAGCTTTGCTAAAGTGAAGGAACAACATGTCCTCATCCATAGAGCCAGTTATCTCATCATAGAAGGCAATTAGATTAGTCAGGCATGACTTGCCCTCGGTGAATCCATGCTGACTGTTCCTGATCACTTTCTTGTCCTCTAAGTGCTTCAGAATTGATTCCTTGAGGACCTGCTCCATGATTTTTCCAGGGACTGAGGTGAGGCTGACTGGCCTTTAGTTCCCCGGATCCTCCTTCTTCCCTTTTTTAAAGACGGGCACTACTTTAGCCTTTTTCCAGTCGTCTGGGACCTCCCCGATCACCATGAGTTTTCAAAGAGAATGGCCAATGGCTCTGCAATCACATCTGCCAACTCCTTTAGCACTCTTGGATGGAGCGCATCCGGCCCCATCGACTTGTAGTCGTCCAGTCCCATTGTCCCTGCACCTGGAACCCCCCCAACCAGCCTCTGTGCATCCAGATCCCCCCACACCTAAACACCCCACTGAGCTGCCTGCACCCAGACTGTCCCACACAGAATCCACTTATCCCATACCTGGATCCACCCACACTGAGCTCCTCCATACTTAGATCCTGCACAGTTGAGCCTGCCTGCCCCATACTTGGTGTGCCTGGCACAGAGGGGCAGGGCCCCTGGGTGTTTCTGGGGCAGGTCCAGGCCTTGTACTGTGTCAGAGTCTTGTGCAGTCTCACAACTAAGTCCGTGTCCCTGAGGTGGGTGATGGAGAGGCTGCAGGGTGATCTCCCACCTTCATGCAGCCAGTGGCCTGTGCTCCCCATTGTAATGCTGGAGCATCTGCATTTATTTATTGACAATTAAAACTTGCAGAATTTTAAAATAGTGTGTGCAGAACTTTTAATTTTTTGTCACATAATTTTTAATTTTTGGTGCAGAATGCCCTCAGGAGTAATATTCCTTAGTGCTTTCTTGCACCTGTTGCACTCTTGTGAGAAAAAGAAATTGTTCATGTTTCATTCTTCTCAAGGACACAATAATTTGTACTATGACCCTATCAAAATTTGTATTGTTGTGAGTGAAAACTGGAAATGACTGAAAATACCACACCCAGACCAACTACAGTTAAAAGTAAAAAGAAAAGGAGTACTTGTGGCACCTTAGAGACTAACAAATTTATTAGAGCATAAGCTTTCATGAGCTACAGCTCACTTCATCGGATGCATTCAGTGGAAAATATAGTGGGGAGATTTATATACACAGAGAACATGAAACAAAGGGTGTTACCATACACACTGTAACGAGAGTGATCAGGTAAGGTGAGCTATTACCAGCAGGAGAACAGGGGGTGGGGGGAGGGGGAACCTTTTGTAGGGATAATCAAGGTGGGCCATTTCCAGCAGTTGACAAGAACATCTGAGGAACAGCAGGGGGGCAGGGTGGTGGGAGAAAGGTGTTCTTGTTCCAGCAGTTAACAAGAATATCAGAGGAACTGTGGGGGATGGGGTGGGAGGGAGAAATACCATGGGGAAATAGTTTTACTTTGTGTAACCCATGGAAAAGAAGCTCTTGAGGAATTCCACCATGATTTCAACAATTTCCATCCCACCATCAACCTCAGCCTGGACCAGTCCACACAAGAGATCCGCTTCCTGGACACTACGGTGCTAATAAGCGATGGTCACATAAACACCACCCTATATCGGAAACCTACTGACCGCTGTTCCTACCTACATGCCTCTAGCTTTCATCCAGATCATACCACTCGATCCATTGTCTACAGCCAAGCGCTACGATATAACCGCATTTGCTCCAACCCCTCAAACAGAGACAAACACCTACAAGATCTCTATCAAGCATTCCTACAACTACAATACCCACCTGCTGAAGTGAAGAAACAGATTGACAGAGCCAGAAGAGTACCCAGAAGTCACCTACTACAGGACAGGCCCAACAAAGAAAACAACAGAATGTCACTAGCCATCACCTTCAGCCCCCAACTAAAACCTCTCCAACGCATCATCAAGGATCTACAACCTATCCTGAAGGACGAGCCATCACTCTCACCGATCTTGGGAGACAGACCAGTCCTTGCTTACAGACAGCCCCCCAATCTGAAGCAAATACTCACCAGCAACCACACACCACACAACAGACCACTAACCCAGGAACCTATCCTTGCAACAAAGCCCGTTGCCAACTCTGTCCACATATCTATTCAGGGGATACCATCATAGGGCCTAATCACATCAGCCACACTATCAGAGGCTCGTTCACCTGCGCATCTACCAATGTGATATATGCCATCATGTGCCAGCAATGCCCCTCTGCCATGTACATTGGCCAAACTGGACAGTCTCTACGTAAAAGAATGAATGGACACAAATCAGACGTCAAGAATTATAACATTCAAAAACCAGTTGGAGAACACTTCAATCTCTCTGGTCACTCGATCACAGACCTAAGAGTGGCTATACTTCAACAAAAAAGCTTCAAAAACAGACTCCAACGAGAGACTGTTGAATTGGAATTAATTTGCAAACTGGATACAATTAACTTAGGCTTGAATAGAGACTGGGAATGGATGAGTCATTACACAAAGTAAAACTATTTCCCCATGGTATTTCTCCCTCCCACCCCACCCCCCACTGTTCCTCTGATATTCTTGTTAACTGCTGGAACAAGAACACCTTTCTCCCACCCCCCTGCCCCCCTGCTGTTCCTCAGATGTTCTTGTCAACTGCTGGAAATGGCCCACCTTGATTATCCCTACAAAAGGTTCCCCCTCCCCCCACCCCCTGTTCTCCTGCTGGTAATAGCTCACCTTACCTGATCACTCTCGTTACAGTGTGTATGGTAACACCCTTTGTTTCATGTTCTCTGTGTATATAAATCTCCCCACTGTATTTTCCACTGAATGCATCCGATGAAGTGAGCTGTAGCTCATGAAAGCTTATGCTCTAATAAATTTGTTAGTCTCTAAGGTGCCACAAGTACTCCTTTTCTTTTTGTGAATACAGACTAACACGGCTGCTACTCTGAAACCAGTTAAAAGTAAGGCCACTTTCTTGGCACTGTTCATTGCCTCTGCACCTATCAGAGTCGCATACAGCAATAAATTCTGTTTAAAATGGTATCAGGACTCCTTGTGTTCAGTCACTAAATTCTTTTATTTTTAAGATGGACCTAGGCAACAGAACCTGCTGTTGAGCTGCAGGGCAGCATCCAACTCCTTTGCTGAAAGCGTGGCTGTATCTGCATTCCAAAGGGAAGGATCACCTCCCATATGCTTTCACTGAAACTTAAGATCCTCAGGTTTACATGGCACCACAAGCGTTCTCCTCACACAGTCTGACTGTGGGATTGCAGTGGGAACAAGGTGCACAAGGGAAGGGGATGTAGGACATTTGGTTGTGTCAGTGTATGTTTTCTGTGGAGTTGCTTGCTTTCAAAGTGAAGGTGAATTTCGCTCTGCTGGAAGATGTTGGATTGACAGTCCTGCAACACAAAACGCTCTATTTGCCATAGTACAGGTACAACCTTGGCAGCAAAAACTTCACATGCTGCTGTGGAAACATGACTCTGCCCTGATTTGCACAGACCTTCTGTAGCACTCACAGAGGAGCTCAGCCTACCTGCTGTGACTGACAATTTCCATCAAAAGGAATATAATATAATAAAGTTGACGCAAATGCCAGGGAATTTGACTCAAATCACGAGAATTTTCAGAGTAATTAATATTTTAGGGATATGATTGTCTTTCATATAATGGCGGATTTCTACTATAATCAAGATTTTACCATGCAATGGTTTTTACGTCAGGACAGCCAGCTGTTATATAATGACCTGAGAGAACCAACTCATTTCACCACACCCACCAAGCTGCATCAAATTCAAATCAATTATCTGGCTCATTCAGCATTTTTGCCAGGTATATTAGAGTTTATACAACTGGGCTGCACAGATGGGAAGTCTTTGATAGTTGTTTCTGGTAAATTGGACATAAGTGCCTTTTCCAGACATGTCTGGTATTTTCAGCAATATTCCACCCGACTGGAGGATGAGCAAGGTGATATGAGCCCCTAAAGCCCACTTCTTTTCCCCTCCAGAAGCCAGAGCTATTTCTATTTTTGACTTCTGGGAAGCCCAGAAGGCATGGACTGCACAGTCCTGCAGAAAATATTTAATGTTCAATGATCCTGGCCTTATCTTCACAAACAATATCGCTACTCTCAAAACAAAGGGGAATCCTGTTTGGAACCAATCCAGTTCTGACCAACAAGTATCTGGGATTCTCAAGATCATGGTACATATGAGTTAGACTTTCTGTTTTGTCCCTTCACTGGACATTCATGGAACCAAATGCCCTACAAAGCAATCTTGGTCCCTCCCCACCAACCTCCAGATACACCCTTATCTCTTTGGTCTCTTAATTTATGGGATGGTCATTTTTAAAAGTGTTAAGAGGGCCATGAAAATATTTTCCTCATGTGCCAAATTTCAAGATCTTTAGCAATGACATCACAGGCCATCTGGAAATGAAGGCAGCAGCCACATATCATCCCAGAACACACACACACACACACACCGCCTCCTTCCTATATGGAAAAATGTAATCAGGTCCTTCTGGCTCAATGGAGCTGTAAATGTCCTTTAAATCCATCACTTTAATGTCGTCCTTGGAAGAGTTGGAGCTGAGAGGTGGATTTTTCCCTATGGTTCTGCATATTATAGACTGGATGAATTCACAGTATGGGACAGATTGGAAACGGGGGTGGCCTGTAAAAATACTGCATTGTCTCCTGACAGCAGAAGAAATGCATTTGTGAACAGAGAGTCAGTTCTGACTTCCAGGAGAGACACAGATCTGCCTTGACAGTGTAAGTCACGAGCCACTGAGGCTGAGTAAAAGTTCTCTACAGAAGCCAATTACCAGTTCCAGATATTAATCTTCGGGCAGGTCTCAGTGATCCAAACAAGTCCTAGAGAAGGCATGTTAATGGGGGCTGCAGTGGTGCCATACGAAGGAACTAGCTGTAGTGGGAGTGCAGGGGTTTGGTGCATCTCAGGATGGATTAAGGAACATTACCAGATCTATGCAAGGGGCACAGAACTTGTAGGGTAGTCAGCATTGTGTTCTAGGCCAGCACTTAAGAGGACCCTGTGAGGTGACACTAGGCAACAGGGTCTGTGTTAATCAGTCTGGGGGCTACCAAGCCACAGAAAATCAGTGTGGTTTGTCCATGTTCAGCAGGCTCAATAACAACAACAAAATCCCCTTTATATTTATTGCATCCAAGTTCTGTCTTTTCTCCACAGCAAAGGACACTACAGGACATAAGCAGGGAGTACTGTAGGTGAACACTTTTTAGTTTTTATTAATTTTTCCTTTTCAATACATCACCATGGGTTACTCTGTCCTGGAAAGCAGTGACTCTCAAAAACATTTGAGTTTTGTGGTGGATAATCAGCTGCACGTGAGCTCCTAGCATGACGTTGCGGCCAAAATAGAGAATGCAATCCTAGGATGCATAAACGGGAATCTTGAGTAGGAGCAGAGAGGTTATTTTACCTCTATTTTTAGCACTGGTGCAATTCGTGCTGGAGTACTGTGTCCAGTTCTGGTGCAGTCTCCCCCTTTAATGGCCTGTGGAGCTAGGGAACAGCAAGCCCTGGCTTAAGGAGCAGCCCAGAAGGCAGGTATTGGGAATCAGCAGACCCAGTTAAGCAGCAGCTAATGATTGGCTCTGATTCCCAGCTAAAAGCTAAAAGTGAGAACCCACCTCTACAAGAGAAAGAGGGACAGAGGAGCAGCAGCAGGAGACTGCAAAGGCAACAGTATGCATAGGCAGGCAGGCCGGCCCTGAGGCTAAGGGAGAGCTATGAACTTTGAGCTCCTGGAGGTCAGAGGCAGTACTTTTCCATATTCTTTATGTTTGCGTAAGTGAAGAATGAAACAGCCTGCCTTGAAGACTAAAACAGAGTTGGGCATGGCTGACTGTCCCCAGGATGGTGGACAAATCCATCATACTACAGAGATGGTTCAGAGAAGAGCCAAGAGAATGATTAAAGAATTAAAAAAATGCCTTCTAGTGATAGACTCAAAGAGCTCAATCTAGCTTTTTGACAAAGAGAAGATTAAGGGGTGACAATTTCAGTTTATAAGTAACCACAGCGGGAACAAATATTTAATAATGGGCTCTGCAAAACAATGCAATAATGGGCTCTGCCAGACAAAGGTATAACATGATCCATTGGCTGGAAGTTAAAGCTAGACAAATTCAGATTGGAAATAAGGGGTAAATTTTTAACAGTGAGGGTAATTAACCATTAAAACCTTTACTAATGGTGGGATGGATTCTTCATCACTAGCAATGTTTAAATCAAGATTGGATATTCTTCTAAAAGATCTGCTCTAGGAATTACGTTGGGGAAGTTCTATGACCTGTGCTATACAGAAGGACAGACTAAATGATCACAATGGTCCCTTCTAGCCTTGAAATCTATGAACGAATTAATACAACAGGAAAATAATAAATGAAAATTACAAAATTTAAATTACCAACTGTAACATACAGCAGTGCATTAACATATACATGCAAAAACTGTTTTATAACCTAAAGATTAAACTATAAAAATAAATAACTGGGGTTCAACACAGTCAAGGTAGGCATGGAATGTGTGGAAGATAAGGAAAAAGAAGGGGAGGAAAGCCAAGGCGAAGAGGGAAGAAGGTCAGAATGCCATTGTTTTATTTTATGCATTAATTTATTTTTCCAGTTCTGTAAAATCATTCACTTTGTGACCATGGCTACTTTCAGAAAACATGAACACTGCCCTCATAGGTAATATCCCAATCTATAGTTCTCAACAGCTGATTTTTAAGCCCAGGACCATTCTAATTCTCGTGTGAACTTCTTTCCACAGACGATTAACAAAAGGACATTCCCACGTGTGCAGGAATGTGCCCTTGTATTTACCACAGCACCAACGGAAGAGGTTTATCTTTTGTAGTCTTTACAGTACCCAGTACATTCTAAATAAAACATTTTGTTGGGATAAATGTAAACATAAGTCGATAGAATACAATTGATCATTGTTAGACCTTTATAGATACTTCAACTCCTGCAGATCAAGGAGCTCAGGATTCCAATTCTGACCTTTAACATCTCCTCCTATTCTCATTACAGGTACCCACTAAAGATTTGGTAATGCACTGCAGCCCTCATCTGCATATTAACATGTACAGGTATATAAAACCTCCACAACATATATACACTGCAAAAGAGACATAGGAAATAGGTAATCGCTTTCCTGTAATAAACTGTACATGGCTGGATTTCTTGATCATTAAACTAGGCAGTTTTTCCTCATTTTTAAAAATAAGGCCCATTACTTTTGATGGAAGATTGTCCCAAAGCCGTTCTTCACCAAAAGGCTTAATCAGAAGAGTTAACTCCTCAGTCATCTATTGATCCTAAGTGAGACCCAGGATGTTCCTATTAGCTCTCTCCAAAGGGACTCAACTCCTTGTCATAGCATGAGACTTCAACAGGGGACACCAAGCCCCAGGTGAAATGCCATAAGCTATCTTTCATTATCTCATTGTGTTTCAAAAATAAATAAAGAAAAATCCTTGCACAGCATGGGATATGAATAGTATACGGATAAAACCTGCCAGAGCAACTGTGTATGAGCAGATAAATACTGACTATTTGTTTAGAGGCAATTAGGTTATGATGGTTATTTCCCTCACAAAGAGTGACTGCTACAGAGGCCATGCTTGTGTGGTCTGTAGGGGCTGTACAAAGATGTGGAAATCTTATTTAACATCACCAAGGTTGCTGCTGGGAACGTAATTGCAGTGACCCCATGTGGAAGGTTGATAGTAAATGTATACCTGGAAGGAACCTTTTTCGGCTGACAAACATCCAGTCCTCCTATGAAAGATCAGGAATGGGTAGTTCACTTTTCATAAAACATTTCCAGGCCTCCTACAGGAGATGGGGGGACTGTAATGGTGAGAGTATTCTGGATAGAAGCTGTGTCACATACTATCAGAGCTGAACATGCTTTAACTGCTTTAACGCCCCCCTCCCCCGCCCCGTATTTGGTTGTCAGTTATTGTTCCTTTTTTCTTTTATTTTTTTGGATCTTCAGTTGCTGTAACTTTCTTCTTCTTTCTTTGAACTGTCATTGTACCTCTCTTTCTTCCTTCAATCCTCAATCATTCATAGATGAATACATTGTAAAGCCAGAAGAGACTGCTGGGATTATCTAGTCTGATCTCCTACATAACACAGGCCATAGAACTTCCTGGAAATAATTCCTGTTTGAACTAGAGCGTATATTTTAGAAAAACATCCAGTCTGGATTTAAACATTGCCAGTGATGAAGAATCCACAACTCCCCATAATAAATGGTTCCAATGGTTAATTACACTCACCATTAAAAATGTGTGCCTTATTTCTGGTCTGAATTTGTCTCACTTTAACTTCCAGACACGGGATCTTGCTATATCTTTGTCTGCTAGACTGAAGAGCCCATTTTCATATATTTGTTCCCCATGTAGGTCCTTACATACTGTGATCAAGTCAGCTCTTAATCTTTCCTTTGTTAAGATAAATAGATTGAGCACATTGGGTCTATCCCTATTAGGCATGTTTTCCAATCCTTTAATCATTTTCATGGCTTTTCTCTGAACTCTCACCAATTTATTATCATCCTGCTTGAACTGGGGATACCAGGACTGGATACAGTATTACAGTGGTGGTCACACCAGTGCGAAATACAGAGGTAAAATAATCTGTCTACTCTTGCTCAAATTTCCCCTATTTATGCATCCAAGGATTGCATAACCCCTTTTGACTATAGCGTCACACTGGGATTTCATGTTCAGCTGATTATCCACCATGGTCTTCAAGTCTTTCAGAGTTACTGCTTCTCAGGATAGAATCTCCCACTGTGTAAGTATGGCCTATATTCTTTGTTCTTAAATGGATACAGTTACATTTGGTCATATGAAAACACATATAGTTAGCTTGCACCCAACTTACCAAGCGATCCAGATCACTCGGTTTCAGTGTCCTGTCCTCTTCATTATTTACCACTTCCCCCAGTCTTTGTCTGATCTGCAAACTTTACCAGCTATTATTTTATGTTTTCTTCAAGGATATTGATAAATATGTTAAATAATATAGGGTCAAGACCTGATCCATGCAGGACCCAACTAGAAACATACCCATTCAGTGATGTCTCCCCGTTTACAATTACAATTTGAGACTGGTCAGTTAGCCAGTTTTTAATCCATTTAATGTGTGCCATGTTAATTTTGTATCATTCTTTTTTAAAAATCAAAATATCATGTGGTACTGCATGAAATAACTTACAGAAGTCCAAATTATATAACATCAACACTGTTAACTTTACCAACAAAATTTGTAATCTCATCAAAATAAATTATCAAGTTAGTTTGAAATTATATATTTTTCCGTAAGACCATGTTGATTGGCCTTAATTTTATCATCCACCTTTAATATTTTATTAATTGAATCCCATATCAGCCACTCCATTATTTTGCCTGGGATAGATGTCAGGCTGACAGGCCTATAATTAACCGGATAATCCCATTTATCTTTTTAAAATATTAGCACAACATTAGCTTTCTTTTAATCTTCTTGAACTTCCTCAGTGTTCCAAGACTTATTGAAAATCAATATTAATGGCCCAATGAGCTCCTCAGCCAGCTCTTGTAAAATGCTTGGATGCAAGTTATCCAGACTCGCTGTTTTAAAAATGTCTAATTTTAGTAGTTGCTTTTTAACATCATCCTGAGTTACTATTAAAATGGAAAGTAGTTCATCATCATCATATGATATGAATACATCATCTGGTTTTTCCTAAATACCAAACAAAAATATTTATTGAACAGTTCATCCTCTTCTTCTCTTCTTGACCTACTGCTCACAAACCAGGAAGAATTCGTAGGGGAAGCAAAAGTGGATGGGAACTTGGGAGGCAGTGACCATGAGATGGTCGAGTTCAGGATCCTGACACAGGGAAGAAAGGAGAGCAGCAGAATACAGCTCCTGGACTTCAGAAAAGCAGACTTTGACTCCCTCAGAGAACTGATGGGCAGGATCCCCTGGGAGAATAACATGAGGGGGAAAGGAGTCCAGGAGAGTTGGCTGTATTTTAAAGAATCCTTATTGAGGTTACAGGGACAAACCATCCTGATGTGTAGAAAGAATAGCAAATATGCCAGGCGACCAATTTGGCTTAACAGTGAAATCCTTGCTGATCTTAAACACAAAAAAGAAGCTTACAAGAAGTGGAAGATTGGACAAATGACCAGGGAAGAGTACAAAAATATTGCTCGGGCATGCAGGAGTGAAATCAGGAAGGCCAAATCACACCTGGAGTTGCAGCTAGCAAGAGATGTTAAGAGTAACAAGAAGGGTTTCTTCAGGTATGTTAGCAAGAAGAAAGTCAAGGAAAGTGTGGGCCCCTTACTGAATGAGGGAGGCAACCTAGTGATAGAGGATGTGGAAAAAGCTAATGTACTCAATGCTTTTTTTGCCTTTGTCTTCACGAACAAGGTCAGCTCCCAGACTGCTGCACTGGGAAGCACAGCATGGGGAGGAGGTGACCCGCCCTCTGTGAAGAAAGAAGTGATTTGGGACTATTTAGAAAAGCTAGACGAGCACAAGTGCATGGGGCCGGATGCGCTGCATCCGAGAGTGCTAAAGGAGTTGGCGGATGTGATTGCAGATTCTCTTTGAAAACTCATGGCGATCGGGGGAGGTCCCGGACGACTGGAAAAAAGCTAATGTAGTGCCCATCTTTTAAAAAGGGAAGAAGGAGGATCCAGGGAACTATAGGCCAGTTAGCCTCACCTCAGTCCCTGGAAAAATCATGGAGCAGGTCCTCAAGGAATCAATTCTGGAGCACTTAGAGGTGAGGAAAGGAGAGGAAAGTGATCAGGAACAGTCAGCATGGATTCACCCAGGGCAAGTCATGCCTGACTAATCTAATTGCCTTCTATGATGAGATAACTGGCTCCGTGGATGAGGGGAAAGCAGTGGACGTGTTGTTCCTTGACTTTAGCAAAGCTTTTGACATGGTCTCCCACAGTATTCTTGCCAGCAAGTTAAAGAAATATGGGCTGGATGAATGGACTAGAAAGTGGATAGAAAGTTGGCTAGATTGTCAGGCTCAATGGGTAGTGATCAATGGCACCATGTCTAGTTGGCAGCCGGTATCAAGTGGAGTGCCCCAAGGGTCGGTCCTCAGGCCGGTTTTGTTCAATATCTTCAAAAATGATCTGGAGGATGGTGTGGATTGCACCCTCAGCAAGTTTGCAGATGACACTAAACTGGGAGGAGAGATAGATATGCTGGAGGGTAGGGATAGGATACAGAGGGCCCTAAACAAATTAGAAGATTGGGCCAAAAAAATCTGATGAGGTTCAACAAGGACAAGTGAAGAGTCCTGCACTTAGGACAGAAGAATCCCATGCACCGCTACAGACTAGGAACTGAATGGCTAGGCAGCAGTTCTGCAGAAAAGAACCTAGGGGTTACAGTGGACGAGAAGCTGGATATGAGTCAATAGTGTGCCCTTGTTGCCAAGAAGGCCAATGGCATTTTGGGATATATAAGTAGGGGCATTGCCAGCAGATCGAGGGACGTGATCGTTCCCCTCTATTCGACATTGGTGAGGCCTCATCTGGAGTACTGTGTCCAGTTTTGGGCCCCACACTACAAGAGGATGTGGAAAAATTGGAAAGCGTTCAACGGAGGGCAACAAAAATGATTAGGGGACTGGAACACATGACTTATGAGGAGAGGCTGAGGGAACTGAGATTGTTTAGTCTGCGTAAGAGAAGAATGAGGGGGGATTTGATAGCTGCTTTCAACTACCTGAAATGGGGTTCTAAAGAGGATGGATCTAGACTGTTCTCAGTGGTAGCAGATGACATAACAAGGAGTAATGGTCTCAAGTTACAGTGGGGGAGGTTTAAGTTGGATATTAGGAAAAACTTTTTCACTAGGAGCGTGGTGAAACACTGAAATGCGTTACCTAGGGAGGTGGTGGAATCTCCTTCCTTAGAAGTTTTTAAGGTCAGGCTTGACAAAGCCCTGTCTGGGATGATTTAGTTGGGGATTGGTCCTGCTTTGAACAGGGGGTTGGACTAGATGACTCCTGAGGTCCCTTCCAACCCTGATATTCTATGATTCTATGGTTTTTGTTTATTCTACCATATCCACTTCATAATGAACCTGTAGTAAGGTTAGGACTCCTTTTGTTCCTAATATACTTATAAACCTACTTCTTACTGTCCTTAACTTTGCTGGCCATAGGGAATCTCCTTGGTCCCTTTGCTTCCCTTATCTATTTTCTACAGTTACTAGCTTCTGATTTATATGCATGACTATCAACTTTCTTCTAAGGATCTGAGTCCTTGATTTCAGAACCCAGGATTATGGGACACTGGGTCTCCAACACTGGCTCCCATCCACTACTCAAGCCAGGAGATAGGCTGTCCAAGCAATTGTGCAGACTCCCTGTTACACTGAATCCTTTGCTTTGTCTGTCTCCTGTGATCACATCCCTGTTTCTGGCTCTTGCTTCTCTCCTACCCTTATTCCCACTTCTTGCTCTGCTCCTGCTCTGTGCCTGATCCTTGACTTGTATCTGGTTCATTTTCATATATGTACAGAAGAACAGCATTAAAACCTTAACATTGGTGTTTCCTGACTTCTGAGTGTTTAATCATGCACATTTAATGTTCAGTTAACAGAGTTTTTTTGATGGATTAAAATAGTTGTGCAGATATCAGTGATCCACTGAACATCTTAGATTTTCAAGTGCTTTTAGTACAGTTCCTCATAAGACTACTATGGAAAAGAAAGTAATTACAGGATAAAGGCCAAAATCTTTTAATAAATTACAAACTATGTAATTGATAGAAATTAAAATTAGGGTTTGTCTACACAGAGACTTATTTTGGAATAGCTATGCCTGATTAACTCCATTAAATTCCAAAGTGAATTAAGATAATTCAGAATAAAGCACTCTTATTCTGGAATAACAGCATCCATAGGTGAAGTTAATCAGGAACAGTTAATCCACCTTAAATTCACACCCTACCTTATTCTGGATGAATAACCAAACTGTTACAGAGAAGAAAGATTAGTAACACACAGGGGGTATTGAAAGGGGTAAGAGAATATTTTTTCTGGGACACTGGGAGGGAGGTACTGTGTGAGGGGTACTGTGTATGGGAATATAGCGACAGGGAGGTACTGTAAATTAGAAATAGAACTGGTTGACTTTTTTTAACAAACATTTTGTGTGTTAAAAATGGCCTTTTTTTAAAATGAAAATTTTTGTGAAGCTGATTAGGCTTTTTCACACAATTTGTCATCAAAAGTTTTTGTGAGACACTGTAAAATGGAAAACTGAACCTGTGGGTTTTCTTGTTTTGTTTTTTGCTCTTCAGTTTTCATGGTCAGTCTTTGTGTTCTGACATCCTCATGTTCTGTCCCTGGTGTCAAGCTCTTCTTTTTTGGGTTTGGTTATTCTGGTCATCTGATATATGTTTTGGTTCCTGCTGACCCTTGGAGGAAGCAGAGTCTTTGTCTCACCCCTTCTGCCCCTACACAAGGACCACAATCCCAGAAGCACATCTCCATGTTAGCACATCTGCACATCTACCTACCAGAAAGAGGGAGAGAAGAGGAGAAGAGGGAGAGAAGAGGAGCGGTATTGTGTTGTCTCCCCTCAATAGGGTGACCAGATGGCAAGTGTGAAAAATTGGGATGGGGGGTAGGAGGTAATAGGCACCTATATATGAAAAAGCCCCAAATATTGGGACTATCCCTATAAAATCGGGACATCTGGTCACCTTACCCCTCAAACGTACCAGTCAGCAGGTTGGCACAGCTGTTACCACTGGCACATTCACTGCATGAGACCTCCATAACACCTCCAGTGCAGGCCATGGTTTAAGAGTCACAATTTGGCTCACACAGGAGAAGAGCCTGATACAAGGCCAAGCTAATCTGGCCTTCTGTGATTCTTATAAGGCCATGTCCTTTCTTCTCTGTTCTCACCAACGAATTAGTAAAGAAAAACCCGAGACACGTGGTCCCGTTAAAGTGCACTCCCTTTGGGGTAGTTAGCAATCTCTGACTCACATGAAATATTCCCTTTAATGAAAACCAAAGAGAGAATTTGAATCCAAATCTTGCTCTGCACATTGCAACATGCCACCTCCTTAACATGAAACAGTTTATTTTCCAGTTGATATTAAAAATATTTGTTGTTGAGTCCATTGTTTCCAGAGCACAGAGTACAAGTGTTACCACAACAAGTCAGACATAGGTTTAATGCTGGGAGACAGAGGTGAAACTTCAAATCTGCTCTTGTGCGCGACAGAAGAGAACCTGTTTTATATAAAAAAAATTGGCACTATACAAATTAAATGCCCCAAACCAGAAAATTAAGGCTTTCACTACAAAGCAGTTTTAAATGGTTTCATTTCAACTGTGGTGGTGTCTCTGAACGTCCTGAGCAGTAGTGGTGGGTCCTACCTTGGCTTTCAGCATCTCTCTGTACTTTGGAAAAATGACTCAGAAAACTGACATTCCTAAAAAATACTCTTTTGCAACTTAATAGGACTCTGATCACCCATGTAAACTGAGCCATGTTTTATTGTACTCTTCTCTAACCCTGACCTTCTCCACTCAGACACACAAAATGGAAAGAGAGGTGAAAGCACAATTTCAAGGGCAAGGAACAGGTAATAATATTAAATGGCCACGGTGGGACTACAGCAATGGATTGAGCAGACTGGGTTTGCCCAGTGCACCAAAATGCCCATTCAGCCCTCATCTCCTCCTCAGCTGTGTTCTTGGTCCCTCTGCGCTATATTTCATGGTCAAATTCAGGTGATGACATGGACAATTTAGTGTCTGAGTTCTTTCTAACCCAAGACATGGTGTTGTAATTACACGCTCCAGTGCAGGGTCCACATTCCGAGATAACAAACCATCTTGTAAAAGAACAAAATGTTTAATAGAGTGCAGTTCCCTTCTCCCTCAGCCAAGGAAACAACATTGTAAAGGAAACATCACAGAATCAGCCAATAGCCAAAAGAGCCAATCAGAAATGGGGATAAAAATAGCATCAGAAACAATCCCCAAAGAGTTACTGGCCATTTTTTAAAAAAAGGCTTTATTCTCCCTATGCGTTTGGCTATTTACAATATCTATTTAATGTAAGTTTCATAAGAAACACTTTTCCAAATACTCCATATCTGACAATGCCACTTTAGGACCCAATCCTGTTCCAAGAGCCTCAGTGCAGGATTGAGGCCTTATTCTATAAAGCATTTTTTATGCAATCAATAGGAGAGTAGGAGACAGGGGAACTGTGGGTATGGGTGGCAGATGCTAGGAGGAAAGGGGAGCTTGGAGGTGGCAGGGACAAAAGTGGCTTGGAGCTGAGGGTGGAAGGGGATGGAGGGACTAAATGGAGGAGGCAAAGGCTGAGAGGGGACAGAAAAGGGATTTGGGGATGGAAAGGGAGCTGAGAGGAATGAGGGAGGAAAAGCATGGGGAGGCACTACAGGGAGGAAGAGGAGGAAAGGCAAAATTTAATGGGGGATGGATGTGCACAGAGGCAAAGGCTGAGGGGGAGAAAGGAAGGAAAGGAGTCAGTCTGGGGGAACAAGGAGGAAACTGTAGGAGTCAAAGACTAGGGGGGCAGGAGGGGAGCTAGAAAAGCTGTGGGAGGGCTGAGAAAAAGGGAACATGGACAAAACTGAATTATGATCTCCCCTTTTCCAAAGCTTCTGCACCCCTCCCTTTTTCTATCACTAATTACTCCAGATTACTCCCTGTCATTCATCCTGGGCAAAAATTACATTGGGGAAGAAAACTAGTAGAGCATCCCCTAGGATAGTGCTTGGGGTGTGCTATAGACCGCCGGGATCTGATTTGGATATGGATAGAGCCCTTTTAATGTTTTTAATAAAGTAAATACTAATGGAAACTGCGTGATCATGGGAGACTTTAACTTCCCAGATATAGACTGGAGGACCAGTGCTAGTAATAATAATAGGGCTCAGATTTTCCTAGATGCAATAGCTGATGGATTCCTTCATCAAGTAGCTGCTGAACTGACTAGAGGGGATGCCATTTTAGATTTGGTTTTGGTGAGTAGTGAGGATCTCATAGAAGAAATGGTTGTAGGGGATAATCTTGGTTCAAGTGATCATGAGCTAATTCAGTTCAAACTGAATGGAAGGATTAACAAAAATAAATCTGCAACTAGGGTTTTTGATTTCAAAAGGGCTGACTTTCAAAAATTAAGGAAATTAGTTAGGGAAGTGGATTGGACTGAAGAATTTATGGATCTAAAGGTAGAGGAGGCCTGGGATTACTTTAAATCAAAGCTGCAGAAGCTATCAGAAGCCTGCATCCCAAGAAAGGGGAAAAAATTCATAGGCAGGAGTTGTAGACCAAGCTGGATGAGCAAGCATCTTAGAGAGGTGATTAAGAAGAAGCAGAAAGCATACAGGGAGTGGAAGATGGGAGGGATCAGGAAGGAAAGCTACCTTATTGAGGTCAGAACATGTAGGGATAAAGTGAGACAGGCTAAAAGTCAAGTAGAGTTGGACCTTGCAAAGGGAATTAAAACCAATAGTAAAAGGTTCTATAGCCATATAAATAAGAATAAAACAAAGAAAGAAGAAGTGGGACCTCTTAAAACTGAGGATGGAGTGGAGATTAAGGATAATCTAGGCATGGCCCAATATCTAAACAAATACTTTGCCTCAGTCTTTAATAAGGCTAAAGAGGATCTTAGGGATAATGGTAGCATGACAAATGGGAATGAGGATATGGAGGTAGATATTACCATATCTGAGGTAGAAGTGAAACTCAAACAACTTAATGGGACTAAATTGGGGGGCCCAGATAATCTTCATCCAAGAATATTAAAGGAATTGGCACATGAAATTGCAAGCCCATTAGCAAGAATTTTTAATGAATCTGTAAACTCAGGAGTTGTACCATATGATTGGAGAATTGCTAACATAGTTCCTATTTTTAAGAAAGGAAAAAAAAAGTGATCTAGGTAACTACAGGCCTGTTAGTTTGACATCTGTAGTATGCAAAGTCTTGGAAAAAATTTTGAAGGAGAAAGTAGTTAAGGACATTGAAGACAATGGTAAATGGGACAAAATACAACATGGTTTTACAAAAGGTAGATCGTGCCAAGCCAACCTGATCTCCTTCTTTGAGAAAGTAACCGTTTTTTTAGACAAAGGAAACGTAGTGGATCTAATTTACCTAGCTTTCAGTAAGGCGTTTGATTCCGTGCCACATGGGGAATTATTAAGTTAAATTGGAAAAGATGGGGATCAATATGAACATTGAAAGGTGGATAAGGAATTGGTTAAAGGGGAGACTACAACGGGTCCTACTGAAAGGTGAACTGTCAGGTTGGAGGGAGGTTACCAGTGGAGTTCCTCAGGGATCAGTTTTGGGACCAATCTCATTTAATCTTTTTATTATTGACTTCGGCACAAAAAGTGGGAGTGTGCTAATAAAGTTTGCAGATGATACAAAGCTGGGAGGTATTGCCAATTTAGAGAAGGACCGGGATATCATACAGGAAGATCTGGCTGACCTTGTAAACTGGAGTAATAGTAATAGGATGAAATTTAATAGTGAGAAATGTAAGGTTATGCATTTAGGGATTAATAACAAGAATTTTAGTTATAAGCTGGGGACGCATCAATTAGAAGTAACGTAGGAGGAGAAGGACCTTGGAGTATTGGTTGATCATAGGATGACTATGAGCTGCTAATGTGATATGGCTGTGAAGAAAGCTAATGTGGTCTTGGGATGCATCAGGAGAGGTATTTCGAGTAGGGATAAGGAGGTTTTAGTACCATTATACAAGGCACTGGTGAGACCTCACCTGGAATACTGTGTGCAGTTCTGGTCTCCCATGTTTAAGAAGGATGAATTCAAACTGGAACAGGTACAGAGAAGGGCTACTAGGATGATCCGAGGAATGGAAAACTTGTCTTATAAAAGGACACTCAAGGAGCTTGGTTTGTTTAGCCTAACTAAAAGAAGGTTGAGGGGAGATATGATTGCTCTCTATAAATATATCAGAGGGATAAATATCAGAGAGGGAGAGGAATTATTTAAGCTCAGTACCAATGTGGACACAAGAACAAATGGATATAAACTGGTCATTGGGAAGTTTAGACTTGAAATTAGACGAAAGTTTCTAACCATCAGAGGAGTGAAGTTTTGGAATAGCCTTCCAAGGAAAGCAGTGGGGGCAAAAGATCTATCTGGCTTTAAGATTAAACTTGATAAGTTTATGGAGGAGATGGTATGATGGGATAATGTGATTTTGGTAATTAATTGATCTTTAAATATTCATGGTAAATAGGCCTAATGGCCTGTGATGGGATATTAGATGGGTGAGATCTGAGTTACCCAGGAAAGAATTTTCTGTAGTATCTGGCTGGTGAATCTTGCCCATATGCTCAGGGTTTAGCTGATCGCCATATTTGGAGTCGGGAAGGAATTTTCCTCCAGGGCAGATTGGAAGAGGCCCTGGAGGTTTTCCACCTTCCTCTGTAGCATGGGGCACGGGTCAGTTGCTGGAGGATTCTCTGCACCTTGAAGTCTTTAAACCACGATTTGAGGACTTCAATAGCTCAGACATACGTGAGGTTTTTCACAGGAGTGGGTGGGTGAGATTCTGTGGCCTGCGTTGTGCAGGAGGTCAGACTAGATGATCAGAATGGTCCCTTCTGACCTTAGTATCTATGAATCTATCAATCTATGAATCCTGGGGCCATCTTTGACTCCACTTTCCCTTGCTACAAACAACCTTGCCATTTCTACCTATATAATATTTCAAATATCTAGCCATTCTTCTTTGTACACACCACCAAAACTCTCTTCTAGGCCCTTATCATTTCACATCTTAACTACCTCATCCTTCCTATTTTTGGCCTTGACTAGTGCAACCTTCCACCACCTAAAAACACTGCTGCTGAGCTAAGCTTCCCAGGGCATAGTTTTGACCATGTGACATGCTGGCTAAATTTTAATGAGGGGCCCTCTCAAAAATGTTCTCCCTTCTTCGGTGACATATGTGACATCCACACCATAAACCCCACCTCCCCCAATCTCCCTCCATCTAGCAACTCATTTATAATCCTTCATGGCCCCCAAAGATGATCTGGGTTTCACTCAATCTGAAAGATGGCTACATCTCTTTGGGATTTGCCACAATGGTGATAATGACCCCCACAGACACCATAAAGATTCCCCCCTGGCATCTCTTTCTCCTCTATAACAAACCAACATTCTTTTAACGAGCAGTGCTAAAAGACTGAAATATTCAGTGCAATTGCTCTAATGTGCATGTGGTCAAAGCACAGCCTACAAACCAAATGCAGCCTCCTATAAGTGGCTTTACCATGAGGCTTGTGGGGAGCCTCATTTTGGCATGGACCTGTGGCCCATAGGAACAAGAGGTCCCCAGCAAAGCAAATTGCTAACTTTTCCATCACCTTCCCTGAGGTCTGCTAGTCCTGGAAAGCATAGGGTGCCTTGGCTCATGAAGATAGCACAGGGGCTTTCCTTTGCTGACGTCAAAATTTATTGCTAATTTTGAAAGGAAAGGCCATGGAATTCTTCCCTCTGAGTAGTATCCATGTTTATTACTCTCCTGGGAGGTCTGTCAGAGCTGCATTCCAAAGGATAAAAAACTACCCCCATCCTGGGACTAAATCACTTCACCTAGAAGATTCATTGAAAAAAAAAAAAGGTCACAACTCACTTCCTCAGCAAACTTTTCTCTCTGACAGCTCTTTGCTCTCAGCTGATGGGTAGATATACCCCTGCCTACCAAGAGAGCCTTCAGTAAAGTCATGGACATGTCCACTGTGATAAGGTGCAGTCCTCTACATTAAATCTTTCAATTACGTCTCTAATCCCTCCTTCAGAGATTCATCATGAGGGAAAATTCATGCTTGTTCTGCAGCCCTTTTAATGGATTGATTTAAATCAAAGCCAAGTACATGACTGATTTAATTATTTAACTTGGTAATTAGTAGTAGTAGAATGAAGTTAAGAAAGGAAAATTAAGTCTAAGTATTTGGAGAAACCTCCCAACAGCAATATCAAGGTCAGGGATCATCTTTTTGTTATGTGTGTGCCCCGTACAACAAGGTCCCAATGATTTTATAATGATTATAATAATGTATAAAACTGGGGAATTGTCTCCTCAGAGGATGTGGAGGAAGCTCTGTTGCTTGGGACATTTAAATAAAGAGAATGGGGAAAGGCCTAGACAATGCAAAGGGAGATCCCACACAGGACTGGGATGTAGAACAGATGAGATAATAGGTCTTTTCCATCTCTAATTTTTAATATTCTATTCCCATTCTGGGTCCCTGACATAGTTCCACCAATGTGTGTTCCTCCAAGCAGCTCTGTCAATGGACCTCAGGTTTGATTTCCTGGGCCCTCATATACTTCTCTAGATGAATTTCAGTCCTGATATGCAATATCTTCTGCTGTTTGAGTTCTGGGTCTGACACAGCCCTGCCAAGGCACCTCATTCCTGACCTCTACATCCTCTCATAATGTGTGAATGGTAAAGAATCACAAAAAGAGTCATTCTCTTCTAACACTGAACAAGGAACTGCATTAGACTAAGGAAAATGGTATTATCCCTACAGGTGCTCTCTCTATCTGCCTGTGGAGTTTCTGCCTAGAAACATTCTTGGTCCTTTTCTTCCTGGCTTCCTCCTGCAGTTTTAAAACAACAGCAGACATATTCTCAGGAAAGATCTACACTACACACTCACTGATATAACTATGTCACTCAGGGGTGTGAAAAATCCACACCCGTGAGCGACGTAGTGATACCAACCCTAACCCCTGATGTAGACAGCTCTGAATCTGAATGAGATCATACCACATGATCCATTGTCTACAGCCAAGCTCTACAATATAACCGCATTTGCTCCAACCCCTCAGACAGAAACAAACACCTACAAGATCGTGCATTCTTACAACTACAAAACCCACCTGCTGAAGTGAAGAAACAGATTGACAGAGCCAGAAGAGTACCCAGAAGTCACCTACTACAGAACAGGCCCAACAAAGAAAATAACAGAACGCCACTAGCCATCACCTTCAGCCCCCAACTAAAACCTCTCCAACGCATCATCAAGGATCTACAACCTATCCTGAAGGACGAGCCATCGCTCTCTCAGATCTTGGGAGACAGGCCAGTCCTTGCTTACAGACAGCCCCCCAACCTGAAGCAAATACTCACCAGCAACCACACACCACACAACAGAACCACTAACCCAGGAACCTATCCTTGCAACAAAGCCCGTTGCCAACTCTGTCCACATATCTATTCAGGGGACACCATCATAGGGCCTAATCACATCAGCCACACTATCAGAGGCTCGTTCACCTGCGCATCTACCAAAGTGATATGTGCCAGCAATGCCCCTCTGCCATGTACATTGGTCAAACTGGACAGTCTGTACGTAAAAGAATAAATGGACACAAATCAGACGTCAAGAATTATAACATTCAAAAACCAGTCGGAGAACTCTTCAATCTCTCTGGTCACTCGATTACAGACCTGAGGGTGGCTATCCTTCAACAAAAAAACTTCAGAAACAGACTCCAACGAGAGACTGCTGAATTGGAATTAATTTGCAAACTGGATACAATTAATTTAGGCTTGAATAGAGACTGGGAATGGATGAGTGATTACACAAAGTAAAACTATTTCCCCATGTTATTTCTCCCCCACCCCACCCCCCACTGTTCCTCAGATGTTCTTGTTAACTGCTGGAAATAGCCTACCTTGCTTGTCACCATGAAAGGTTTTCCTCCTTTCCCCCCCTGCTGCTGGTGATGGCTCATCTTAAGTGATCACTCTCCTTACAGTGTGTATGATAAAACCCATTGTTTCATGTTCTCTGTGTGTGTATATAAATCTCCCCACTGTATTTTCCACCAAATGCATCTGATGAAGTGAGCTGTAGCTCACGAAAGCTTATGCTCAAATAAATTTGTTAGTCTCTAAGGTGACACAAGTACTCCTTTTCTTTTTGCGAATACAGACTAACACGGCTGCTACTCTGAAACCTTAAATATCTTGATCACTCACTTTGCTACATTGGAATGCCATCTGTTGGGAAAGAGGTAAACTGACTGAAAGGTGAGCATCTCGATTGGCTGTAATCTTCTACAACAAATATTGTGTGTAGATGTGTATGTATATATTTACCTGTATACCAGCTATTAACCCCCCAGCACCTCCCAAGCCCTCAACAAAGTAAACAATCCACATTAATTGCCCATGTTAAATAAACCCCCACTCCTACCTGATCTACAAAAATCACCTTCATAACTGTTCCACATACACATGTGTATGCCCAGCCAAAAGAAGATATTTCCCCAAAAGAAGATAATGAAAAACAAAATGCTTGAAGAGTTGGCCTGCTTCCAACCAAGCATAAATGCATAAAAATGACTACTTCTTTTATGCTTAGTATGTGTTTGTTTCTGTTTAATTTCCAATAATCAGTGTACACGGAGGTTTACAAAGAACATTAATAAGTTAAAAGACACAGTCCCTGCCCCAAAGAGCTTACTGACCTAAACTGATTAGGCAAACATACAGAAATTAACTCAGAAGGGAATGGGGGAGGAAGAGGAGGGCTCACATTCATTAAATGTTCTCCCTCAAGACAAAGAGAAAAGATGCACAATCCATTAACAAACAAAAGTATCACAGTTTTTTTCTTTATTTTGCAATTGTTCAGTCCTGAATAACATTCATATTTAAATGCTTAGAGGCTAAAAATGGTAATATAATTATTCGTTCATTTTTTAGAACTTCATTTAATTGTGTTTCACTTTTTTCTGAGTTACAATAACTCACCTGGGTAACTTGCTTTTTGTAATTAGTGCCTATCTAAGCTAAGCCTACTGGAGACCATGAAGTCTTATTCTTTTTTATTACTGTTGACAATGTTCTAATAAATTAGTGTTTTAAAATATGTGACCATTTTTGATATTACTGACCAGTCAAATGTCCAATCACAGGTGAACTTTTCTGAAAGCACATATGCCTCCCAAATCGTATGGAAAAAAAAACAGGAAAAAAAGAGCAGTCCTTTCTTCTGAGAAGACTCTTAATGATGGGCAACACAAGGGAAAGGTTATCAGCAGCAGCAGACTTTCTGGGACAAAGGCTAGAGTGCTTTACTCTAGAGTGCAACATACCAGGAGGTTGCGTAAATCTTCAGTGCAGGCAGACATACATCCACCTGATTACTGGCTCTTTGAATATAGGTCTCAGGAAACAGACACTTGCTTGGGCTCTCTGTCTGTTTCTTTTGCATTAACAGATACCCCTACCCCCTCATTTGTTCTTTTTCCTTTCTTCCAGTTCTCATCTGTCCTATCTTTTCTCGTGCCAAACCTTCCACATTTTCCCCGAGGAATTCCGTGCTCTTAATAGGCATTTTTTATGGTGCTTCCCTTCTCCTCATGGGTATTTTTTCTTTGCTATGTCTTATTTTTACTATTTTCTTACTGGATGACTTGTATTTTCACCACCTCTTCTAGAGTTAGTTCACACATTAACTGTAATTTTTCTGACACTTCCTTGTTTAAAATCCTAGCTCCCACATGATCTCTTATGTGTCTTTTCTATCGATACCAAATTCACAACACTCTCTGCATTAAGCTTGATTCTGACTGGTTTGTGTGGGTTGGTTATCAGAGGGAGAAATTAGATGCAAAGGGCTCGGAGTGGGAATGGAGACTCTGATTGGGAAAAAGAAAAGGAGTACTTGTGTCACCTTAGAGACTAACAAATTTATTTGAGCATAAGCTTTCGTGAGCTACAGCTCACTTCATCAGATGCATCCTACTGAATGCATCCGATGAAGTGAGCTGTAGCTCACGAAAGCTTATGCTCAAATAAATTTGTTAGTCTCTAAGGTGACACAAGTACTCCTTTTCTTTTTGCGAATACAGACTAACACGGCTGCTACTCTGAAACCTGATTGGGAAAAAACAGTAAAGGACTCACCAGAGGGACAAATACTGTTAACTCCCACTCAACTCCTTACTATAAAGTGTTCCAGTTTTTCATTCTGAAAGGGGGCGGTGATAGGAGAGGGAAAAGAGCTGTCCCTTTTCATCTCACTTTCCCTCCATCCTTCTATTGTTCATCCCTCACCAAATTCCTTCCCTGTGACCATCAGTACCACCAGCCAAGCTTTTCACTTTGAAAATGTGGACATCCTGCAGGGGGAAGATAGAATTGTGAAGTTGGGAGTACTAGCAGCCCTACCTTTCATTTTGGGTACCAGCTGCCACTGCTGGCCAACCTAAATAATCCAGATGGTAGAGCAGGCCAGCTAGCTGCTCCTAAACATCCAGGGAGGGAAGGAAAGGGGAGAGGAAGCCTCTGAGATTCATCCCAAAAGACAACTAAAAGATATATATGTGTGTGTGTGTGTGTGTGTCTATCTATAAACTGCTGTGGAAGAAGAAGCTCCTGGAGGGAGTGAAGTGAAGGGAGTGAGGCCCAGCCCTGCATGTGTGTGAGGGAGCGGGTGTCAGGTAATATTGATTCCGAGAGTCCCAATATCACCCAGTTGTCCTCCCTATCTGAATACCATTCCCATATGAATGGATCATTCACCCAGCCCTAATCTGTCTTCCATATGGTGTAAAGGGAAGTTGTCTCTTCAGTGGCAAAACCCTATCAATTGTTCCATGCCAGACCCCTTCCCGTGGTTTGTGATATATGGCCCCAGCATGCAGCCTGCCGTTTGTGAGACATACTGTTTGCTCACTGAAGACTGCAGAGCTTCTCCGAACCTTTCAGCAAGGTTTAATGAGCTTATATTTCTTACCCAGACTGTTCACAGCATTCACTCTGTCAGAAGTGGATAAATCAGGCTGGAGAGTTTCAAAGATGAGGATTGCGTGGGGTATGTCCAGTATGGACTGGATTTTCATTCTCTCAGAGTCAGTGTCCAAGGGAGACCCTCACACACATCATCATTCTGCTCTTCCTGGATACATATGAGCATTCTGCTACTGCATTTTTATGCTGCTTATTGAGTTCTTCAGAAACTCATTGATGCTACAGAAAATACAATAAACCTTCCCTGGAGTCCACCTCCAATAGGTAACTTCTTGTTATTACACTTCACTTCAGAAGTACCCACCAAAACCTTCCAGTACAGATGTGCTGTCCTTCAATTCAAGAACCACCTCTACTAAGCTACCAGTTTTTTCTGTTTCTTTGTGTGGTGGTTTAGCCAGGTATCACAGTAGCAGGAACATGATAAACTCCTCACGTCAGAGTCTATAAACAACTGCCGAACCCTGGCTGGTTTCAGTCCATGCTGTCCTGGCCAGCAGGGTATCTACAACATAGCTGTCACTGAAGATGCTGTGGGTGGCCCTGATATGTAGCAAAGACCAAGATTCCCCTACCTTCTAATGCTAAGTTTTGGGGGGCATTATTTATGTGCGTTAAATGGAAAGCCCTTTCAGATCAAGTAACCTTCCATAGTGAAGCTCTGTTCCTGGGCAGCTCACAAGTATTGCAGGCCCTGAGTCTGTTCCCTTAGCTCAATGCCTTGCTCTAGTGGCTAGAACATCAGTTTCAGACGGAATAGTCGAGCACACATGCTCGGCATATTCAGTGGGAAAGTCAGTATAGCATGGAGGAGACTTAGCTGTGCTAATCTGCAGATCTGTGCTCTGTTTTCAGCTGTACCAGAATTTAAGATTTGGTGTGCAACTTCTCAGCTATCTTATGCAACCCTTCTGCTGGGTGTTGTCGGCAGCGAAAAGGACCGGGTTCAATTTTCTTGGAGCTCCTTCTAAAAACTAAAACAACATCATATCAAGCCCCCACCAGAAACCTGGGAAACTACATATACCACCCTGGGTTCTTTCCCATTCACAAGTACTGAGTCCAAGTGTTTTAAACAAAGGGCTTATCTACACTCTTTATTAGTGCACAGCAAGCTGGGCTGTTAATGTCCAGTGTACTAGCCTGCTCTGCACGAGCCAGCTGGGTGGTCCTTGCTACAACACTCTAAAAGTTCTGCTGTTTCAAACGGCAGTAGATCCAAGTGCACTAGGGAACTTTTAGAGTGCAGTAGCAGGGTCCACATGGCCAGCTAGTGCGCAGCAGGCTAGTTCACTGGACAGTCACACACCGGCTTGCCGTGCACTAACAGGCCACGTAGACAAGCCCAAAGAGAACTTTATTGGCAGGAAAACAGAATAAACTTGAGAAAGCCAGGTCCAGTTTGTACCCATTGTACAGGTGGGGAACTGAGGGGCTAAGTGACTGGTCCAAGCTAACACAAGAAGTCTGCAGCAGAGCAGGAAACTGAACCCCGAATATCTGAACTATCCTTTCTATTTCTTTGGGTGACAAACATGGTGAGAAGCCTGGAAAGGCTTCCCTTTGAAGAGAGTTTGAAATTACTGAAACTGTTTGGTGTGCAGAGAAAAAAATAAGAGGGCATGAGAGATGCATATAAAATAATAAATGGTACGGATACTATCAGTTAGGCAGTCCTATTTACCTTCTCATAGAACAGCAATGGCCATTCAATAAAACTGAAAGAGAATGAATTTAAAACTGATAAACCAATTAATTTTTTTACACAATACATTATGAACCTGTGGAACTCACTGCCACAATATCTCATTGAATCCAAGAGTGTGGTGGTGTTCCGAAAAGAATTAGGTATTTACATGGCCAATGAGTTTTATTAGACAGGATTTTTAAAAATGCTTTGAGAAGGGTATAAACCCTCCTCATGTTTCAGGGCATATGCCAAACACTAAGTGGTGGAGATTGGGAAGAAACTTCCTGCACTGCATAATTGTCCACTTAGGGTTTCTTGCTGCTTCTAAAGCAGCTGGCACTGACCACTGTCAGCGTCATGATCACTGGTCCGATGTGACATGTCAGTTCCTAATTAGGTCATTCCAAAGCATTTCCTAAAGCTGAAAAATCACAATGGAGAAATTGTCTGCCAATACATGAGCACACATATATCTAAACACACACAGTCACACATGCACTTCTTTTAAAAAATAGGCACAGCATGTACCCCATTTTTTACAGGAGGATGTTGTTCACTTTGTAGCATGTTAATTACTATTTACGGGGCTGCCATTAAAGTTAGTTACCCTTTTATAACAAAGGTCCACAGCCAATATTTTATAGATAATACACAAAGAGGTTTGGAACTGATGATTTACAGATCAGGAAATAACACTTAATCAGCATCCCTAAATTCCCTAGCGGAGCTGTGCAGTTTGAGGCCACCTTGCAGTTTTCAACTCATTATTTATTGATGCTGATGTCTCTAAATTTCAAGACAGGATATATTTGTTCTGAGGGGTGCACTCTGGGATTTACCCTAAGGTGGCAGAGAGGTATGGGTTATATTATTTTGCCCACAAGTCAGATGTATCACATATCTCACCACACAGAGTGGTCTCTAGTGTTTATGTCACACAACATAAAATCTACCCTCATGGACTATAAATGTTATCCTTGTACCACACACGGAGAGAAACCAAGCATGCCAGATGATGACCTAATTTACACCACTGCCACAATATGCCAGTCCTGACAAAAACGCAGTCCTGACAAAAAGCCAGATATACTTATTTCTCTTTACTTCTCTAACAACTTTTATCTGATGATCTCAAAGATCTGTACAACCTCAAACAATTAAACCTCACACCACCAACTTATTACATCAGTTTTACAATGGGGTAAATTGAGATACCCCTTATAGAATATTCATCTAAAACACTGTGGTTTACAATAATCAATTAAACCACTTTGACTATATGTTTGTATTCCAGTAATTAGTTACAGTAATGTTACTAAAGTGGTTCAGGCCATTACTGTATAATACTATGGTATTTTACAAATATGAATGGAGGGGTTAAGTGACTTGCTTAAGATCGCATGTTAAGTCACAGGTTTCAGAGTAGCAGCCGTGTTAGTCTGTATTCGCAAAAAGAAAAGGAGTACTTGTGGCACCTTAGAGACTAACAAATTTATTAGAGCATAAGCTTTCGTGAGCTACAGCTCACTTCATCGGATGCATTTGGTGGAAAAAACAGAGGAGAGATTTATATATACACACACACACAGAGAACATGAAACAATGGGTTTATCATACACACTGTAAGGAGAGTGATCACTTAAGATAAGCCATCACCAACAGCAGGGAGGGGAAAGGAGGAAAACCTTCCATGGTGACAAGCAGGTAGGCTAATTCCAGCAGTTAACAAGAATATCAGAGGAACAGTGGGGGGTGGGGTGGGGGGGAGAAATAACATGGGGAAATAGTTTTACTTTGTGTAATGACTCATCCATTCCCAGTCTCTATTCAAGCCTAAGTTAATTGTATCCAGTTTGCAAATTAATTCCAATTCAGCAGTCTCTCGTTGGAGTCTGTTTTTGAAGCTTTTTTGTTGAAGAATAGCCACTCTTAGGTCTGTGATCGAGTGACCAGAGAGATTGAAGTGTTCTCCAACTGGTTTTTGAATGTTATAATTCTTGACGTCTGATTTGTGTCCATTCATTCTTTTACGTAGAGACTGTCCAGTTTGGCCAATGTACATGGCAGAGGGGCATTGCTGGCACATGATGGCATATATCACATTGGTAGATGCGCAGGTGAACGAGCCTCTGATAGTGTGGCTGATGTGATTAGGCCCTATGATGGTATCCCCTGAATAGATATGTGGACAGAGTTGGCAACGGGCTTTGTTGCAAGGATAGGTTCCTGGGTTAGTGGTTCTGTTGGGTTCTGAATGGGGAGGAGTGTGTTTGGCCTGAAAATGGAGACATACATTCACCTGCTCCCACTCCCACACACACCCCTATCATTGATTTACACACACAAAGTGGGCTTAATAGTCATTTCTTTATTCAACACTATTAAATAAATATTATATTATTGGCTGTCAGTTTCCTACTCAAAGATCAAGAGCACAAGGGATGGTCTAAAATAAAAGATTTAGCCAAATATGTTTTGGGGGGTATTATTTTTTATTTTTGATACTTTTGGTTGGGGGAAGCCTTGTTTACTGCTCCATTTGAGTTCATTGTTTCTAAACTGATTTTTCCAAAAATAAAATGTAATAGGTTTGTTTTTATATATTTTCTTATTTTTTCTGTATTTTATTTTATCTCTTATTACTTCAATGAATTATAACATCAGCTCTGTTTCTTTTTTATTTCACTGTATTATTCTAAGGCAAATGAATCAACTAAGTCCTTTTCATTAAGCTGTATGAAATGTATGAAGGCAGGTTTACATGTGCAGCTGGTTGAATGATGGTAGAACATATTTGCAAATATGTTAGTGAAATCCTATTCGTGCTTCAATCTAGCATAGTTTTTCCCCTTTTTAGTCATTTTTCCACAATCATTTGCACATCCACCCTTTGTTCATTTGAATGCTTTACCCATAATGCACATAAACAATGCCATTCAATCGTCTGTTCAGGAAAGTACTTAGCACATGCTTAAGTCCCATTGCACATGCTTAAAATTAAGCATGTGCTTATGTGCTTGCTGAACTTGGGCCTAAAAGTATCCATTATGCACTGTTCACTATTCACTACTATTCATAGTTTCTCTCCGGTTTAAAGAGTTTTATATATCTAGTCAGGGACATGAAAGAATACAAGGTGACCTATGAGACAAATCACACATAGCAAATAAAGCACATCATAACCCACAGACTGTGTAACCTGTTGGGACAAATTATTCAGTTATTATTCTGAACAACAAAAAAATATGGGGAAATCTTCAACAGCTCTAAAATAGGGCATGGACAGGAATTATGTTGCCCAATGAGTTCAGTTTTAGACATGTTGGGCCGAATTTGGAATAGGTGTAAGTGGACACAATCCCACTGATTTCAGAAGAACTGCATCTGCTTGTATCAGGGATGAATTCGGCCTGATTAGTTTGAGATTGTAGCTAGTGTTGCCAACTTTCTAACTGCAGAAAAATGAACACCCTTGCCCCGCCCCCAAGTCCGCACCCCCCCCCCACTCCATCCCCCCTTCCTCCGTTGCTCACTCTCCGTTGCTTGTGGGGAGCAGGGCCACCCAGCTGGTGTGGCTACTAGGAAGAGCAGGAGGGTGCTTGGAGCATGGGAGGGGGCTAGGAAGGGGGTACAGAGTCTGGGCTGGGGATGTGGGCTCTGGAGTGGGGCCAGAAATGAGGGTTTTGGGGAGTAGGAGAGGGCTCCGGGCTGGAGGGTGGGTTCAGAGTGTGGGGGAGGCTCTGGGCTGGGGCAGGGATGCAGGAGGGTGTATGGGTTCCAGGCACGGACTCAGGGGTGTGGGCTCTGGGATGGGGCCAGAAATGAGGGGTTCAGGGTGCAGGAGGGGGTCTGGGCTGGAACAGTGGTTTGGGGTGCTGGGGGGTGAGAGCTCTAGGCTGGGGGTGCAGGCTCTAGGTTGGGGTTAGGGATGAGGGGTTTGGGGTGCAGGAGGGGGCTCTGGGCTGGGGCAGGGGGTTGGCACATGGGAAAGGGTTTGGGGTGCAGGATGGTGTGGACCATGGGAGCTTTGGGAGGCGCTTACCTCAGGTGGTCCCCTAGCAGCCACACCAGCGTTGCCCCAGCATTTCCTGGGGACAGAGGAAATCCGTGCAGCTCCCAGGAAGCAGTGGCATGTCCCTCTGGCTCCTAGGTGGAGGGTCAGCCAGGGAGCTCCATGCGCTGCCCCCACCCATAGGTGCCACCCCAGCCAATAGGACCTGCACAAGTGGCGCTGGGGGCAGCGCCTGAGGAGGCAGCTCACAGAGCCTCCCTGGCCGTCCCTGTACCTAGGAGCTGGATAGAGATGCTGGCCACTTCCTGGGAGCCACACAGAGCCAGAAAGGGAGCCTGCCTTAGCCCCACTGCTGCCAATCAGACTTTTAGTGGCCCGGTTAGCTGTGATCTGGTGAAAACTGGACACCGGGCAACCCTAGTTGTAGCAAGTGATCCAAGAGAGGATGTCAGAAAACCTGATGAAAATGAAAGACTGGCCAGAGAATGAAAAGTACCAGAAAGCAAAAAAGGTTGCTAAATCAGCAGCCAAAATCTTTATGGGGACTCTGAGGGACTATCAATAGGAATAGGGAGAATTTCTGTACACAGCACAAGTAAGACCTTTACTGGAATACTGTGTCTGGTGTCCATATTTCAAAAAGGTTGTTGAAAAACTGGAGAAGGTTCAGAAAAGGGAAATGAGTGCCTCCAAGTCTAGAAAACTTGCCTTACAGTGAGAGACTTAACACAGTCAATGTATTTATTTTATCGAAGAGAGAGTTAAGATGTGACCTGATTGTAGTCTATAAATACCTACTCAAATAAAAGAATCTGATACATTTTAATCTTCCAGAAAAAGACATAAAAATCCAGTGCCTGGAAGCTGAAATGCAAATTAAAACTGAAAAAAATATGCAATTTTTTAAATCGTCAGGGTAATTAACTATTGGAACAGATTACCAAAAGATGTAGTGCATTCTTCATCACTTTGAAGTTTTTAAATCAAGATTGGATATTTTTTTCTAAAAGATATGCTCTACATCAACCAGAAGTTATTGGCTCAATCCAGAAATTACTGGTTACATTCTGAGACCTGTGGTATGCAGGAGGTCAGATGATCGTATTCCATCCTTCTGGCTTTAAAGTCTATGAATCTATGGTAGAAAAATTGGAAGAACTAAATATGTCTAGCTTCACTACAGCAATAATGGGGTGACACGTCCAATATCCTCACAAATTTGAAGAGTTTAAGGAGGGAGAAGAGCCAGTAAGGTCAGGCTAAGGGGGTATTAGCTAAAGAAATGGAATGAAATTAAGGAAATGAAAATAAACCCTATGTATTGGGGAAATACTTTCAGCCTCACATTGAGCTATATCAGGAGATGTTATTGTGTACTAAGAGAAGGGGTGGAAGCTCCACCTCTGAGGACAAATGAGACTATGAAATAGTACTGTATTGTATGCTGTTTCAAAAATGTTGGAACAGCCAGTTTTCTCACTCTCTCTCTTGCACTCCCTTTCACCACCACTGCATGGTGGCGTGGGAACATGGGATACCTGGGCTTGTGGAAAAGGTGAGTTTTACTGGAGGGAATAGGTTTCAGAGTAGCAGCCGGAACCACTAACCCAGGAACCTATCCTTGCAACAAAGCCCGTTGCCAACTCTGTCCACATATCTATTCAGGGGATACCATCATAGGGCCTAATCACATCAGCCACACTATCAGAGGCTCATTCACCTGCGCATCTACCAATGTGATATATGCCATCATGTGCCAGCAATGCCCCTCTGCCATGTACATTGGCCAAACTGGACAGTCTCTACGTAAAAGAATGAATGGACACAAATCAGACATCAAGAATTATAACATTCAAAAACCAGTTGGAGAACACTTCAATCTCTCTGGTCACTCGATCACAGACCTAAGAGTGGCTATACTTCAACAAAAAAGCTTCAAAAACAGACTCCAACGAGAGACTGCTGAATTGGAATTAATTTGCAAACTGGATACAATTAACTTAGGCTTGAATAGAGACTGGGAATGGATGAGTCATTACACAAAGTAAAACTATTTCCCCATGGTATTTCTCCCCCCCACCCCACCCCCCACTGTTCCTCTGATATTCTTGTTAACTGCTGGAATTAGCCTACCTGCTTGTCACCATGGAAGGTTTTCCTCCTTTCCCCCCCCTGCTGTGGGTGATGGCTTATCTTAAGTGATCACTCTCCTTACAGTGTGTATGATAAACCCATTGTTTCATGTTCTCTGTGTGTGCGTATATAAATCTCTCCTCTGTTTTTTCCACCAAATGCATCCGATGAAGTGAGCTGTAGCTCACGAAAGCTTATGCTCTAATAAATTTGTTAGTCTCTAAGGTGCCACAAGTACTCCTTTTCTTTTTACTGGAGGGAATAGTCCTGCACCTGCTGGGACAGTGGACTAGATATTACCTGTGAGGCCTTTTTCATGTCTTGCCTCAGATGTGGTGAGTCATGGGTGACGCCAACTTTGCCCCCATTTCTAGGTTTAATTTTCACATGCTAATAAGTGAAAGTCTCTCATGCTTTTTTTCTTTTCTTTCCATTAAGCCCAGTATCGATCACTGTCAGCTGTATTTCCTGCAGCTCCTGCCCTCTGAGGCTATGTCTACACGAAACACCACTGGCAGTGGCTTGTAGGGGATGTGTAGCTACATGCCCCAGTGTAAAGCACACTGTGTCCATGCCGCGGTGTGTAGCTACACGAGTGTGTGAAAGGCTCAGGCAGAGGGGATGTAGCAGGGAAAGACTTCAGCAGCTGCCCGCTGATGGAGATTTTCACTGCAGCAAGAAAAGGCTCTGGCAGGGAGGAGGCAGCAGGGAAAGGCTCAGCCGGGGTGAGCTGACAGAGCCTTTCCCCATTGCCAGCACATTTCCCCCTTCCTGGAGCCTTCCCCTGCATTCTTCCAACTGCTACCCCACAGCAGCAGGGAGCCAGCAGGATACTATCTAGCTAAGAACAGCTGTGTAGATGGGGGTTGCACAGCTTGACAAGTTGAGAGCCATGTAAGGTGTGTATTCAGTTATATACCCACACCCTTCAGGTGTCTCTTTATTCGCCTAAGCCACACCTTATGGTCCACACAGCTATTTATACCCATGCTGGAGGGGCTATGTGGGTTTGTGTGCTACCAGCCACCAAAAGAAGCATGCAGTGTGAACGCGTCCTGACTGTCTTGCCTGGGACTCCTTGCTGGAGCTCCTGCCCACTCAGAGCATTGTTTCAGGCACTCCTGCCTAGTCTGAGCTCTGCTTTGTGGGTCATTGATTCCAGGAGAAGAACCCCACATTATCAATATTGCTTCCCTTAGGCTCCCAGAGTGCTCCTTTCCCGAGAGCAGGGTCTGTTTGCACCCAGACAGCAAGTAGGGTCCCTCTCCAGTCGCCCTTGCACACATGCACTTCATTGGACTAAAGCTATGTAACAGTGCGGTCTTGATTTATGAGGGCTGCATTTCTTCCAGTGATCCCTGCTGGTACAGGACTCACTACTTCTCTTTCATGTGTCTGTGTCAGAGGGCAACTGGTGACCAGCTGTTGGAAACTGGTTTAAAAAAAAAAGCACTGTATTATTGTCATGTTTTTCCAGGTCCCCAGTACCTGCCTCCATTTTCAAAAGGAGAGCAGACATTCTCCTTTCCAAACAAGAATTTTTCTTCAGCTGTGGACCAAATTCATCATTGGTGAAACTCAATTCATGTGAAGGCATCAAATCCCCGCCCTCCCCGGGAGATAATTCATTGAAATCAATGAATCAAAGGCATCCCTCATGTAATTTCAGTGAAAGTCAATGAAGACAAGCGCCAGGGATGAATCTGACCTAGTGTCTTTACATTAAATTATGGTTTGATACAAATAATAAGCCTTACTTAGGTAGCTGTCAATTCACAGACTCCAAGGCCAGAAGGGACCAGTGATCATCTAGTCTGACCTCCTGTATAACACAGGCCACAGAAATTCAACCAAATAATTCCTAGAGCATATGATTTAGAATCCAATCTTGATTTAAAATTGTCATTGATGGAGAAACCACCATGACCCTTGATAAATTGTTCCAATTGTTTATTACTCTCACTGACAAAAATGTACATCTTATTTACAACATGAATTTGTCCAGCTTCAGTTGCAGCCATTGGATCATGTTATACCTTGCTCTGCTAGACTGAAGAACCTATTATTAAATATTTGTTCCTCATGTAGTTATTTATATACTGTAAACAAGTCAACCCCAACCTTCTCTTTTTTATGCTAAATAGACTGAGCTCCTTAAGTCCATTTCTATGAGGCAGGTTTTCCAACCCTCTAATCATCTTTGTGGCTCTTCTCAGAACCCACTCCAATTTAGCAACTTCTCTTTTTAATTGTGGGCACCAGGACTGGACACAGTATTCCAGCACCAATACCAAATAGAGAGGTAAAAAAATACCTATCTGCTCCTACTCAAGATTCCCCGGTTTATGCAGTTCAGGATTACATTAGTTCTTTTGGACACAGCGTCACAATGGGTGCTTAAATTCACCTGATTAGCCACCACAACGCCAAACTCTTCTTCAGAGCTACCGCTTCCCAGGATAGAGTCCCACCTCCTGTAAGTACGGCCTGCATGCTTTGTTCCTAGATGCATGCATTTACATTTTGCTGTATTAAAACACATTCTGATTGCCTGAGCCCAGTTTACCAAGTGATCCAGATCACTTTGAGTCAGTAACCTGTCCTCTTCATTATTTACCCCTCCTCCAAATTTTGTGTCATCTACAAACTTTATGAGTGGTGATTTTATGTTTTCTTCCAGGTCATGGATAAAAATGCTAAATAGCACAGGGCCAAACACCAATTCCTGCAGGACTCCACTGGAAACATACCTGCTTAATAACAATGCCCTGTTTACAATTACATTTTGAGACTAATCAGTTAGCCAGTTCTAATCCATTTAATGTGTGCCAGGTTAATTTTATATCATTCTAGTTTGTTAATCAAGATATTATGTGGCATAAAGTCAAATTATGTACAGATTAATAAGAGGATAGGAGGAGTCAGGTAATAATAATTATAGTAATAGTCATCCCTTCCGCCGTTGGATATGGGGTTTTCCTTCATCAGAGCCAGTGGTTTCTATTGTGTGTTGTAATACACAGACATAATGGTGGTGGGAGGGGGAGTTCTGCACCAATGGCAGCTCCCAGAAGCATCCTGCCTGCCTCAATTTCTAGGCAAGGAGAATGCCTCCAGGAGCACTGGAGAAACACAAACCAGAGCAGCAACTACCTCCACACCCTTTGAAGGGCTGTGCTCTAGGGAGTTCACACAGGCTAGTAAGGGGTTCAGTCACTGTCTGCTTTGTAACCCTGGCTGTCTTATCACTGTGCAACTTTGGTCCAGAGCTTTAACCCCAAGAGCCTGCCAGCAGCCCACAAGCCTCACACGGCTTTGCCCAACATGGTTAGTGCTTGTAGGCTGACCTTAGTACCCTTCCAGCCCCAAATCAGCCTCAAAATCATCCTACTGCAGGAACCATTCCCTCTCACTGGACCCTCACAAAGAAAGTGTTAGTGTGATGGGGGATGGAGGAAATTCCCACATTGTCCTTGCAAGAGGTGAGTTAGGCCAGGTGGGCCCATTCAGCCAATTAGGTTGCAAATAGGGGAGATTTAGGCTAGAGAAAGCTAATTAGAAGGAAGCTCACCTGTGAAGAAACAGGAGCAGCTTCTACAAAGCCAAAAGGCTGGCAACAATCCAGGAGAAGGGAGATGAGTTTGGGGGCTATAGAGCCAAGGTAGCCTACAGTCACTCCCTGGGAGGTGGGAGTTTGGGCTGGTGGACCCTGAAGAAGGTAGGAGAGGGCTCAGGGAAAGGCAGCAGTGTTCACGAGGAAACAGACTTAGGCTACTGATTAGAGGGTTCCTGAGTTGGAACCTGGAGTAGAGGGCAGGGCTGGGTTCCCCAACCAGCCACTGAGGGAGTGGCAATATGGGGCAGTGAAAGGGAAGACTGCCTGAGACAGCTGGTGAGAAGGGACTTTGATACCCCCCCAGAAGGGCAAACCGCATAGTGACCAGGACAGAGGGCTGAGTCATGAAGAGGATGCTGCAGGTCCTGGAACAAGAGAGGGGCCACAGCGAGAGAAAGAGATAGAGTGATATAGTGCAACCACCAGAAGGGGCTTCTGCCTGACAAAGATAATCCCCAGAACTGTCAGGAGGCGGCACTGTCCAGTGGTGAGTAGAGACGCCTGTCACACTTAGGTTCACTGCCTTTACAAAGCCAGTAAAATACTCCAACCCTGTTAGCTTTCACAGACGCACACAGTACTGAACTTACCCAGCATTGATGGTTTATAATGAAAGCAAAACAAGTTTATTAATAAAAGAGCATGGAGTAAGTGAGACTAAATAAAAGAGATAAAGGTAGAGATTGTTACAAGCAAACTAAAGTGAAAACACGCATCTGAAAGTCTAAAATTTAATTTAGCAAAATACAGTCATTGTTCAAGATAGTTTCTCTCACTCACCATTCTCCTTTCCAGCTTTTACTGGCCAGCTTGGCATAGACTCATCACAGAGATCCAATCGCTTGGTTTCTTTGTCTCCTTAGATGAAGAATCAAAATGCAGCCTCTCTCTTTTCATTATATCCCCAAAGGGATGTCTGTGTCTTATAAGTCCAGAAGGCTTCTTGGGGATCCAGTTCTTCTGTGTCACTCTGGGGTGCAGGAACTATATTAATTCTCTCCTTCTCCTGTTCAGAATCAGGATTAACCCCTGACAGTTCACTCAGTGGCTTTGTTTACTGCTAATATGCAAATTGAGGTAAACCCACATTCCTTTGGCTAGGTTAGGCCTGTTTATCACCTTTACCTACTCTAGGCTTGCACATGTTCTAGTAACATCATACAGAGGGAATTCAGAACTTCACATATAACATTAACACATGCATTTTACAATGATAATAATCAGCCTGTTATTAGCATTCCTACCTCACAAGACATATTTGTACAAATATTATTGCTTTAGTGTGGAGGGTGTGAACACAGGGGTGCCTAGGGTCATAGCTCCCACCTCACCAGCATCAGTGCCACAATCCATACAAAAAGCGGAAGGACTGAGTAGTCTAGCCCTGCTGCTGGCAATAGGCTTCCCCCTTCCTCTTGCAATCCAGTTGTGCAAGGATTCAAACTGTGGTTGGACAAGAGACAGTTAACTTCCCTTCTCAACCTTTGTGTACCCAGCAGGGACACACACACACACACACACACACACACACACCCCGCCCCAATCTGCTCCAAATATTTTTAAATGTATTAGATAGAAATGGCAGAATTATCATCAGAATATTCCAAACACAACTATATAATTGTGTAATAGTGCCTTAAATGTATAAAGCACCCTTTACGCTAAAGGCTCCTAAAGCACTTGTCTACATTGGGTTTTTAAACTGGATCAAATTGAATTAATCTGCTTTGAAAGTGTTTGCATACCACAATGCAAATCCACCACTGCATGCTAACTCCATATTTGGGAACTGTGGAGACCACTTGCAAAGTGGACTAGGTTTGCTTTGAATTGAATTAGTTTGGTCTACTGTTCAATTGCTGCTCACAAACTTTTTGCACGCTTCCAACTGCTATCCCACAGTACTTATCAGGTTGACAGTTATTGACCTGACTGTTTACCTGTATGTCCCTCCCATACTCTGGTGTCAAGTTCCCAGGACAACACCTTTAATAGCTGGCGCAGAGCCAGATTTTACCCAATTGCTCCTGGATCCTGGTGTATCATTCTTGCCTGTAAGGGACCACGGCATAGGTGATCTGGCCTAAAGTCATGGCTGGACTGGTGTCCACAAGTAAAGGATGGCCACAATGCAGTGATCAGCGAGCAGGGATCAGAGTAATCACTAGAGCCAGGGCTGATAGGTAAAAGTCAGAGTCAAAGTCAGGCCACAGGGTCAGAGACAGAGGCAGCACCAAGCTGGAATCAAGAGGCAAGAGTCAGGGTCAGAGTCAGGCTGGGGTCAGAGACTGGAGATCAGGAAGCAAGGTGAGGTTTAGAGTCACAGCAAGCCAGGAAACTATGTGGTTGCCCAGCCAACTTCCTGGGGCACCCTCCAGGATTAAACAGTGAGCATGGGCTAATCAGAAGGCCACAGGGTGCTGTCGCTCTGGGCCCATTTGACAGTACTTTCTGCAGCACCTAATCTCCATAGCACTCCCTGGATGTAGCTCTGCATGGCCTCCCAGTGGCGATGTGGGAACATCAGCTGTCCCAGCCCCTGGTCCCATGGATCCTTACAGTGTCTCCCACAGCTGCGTGGAGCTCTGCTGAGACCTAGATCTCTCTGCTATGTGGGGAGAAGCATCAGTGCAGGAAGCTATTTGTGGCCAGACACCATAATAAAGACCTTTTTGTGGACATGGGAAAGCCGATGTCCACAGGGGGTCATGGCCAGGATGCCAAGCACTGTTGGACAAAAACTAAGCATATTGCAACAAGGGACAAAAGGAGACAATCTGGCAGGGGACAAGTGACCTGTCCATTTTTTGATAAGCTGGGCAGGATTCAACACAATTATAGTATAACCTGCCCCATACTTTTCCCAACGTGGACAACGTGCTAGACCCACTGGAGGATGAGTGGAAGGATGCCAGAAAGGAGCTGTCCTTTGAGAGCCAGGATCTTTTTGGGACTCAGGACCATGACACTGGCCAGCTGGAAAACCAGCCCCAGTCCTGCCCTTCCCCCAGTGGACAACAATGCCTGCCCTACATCAGCTGAGCCCTGGAGGGGACTTCACCTATCTTTACAAATTATTATTGTGCTATTGTAACCCATGTGCCTAATAGGGAGATATCTCTTTAAGAGACCCATTGCAGGGAGGTAGGAGTGAGTTGTGTCTGGGTCTCCAGCTACTTTTCTATGGGAGTTGGGGGTTTTTTAGGCACTGGAGAAGGGCAATGAAATGAACTCTAGCCCACCCAAAGATTACAATATACTGCAGTTCTGTCTTCAGTTCCAGGTGCCCCACAAGCACAGCCATTGTAGGCAGAGGTTAGCTAAGAGCCCTTCTGAGTATCCAGGCCCTGCTTCTGTCTCTCCATCCCACAGCCCGTACTCTCTGTTTGGCTCCTCTGTACATGTTTCCAAAATGGTAGCTGCTCCTACCAGACAATCGGTGTCTGTGACATGCAAATGCCATGATCATCAACTGTTTTCAAGCCCGCTGGATGGAGGTCACTTGCCCATCTGCCCATCTTCCTTTCCCCTTCCCTCATCTGCCATGACTGTCAAAACTTCCTCCACTTTCTTCCCATCGCAAAATGGCAGCCACCAGCACGTCGCATATGCAAGTTCTACCCTGTCTTCCCCCCCGCCCTGTCCCATGGCAGATTTGAATAAAGCATTCACATCTGTGCAAAATTCAACAGTGGATTGAGACAGTGGTTATAGGAAAAAAGATTTGGGGAGTGTTCATGAGGTAAAAATGGACATTGCATGGCCAGTAAAGGTACAAATGCTCTGTAACATGCATTTTAGCTAATAATCATTGGCGGACTCTATTTTTCCCAGAACTTCCTCCATATCTGCAGATGAGATATAGCAAAATTTGAGACTGAGAAATAGCTCGGTTTTGTTTCATACATTGTAGGGAAGACCCACACGCCCATCCCCCTGGGTGTAGCTTGCAAGCCCCCTCCACTCCCGCAGCACTACTAGGGCTACTATCCTGGTGAATAACTTCACAGTGTATCTCGCTTGTCTGCCCTTTGCCTTTTTTGGACAAGGCCATTCTCTGCCTCTTAGTCAATCCCCCTCAGTGTAACACCACTGAGAGTCAGGACAGCCTAAAGGCGGTGTAGAGGGGATGAGCCCTCCAGATAAGCCCCCCCCAAAATCCTCCAACACCACAGAAGCGCTTCCAGCACATAAACAAAATTGCAAAACCAAAATGGGAACATAATTCCAACCCACCCCACCCTCCCTAACAGCATATGAAGCAAACAGAAATCCCAGTGCACCCTGAACCCTCCTCACGCATGGACCATTTACCATCTCTGATGCTCCCCCAAGACTGGTAAGTCTCAGGAAGGTAAATTCACATATATTTACAAAAATGCTATTGTTGCCTGTCTGCAGTAAGAACAATTAATGATGGCTTTTTTCCCATACTCCCAGAGCCACAGCACCCACAATGGCCAAACCACCAAGAACAGAGCCTTTATGTACAGCTGAGAAGCTGGCCAGCCTGAAGGGGTGAAAAAGGAAGACTTGAGATGAGATGTTTGTAGAGCAGAGTCCCATAGGACAACTAGACTGGCTGAGAAGTGGAGGCTGTACATGAGAACCCAGAGAGAAAACGAAATGCCGCTCTCCCAGGAGATCGTGGCAGTGCCTGAGGACGGTGTCACAGAGCCCAGGAACAGCATGGCTATGGCCAAGGACAGCATCACCATGGCCAAGGAGAGCACGGAAAAAGACAGGGAGATGCAGAGGCAACTCATGGATCCTATCCTGAGCCAGAATAATTTCCTCCAAAATGTGCTCCAGATGGGCCAGCAGGCCCTGCAGTCTCATAATTTGGGACCCAGCCATGTCCCTCAGCTCCTGGACAATACTGGGACCAGTAGCAATTTCTTCCTGCCATACCTCTGCAGCAGTGCTACCAACACCTATTCCCCTCTCAGAACCAACCTCGGGCTACCAAGAACACGGCTCCTGAGAGCCAAGCATCTTGAGCCCAGCAGGGCCCTGACAATCTTGAGCTGTGGCACACAACCCCAGCTTGGCCTGCGTAGACAAGAAGAGGCAGAGGGAAGGTATATGTGGGCACAGTGCCTACAATTGCACTTTCAGTTATGTTTACACTACTGCTTTAATTGAAGATTTGTTTATAGTTGGTTACTTAGTAGATTGTTTAGTTAAATGTATTTTCAAATATAGAAATAACGTTTTTCCATCGGTTATGTTAAAACTTTATTTTTGGTTCTGGTTTATTTCTGAACCTGCTGCAGGGCCTTCTTTCATAATAAAAACCATTTACAACCCATCCGTTATGAGTCAGTATTGCAGTTAACTCAAAAAAAATCCTTTAAATAAAGCAAAAATAATTCATAGGGTTTTACAAAAGCACATATTGAATGTTCCATTTCCACCACCCATACACAATACCCCCATGCTCACAATGTATCTATCCCAACACCCTGCTCCACAGGCTTACAGCTCCACCTCTCCATGCATGAGACTTAAAATATGAACAATCGGCATCTTTGACAATCGGCATCCCCTCAGTGTTACCATTTTCTATGGGACGCCTTGCTGGCTGCTCAAGATACCAAGCAAGTCTCTAAACCTCAGCCTCCCACCCATTAAGGCTTTCTCCCTTGCTCTCACAAATATTGTGCAGAACACAGCATTCAGTTATATTGCTCAGAATGTTCTTTTGCCGCTGCTTCCAACCTGTTCTATAAACAATGCCACCTGCCTTTCAAATGGGCAAATGCACACTACTATCATTCTGCAACTATGCAAAATAGCCGGGGGATGGAAACCTAAATCCTGAGGTAAGTGGGGAAGTGGGATACCGGGAGAAAACACAAGGAGTAGGGTGCAAGAGGGGAGGCATCCTGATTCATACTGAAAAAGTAGGTCAATCGGCTAGTAACTTTAGGTGTCTGTACACCAACGCAAGAAGCCTGGGAAACAAGCAGGAAGAACTGGAAGTCCTGGTATAGTCAAGGAACTATGATGTGATTGGATGACCAGAGATTTGGTGGGGTAACTCACATGACTGGGGTCGGTCCTGGGGCTGGTTTTGTTCAACATCTTTATTAATGATCTGGATGATGGGATTAATTGCACCCTCAGCAAGTTTGCAGATGACACTAAACTGGGGGAAGAGGTAGATATGCTGGAGGGTAGGAATAGAGTCCAGAGTGACTCAGACAAATGGGAAGATTGGGCCAAAAGAAATCTGATGAGGTTCAACAAGGACAAGTGCAGAATCCTGCACTTAGGATGGAAGAATCCCATGCACCGCTACAGGCTGGGGACCGACTGGCTAAACGGCAGCTCTGCAGAAGAGGACCTGGGGATTACAGAGAACAAGAAGTGGGATATGAGTCAGCAGTGTACCCTTGTTGCCAAGAAGGCCAACTGCATATTGGGCTGTATTACTAAGAGCATTGCCAGCAGATAGAGGGAAGTGATTATTCCCCTCTATTCGGCACTGGTGAGGCCACACTTGGAGTAGTGTGTCCTGTTTTGGTCCCCCCCACTATAGAAGGGATGTGGACAAATTGTAGAGAGTCCAGCGGAGGGCAATGAAAATGATTAGGGGGCTGGGGCACATGACTTACGAGGAGAGGCTGAGGGAACTGGGGTTATTTAGTCTGCAGAAGAGAAGAGTGAGGGGGGATTTGACCCTTCAACTACCTGTAGGGGGGGTTCCAAGGAGGATGGAGCTAGGCAGTTCTCAGTGGTGGCAGATGACCGAACAAGGAGCAATGGTCTCAAGCTGCAGTGGGGGAGGTCTAGGTTGGATATTAGGAAACACTATTTCACTGGAATGGGTTACCTAGGGAGGTGGTGGATTCTCCATCCTTAGAGGTTTTTAAGGCCCGGCATGACAAAACCCTGGCTGGGATGATTTAGTTGGGAATTGGTCCTGCTTTGAGCAGGTGGTTGGACTAGATGACCTCCTGAGGTCTCTTCCAACCCTAATCTTCTATGCTTCTATGATACTGTGACTGGAGTACTATCATGGATGGGTATAAACTGTTCAGGAAGGACAGACAGGGGAGAAAAGGTGGAGCAGTATGATTGCTCGGAGCTCCAGTATGAAACTGGAGAAAAGCCTGTTGAGAGTCTTTGGGTTAAGTTTAGAGGTGAGAGCAACAAGTTCGGTGTCATGGTGGGCATCTGCTACAGACCACCAGACCAGGGGGATGAGGTAGACGAGGCTTTCTTCAGACAACTAACTGAAGTCTCCAGATCACAGGTCCTGGTTCTCATGGGGGACTTCAATCATCCTGACATCTGCTGGGAGAGCAATACAGCAGTGCACAGATAATCCAGGAAGTTTTTGGACAGTTGGGGACAACTTCCTGGTGCAAATGCTGGAGGAATCAACTAGGGGCAGAGTTCCTCTTGACCTGCTGCTCACAAACCGGGAAGAATTGGTAGGGGAAGTAGAAGTGGGTGGCAATCTGGGCAGCAGTGACCATGAGATGGTCGAGTTCAGGATCCTGACAAAAGGAAGAAAGGAGAGCAGCAGAATATGGACCCTGGACTTCAGAAAAGCAGACTTTGACTCCCTCAGGGAACGGATGAGCAGGATTCCCTGGGAAGCTAATATGAGGGGGAAAGGAGTCCAGGAGAGCTGGTTGTATTTTAAAGAAGCCTTATTGAGGGTGCAGGAACAAACCATCCTGATGTGCAGAAAGAATATCAAATATGGCAGGCGACCAGCTTGGCTTAACAGAGAAATCTTCAGTGAGCTTAAACACAAAAAGGAAACTTACAAGAAGTGGAAATTTGGGCAGATGACTAGGGAGGAGTACAATAATATTGCTCAAGAATGCAGGGGTGTAATCAGGAAGGCCAAATCACAATTGGAGTTGGATCTAGCAAGGGATGTGAAGAGTAACAAAAAGGGTTTCTACAGGTATGTTAGCAACAGGAAGAAGGTCAGGGAAATTGTGGGACCCTTAATGAATGGGGGAGGCAACCTAGTGACAGATGATGTGGAAAAAGCTGAAGTACTCAATGCTTTTTTTGCCTCGGACTTCAAAGATAAGGTCAGCTCCCAGACTGATGCACTGGGCAGCACAGTATGGGGAGGAGGTGAGCAGCCCTCAGTGGTAAAAGAACAGGTTAAAGACTATTTAGAGAAGCTGGACATGCACACACACCCATGGGGCCAGAAGCAATGCATCAAAGCGTGCTGAGGGAGTTGGCTGATGTGATTGCAGAGCTATTGGTCATTATCTTAGAAAACTCGTGGCGATTGTGGGAGGTCCCAGACGATTGGAAAAAGGCAAATATAGTGCCCATCTTTAAAAAAGGGAAGAAGGAGGATCCGGGGAACTACAGACCGGTCAGCCTCACCTCTGTCCATGGAAATATCATAGAGCAGGTCCTCAAGGAATCCATTTTGAAGCACTTGGAGGAGAGAAAGGTGACCAGGAACAGTCAACATGGATTCATCAAGGGCAAGTCATGCCTGACCAACCTGATTGCCTTCTATGATGAGATAACTGGCTCTGTGGATATGGGGAAAGTGGTGGACGTGATATATCTTGACTTTAGCAAAGCTTTTGATACAGTCTCCCACAGTATACTTGCCAGCAAGTTAAAGAAATATGGATTGGATGAATGGACTATAAGGTGGATAGAAAGCTGGCTAGATCGTCTGGCTCAATGGGTAGTGATCAATGGCTCGATATCTAGTTGGCAGCCAGTATCAAGCGGAGTGCCCCAGGCATCAGTCCTGGGCCCAGATTTGTTCAACATCTTCATTAATGATCTGGATGATGGGATGGATCGCATCCTCAGCAAGTTCGCGCACGACACTAAGCTGGGTGGAGAGGTAGATATGCTGGAGCGTAGGGATAGGGTCCAGAGTGACCTAGACAAATTGGAGGATTGGGCCAAAAGAAATATGATGAGGTTCAATAACAACAAGTGCAGAGTCCTGCACTTAGGATGGAAGAGTCCCATGCATTGCTATAGGCTGGGGACCGACTGGCTAAGTGGCAGAAAAGGACCTGGGGATTACAGTGGACGAGAAGCTGGATATGAGTCAGCAGTGTGCCCTTATTGCCAAAAAGGCCAATGGCATATTGGACTGTATTAGTAGGAGCATTGCCAGCAGATTGAGGGAAGTGATTATTCCCCTCTATTCGGCACTGGTGAGGCCACATCTGGAGTATTGCATCCAGTTTTGGGCTTCCCACTACAAAAGGGATGTGGACAAATTGAAGGGAGTCCAGCGGAGGACAACAAAAATGATTAGGGAGCTGGGGCACGTTTTACGAGAGGAGGCAGAGGGAACTGGGGTTATTTCGTCTGCAGGAGAGAAGAGTGAGGGGGGATTTGATAGCACTCTTCAACTACCTGAAAGGGGGTTCCAAAGAGGATGAAACTCGGCTGTTCTCAGTGGTGGCAGATGACAGAACAAGAAGCAATGGTCTCAAGTTGCAGTGGGGGAGGTCTAGGTTGGATATTATGAAAAGCTATTTCACTAGAAGGGTGGTGAAGCACTAGAATGGGTTACCTAGGGTGGTGGTGGAATCTCCATCCTTAGAGGTTTTTAAGGCCCGGCTTGACAAAGCCCTGGCTTTGATGATTTAATTGGGGTTGGTCCTGCTTTGAGCAGGGGGTTGGAATAGATGACCTTCCTGAGGTCTCTTCCAACCCGAATATTCTATGATTCTATGACAAAATGTTCTTTCCTTCTGTCCAAGAGTCCTGAGTATGGTTTCATTAACCCGGAATTACTAAACCAACCTCCACACAGTTAATGTCCACCATAGTCCTGGGAGCAAACAGTCCTTTCTCCAGTCATTTAAATAGAACTAAGTTCTGAAAGATGATAGCATTGTGGACTCTTCCAGACCATCGTGCATTTATTTGTAAATCTGCCATGGTGGTCAGCCAGTCCTTGGAGCACCATGGTGAAATTCTGCTCCCTGGCAGGGGGATAGTGGGGAGAGGAGGGAGGATGGCAAAGGATAGGCACATGGGTTCTAACAGTTGCCCCAATACCATCTGGGAACCCCAGGTATGCAAAGCCATGAATAACCTCCCGAGCACTATTTAGCTTTATGACCTATCTAGACAACACCATATCAATGGCAAAGCAGACTTGCACAAGAATGGCCCAGACAGTTGGAGATTGGTCCTGCTTTGAGCAGGCGGTTGGACTAGATGACCTCCTGAGGTCCCTTCCAACCCTGATATTCTGTGATTCTATGATTCCCATGTCAAATTGGTTGGCTGCAGACCAGTAGTATTCTGGGTTGTCCAGCTTCCACATGGTGATCCCTTTCTCCATGCATTTGGAACACCACATGTTGGTACGCTGCTGTGGCAGCTCCAGGGTCAGTTTTGCATGAATCCCCCCCAAAAAAGTGGCCCTCTCCATTCTGAAGTTCTCTTTCCACTGCTGATCATCCCAGGTCTACAGAGCAATCCTCTCCCACCAAGCCACGCTGGTTTCCCAGGCCCGTAAACGGCACTGAATATTGTGTAGCTCATCCAGGAACCGGTCCTCTAGTTCCAGCAGCCCTGCACCATGCTCTTCCTCTGTTCCTGCTGCTATCACTTCACAGTATTCTGCTGCCAGAGGAGCTGCTGCTGTAAAATATTCTCCTTTTCCAGCATCATCTGCTCGATGTGACGGGCAAAGTCCAGTGCTGGATATGTATGGCTTGAGTGCTGTTATACAGCCCAAGCAGTCTCCTTGTGTTCACACTGGTCACCATAGCAGTGTGGAACATTGCTGGGTCCATGCTGACTGACAGAAATTCAAAAATGGTGCAATCCCACCCACAAAGGAAGCATGGGGTGGAGACAGCAGAAATATGGTATTAAAAAACAAAACTAAACCCACCTTCCCATCAGTGACAGCAAAAACAATCCCAGGATATATGTTGTTCAGCAGTGAAGAAAAGGAGCATTGGATACCCCCAAAACACTATTGCCTCAATTTATAGCAAACTGCCACCATATGTTCACACAATATGAATTGAAAATGAAACAGCAGTTCTGTATGCACGCTACTGGTGTGAATAGCATACTGTGAGTTACCTGTCACATCAAAAATCTTCAGATTAAAGTCCCCATATAGACACATCCTCTATTGTACATACTCTTTTAAGAATCTCTTTATCTCCCAGCAAAATGCAGCCACCTCTAGATATAAATGTGGCAGCTAACAGCATACTGGAACAGTAGTATAGATGGGGAAATCTCATCCACCCATCTGAAATTATATGGGCAGTATTACAGAGGTAGAATAGAATTACCCATTTTACAATTAGGCAAAGAAACTGGGGTTAATGCCCCTATTTATACAAAAAATGCCATGGGATCTTTAATGACCATTACTTCCCGGGCAAGCTGAATCACAAAGGATTCATACATATTTCCCTACCCCTTTCCCACTACTCATTACTCTGTGAAAGAAACATGCAAATTCCAAACAGTGCATTCAGCAAAAATAACCATGAGTGACCATTTTTATTTTTGTTGCCCCAGTAGACTATCTAGACTTGAATGCACTGTACCCACTAACCTCTTTCCCCTCTTAGCCTCTTGCTGCCTCTGCTCATTCCAGGCAACAGCCCATCTCAGGAAGGTATTTATTTTGTATTATTGGTTAGCTTTGTTTTACCTCCTAAGTAAACCCTCCAGTATTTATAGCCCTGCCTCCCCACTTGTAGTATATATTAGCCTTTTATGCCTTCTCTGTCACCTGTTGAAATGAGAACTCAGGGTCTTCGGGCCTCTGCGGCCCTTCCCTTACATTAACTTAAATCACACCAGATGTGGGCCCTTACTGCAAAGGAAGACTAATTGATTTCGCAAGTCACAATACGGCTATTGTTTTTTAACACAAATAAACACTGTGGTGTATGGGTTTGGTTTTTTCTTCTTTGCCACAAGAGCCAAAGGTTATTCAATTAAAGGAGTCCAGAAAGTGTGACTAATAATCCATGGACAGAGTATTTCTACTGTAAAAAGTAAAAAAAAAAAAAAAATCTCCCTGTTACCCTGAGAACAGCGGCGCACCGGGGCTGGCCGTAACTGTGATGGATGGCTGGTGTGTGTAAGACGTTATTATTTGTTATGTGAGTTGGGGGGAGATGGCAGGCGCATTGGGTAGTACACCTGCTGAGCTCCGAGAAGCAAGAACAGCTGTGTGCATTGATTTAGAACCTTGCTACTTGGGGCTCCAGGAACGAATCAAGCGACAGCTCATAAAAAAAGAGGGTTTTATGATTTTTTCCCTCTTCTTTCTGCAAACAAACGGCCACATCATATGTTTTCCTAACACTGCCATAACTCAAAATTAAATCCCAGCCCAAGGTGTCAGTTTGGTACGATGTCAGAATTGTAACGGCTTATTTTAAAGGTCGTTATGGATGTGCCAGGGAAACACTAGGGGATTCTTCACAGAGGTGCCATTTCGTTTTGCTGGAGCTCAGGCACTTAAGTGCAATTAGCTCCACAGTTAAAAAATGAGCTGAGAGTGTTTTAACTGGTGATTTTATGCTAATAACAACCACTAATTCATATTGTTAAAAGAGAAAGTGCAGGCTGCCAAAGGCGCTCGGTGTACTACACAGTCCCAGAGCCTGCCTTTCCCCCTGGGCCTTTCTCCGGCCAAAATGTGCACAGCACACAGAGCAGCATGTCACACAACCAATGAGATTCTTCGAGATGTAAAGAGATCAAGCCCTCAGTACTCTCAGTGTGGCGGGGAGAACTAGACTCCCCTGGCCTGTCCTGCTCCACTGAGCCACAGTCAGTTTCTGAGCATGGCCTCTGTGTTACAACACTGCTGCTACTGGAGTCTGACATGCACTAGTGCAGAGCCACAAGCTTCCCAAGTTTTACCAGCCAGTGTCCACTGCCTCCCAGTCAAGTGGGGTGCATTCTAATCAACAGCGGAGCTTGTGATGTTCCAGACCCATCTCCTGATTGCCAACAGCCCAACAGCCCACAGCTGAATAGGAGGCAGGCAGTAACTGGCTCAAACACAAAAGTACTGACAGCACAATTCCTTTAAGTGCCCAGTGCTCACACTTGCTGGGAACAGTCACTAGAGGGAGACATGTTCACACACACCAGGCCAGTGTATTAAATACTCAGAAATTCTCCCACTGAGACTTAAAAGTGCTCTGGAAAATGACTTCAAAAATGGCATAAAGGGATTCCATTATTATTGTCACTCAGTGATTTCTGTGTCAAGCTACTGGCACTGTGAACTCATGCATGGATCTGAGAACCAAGCTGGGTTCTTTCCATCAGTGATATAGGCTCTTCTTGCCAATGTCTCCCTCAATGACGTGTAATACTATTAATCTTCAGGTTTGTACAGGTGTAACTGGTTGGAACACAATAAGGCAGAGACTCTAGTTCCCTCTCTCTTAGCTATGTTGGCTCTGCAGGGTAACATGAATAAAATGCTTATTTTTGACACTAGTGAGCAGGTTTAACTCTGATATACAAGGGAACAGATCTGCAAGGTAAGAAGGAGATTTTTTACACAGTCACTTTCCAGGGGCAGAACCAGACTTTAAACAGCCCCTTTAGCCTAACCTAGTGTTTCCCAAAGTGTGAAGGGCATTCCTGAGAGTGATTGCAAAGGACCAACAAGGGGTGAAGGATTGTACCTGTTGGTTATTCTTTAGAATCTCTACTTTATTTTTTTTTTAATCCTAGCAGTTATGGTCACAAAGAAAACCTTAAAATCATGAAATGAGTGCAACCAGTGCAGAGATGGTTACCTTGAATTTGCAGAGAGCCTGAAACAATAGCTTTGAGGTGTGAACTGCCCCGTTGATTTTAATGGGTGCTAACTGAGATGCCCGTTATGATAGTTTAAAATGTTGACATGTAAAGTATTTTGCTGCTCAACACAGTCTACAAAAAAGAAGAGCAGCATTCCCCAATGTGTGGTGTGAAGGGGGTGTGAAGGACTAGCTGGGGGCAGGAGGCACAGGAGGTGTATAAATTAAGACCTTGAACAACACATGACAGAGTTTCAGGGGAAGGTGTGATTGGTTTCACTTTCCTGAAAGGGGGTGGGGGGGCTTATATTTCAAATGTTTGTGAAATACTGATCTAACCCCACTTACTGCTTCTCTTCCCAAACATCAAGGAGTGGAGCCATTAAAAAAAAGACAATAGATTTATAAAGACTGCATTAAATGAATCCATATTGTGTTTTCCATGCATAAAGAGCCAACATGGATTTTCATCTGGGATTACTTTTAATTTAGATTAAATAAAACCACAAACAATCAAAAAAGAACAAATGTCTCCATGAGCACAAAAGAGAGCACAGCATAATATGCATCTCACTCTTTATGATCCTCCCTCTCAGACCTGCCTCACAGCCTGGACCCATCAGCAGAAACGTAGGGAGACCCCTCACATTCAAAGGTGCAATATACAGAAAACAGAATTGTCTTACTCACAATTACATGGCTGCATATGCACACTCCAGAGCTATGACAGGGTAGTGGAAAGTCTCAGAGGTCCTCGCAGGTAACAGTTGTCCCTCAGCAGCAGTAACAAACCTCCCGTGTGCTGCTTCCTTACTGGAGTGTCTGACCTTTCACTCCTCCCTTAGCACCTCTCAGGAGTTAAAACGCAGACATGAGAGTTGCATTGTGTTCCTCTTTCTCCCTGACTGGGTCTGCTGCAGTACTTCAGTTCCCACAGGTTTTGCAGCACAGGAACATTAAAACTTTCTGCAGGTAGGCCAAGTGAGAGGAAGACAGGCAACAACAGATTGACTTGACAAGCCCTCCTCTTCTTGCTCATCATGCTTTTATGGTGATTATTTTGTCACCAAGATATAAGCTTCTGAAGATCACAGTTTGCACATGCTTAGGAAAGGTTTGCTAGAGGCCGGTAGATTCCATCAGCACTGAGCATTGTACCCTCTCCACACAGTGACTGAGCATGCCCCATGAGGATTTTCCCTACACTTGCTCTTCCCAGTAGCCAGGAGCAACTGTAACACCCCCCATCAGAGCTGAGAGCAGGGAGCTGTTTCCCTGGTGCTTTCTCCCCTTGCTGGGTCCAGGAAACAAAGAAGAGAAGGAGGAGCTGCTTGGCTGGAATATAGAGGGATGAGGAATTGAGGAGTAAGGGACAGGAGCTGGGGGTGGGGGGAGGTGCAAATAAGGACAGAGGGGGTCAGGAGCCAGATGGGGTGGGGATACAGTAGCTGAGAGGACAGGAACAGGGGCCAGGATGGCGAAGGAAGGAAGCAGAGGAGGACAGGGATAGAAAGATATAACCACTAGAGAACACTACCCTCAGAACCCAGAACGGAACTCAGGATTCCTGCACCTCGACATTCCTCTGTCGTCAGCAGAGAACTGTGCAACCTACTCTTCTTAGCGTATGCTCAACGTGCTTCCGGTGGCACGTGACCAGGATTCATCACCAAATTTGGTCCTCTGGGTAGATCTTTAGCTTCCCCAGCCTGGGCCAGGTACTGACAGGGAGTGCGAAGTGCAACCCACTGGCAAAATGTCTCTTACTTTGCCAATGGCTAGTCTAGACAGAGATAATAGCCTTTTACTGACAGAATTTCTATTTTTTCAATTAGCTTTTTAAAAAGCATAGGAAATTACATTTTACAAGCCTATGTTAAAAACATTAAGGTTGAAAACTCAAGCACCCAAAAGTTAGCAAATGCTAGAATTAATGTTGCCTGTGCTCCAAGGTTGCCCCTGTTTATGTGTGCATTATGATACAGTCTTTAATTACTTGACCCCATGCTACTTTTCCATGAGGCCTTGCCTCATTCAGTGCACGGGATGGACAGTGCACAGGAAATGAATCAAGGATGTGTAGCAAATGAAGCTGTTGTCTATAGGACCTCTTTCTCATTTGTTAGACAAGTTGGAAGGTGAATGAGGCAGGGGACTGCAGGAAGAAAAAGGGGGGTCTTATGGTTAAGTCAGGTGAATACCACCCTGGAGAATAGTATCCTCTCTCTTTCTCTGCCACAGTCTTCCTGCTACTGCGTGTTCCTATTTTTCTGCGTGCTCAACTTGAAGACACCTGGGGCCAGAATAGCAGAAGAGCTGAGCACTCACAACTGCAATGGAAATCAAAGGGAGCTGTGCTCTGAATATATAAAGTGCAATTAAAAATTCTAAGTATTCAAATCAGTTCCTAGCTGCCGGATTTTGGGAACCCAAAATTTGTGGAACTTTTGACAATTTTTACCTTAATCTCTGTGCTTCAGTTCCCCCATCAGTCAAATGAGGAGAATACCCGCCTCATCTACCAGTGATGTTGTGAAAATAAATTCATTCATATTTGTAAAGCATTATTTTTGGACAGCACCACTGAAAAACCAACAAGGAAATGAATAACTCTGTATTCAGTACAGGGTTTGGATGGTGTGCAGTAAATAAGACCTAGGGCAACTCAGTGAATGAGGAAGTTTATCTGGGAAGGTGGGACCATGTGGTGATGTTAATGGAGGAAAAACTATTTACACCCACTGAGCATTTGGCCCTTTGATTTTAGGGTCAGTTCCTTACCTATTGAGGCCCTGTTGCAATTGGAAAACAAGTTCAAGTCCAAATAAATGGCCTCATTATTTGACTGAGGGTGAGACGGTGAGGGCTGGTCTGGACTGGGAATTTACATAGGCATAGCTACCTCTCTTGGGAGTGTGAAAAATCCACATCACTGAAAGACAGCTATGGCAACCTAACCCCCAGTGTGGACAGTGCTAGGCTGACAGAATTCTTCTGTCAGCCTAGCTACTGCCTCTCAGGGAGATGGATTACTACACCAATGGGAGAACCCCTCCTGTTGGCGTGGCTAGTGTCTATGCTGAAGCTCTACAGTGGCGCAGCTGCAGCACTGTAGTTGTGCTGCTGTAGTGATTTAAGTGTAGATATATTCTCAGGATGGCCTTGCTGGTTCATAAAATAAGGGTGATACCTTTCTCTACCATAATAAGGTAGGAGACCTTAGAGTAGGGGTGGCCAACCTGAGCCTGAGAAGGAGCCAGAATTTACCAATGTACATTGCCAAAGAGCCACAGCAATACATCAGCAGCCCCCATCAGCTCCCTGCCCCCCACACTGCTCCAGCGCCTCCCACCCACTGGCATTCCCACTGATCAGCACCTCCCCCTCTCTCCCCACACCTCCCACTCAGCTGTTTTTTGGTGTGCAGGAGGCTCTGGGGGGTGGGAGAGGGAGGAGCAAGGGCATGGCAGGCTCAGGGGAGGGGGCGGGAAGGGGTGGAGTGGGGGCAGGGCCTGTGGCAGAGCCAGGGGCTGAGCAATGAACACCTCCCGGCACATTGGAAAGTTGGCATCTGTAGCTCCAGCCCCAGAGTTGGTGCCTATACAAGGAGCCACATACTAACTTCTGAAGAGCCACATGTGGCTCCGGAGCCACAGGTTGGCCCCCCTGTCTCAGAGAAATAGAAAAGATCTGTGAATCCTTTTCTTCCTATCAATAGAACAGGAGCCATAACACATTGGTGTAATATATTGTTCACTAGGAGGATACATAATATGGGGCAGATTCTTAACTGGTGAAAATTGTCCTAGCTACATTGAAGCCAATGGAATTATGACTGTTTTCACCAGCTGGGGATCTGCCATGTGTCTTTTAATACAGATAAATATATGGTCTATAAATCTCAGATTCTCCTGTCATAAGCCTCCACACCAGTGTCTCTTAAATGAGTTCCACAAAAGAACAAAACCTGTGAACTTCACCGAAAACTCACTTAAAAATCCTTTCTATCAATGGGAAAAGATTTTTCTCATATATAAAGCACAAAAACACATTAAGACCAATATCCACCTCAAGAAGTTCCCTCAAGCCACAGAGGAGCTTTGGAGTATGGCTGGATCATATGTCCCCCATTTCACCATGGCATGAGGATGGGAGGATCAGATCCATGCAGCAAGAGATCTCCTGCTCTCATTCTGAACCCAACCTTATTGGGAAAAAATGGATCAGCATAGGCCCAGGGATCAATACCTTCCCCCTCCTTCCCCGCACCTCCCGCCCACCACAAACAGCTGTTTCTTGGCATTCAGGGAGGCTGGAAGGGATGGGGGAGGAGCGGGGACGCAGTGTGCTTGGGGGACGGGATGGAACTGGGCGGGAAGAGGCAAGGCGGCGGCAGGAAGAGGTGGAGAAGAGGTGGGGGTGGGAAGAGGCGGGGCGGGGGTGGGGCCTTGGGGAAGGGGTAGAGTGGGGATGGGGCTTGGGGCAGAATAGGGGTCAAACACCTCCCAGCAGTTTGAAAAGTCAGCGCCTGTGACATTAAAAACATAGCAAACATAACTGAAAGTGTTTCTAAGTGAATATTTTTTCCATTGGTCTAGTAATCTAGCATAACAGTTGTGTCACTTCCTGGGGGCACCCAGGATTGTGAAGCCCATCATCACCACCTGCCCTGAGCATGAAGCAGTTTAGTCTTTTCCTGTTGTGGATCAGCTCCTTGAACCCACCACTTTCTGGAAACACAAGGACTGCCTTCCAGGCCTTGCTCAATCTGTACAGGTTCATGATAGGCACACACCAACTCTCAAATCCTCTAAGCATTCCCTACAGTGTCCAGTCCCTTATCCACTGATAACTCACCGAAGTACCAGGTCTGGTATTCCCAAAGGAATAGTACATTGCAGTTTGCCAGTTACACCTTAGAAGACAGTGACTCTGAACACACCGCGCTTAGATATATTTATAGTGAAAATTAAAATAAGATTTTTATTAAAGACCAGCAATTCAAGTGATGGGAGTAAGAATATTAGAAATAAATGGTTACATATGAAACTGTGATGGGGTGTCCACCCCACACAGGATTGCAAGAGGTTAAGATGGCCAGGGAGCAGGGAATTGACTGGAAGCAGACTCAGATGGAGGGCCCTGTATAAGCCAGGAAGCTGGCAACAGAAGGGACTGTAGGCTGCAGTCACACCCTGGGAGAAGGGAGGTGTGCCAGGGGCTAGAGGGTAGTCCACAGTTATTCCCTGAGAGGAGAGAGTTGGGAGGCTGGCAAACCCAGAGAGGGGGGAAGCCAGGAAGGTAGGAAAAGGCCCAGGGGGACAGCAGCAAGGTAGGACAGTGCAGGCCTTGGCAGCTGACCAGTGGGCCCCTGAGCTGGAACCCAGAGTAGAGGGCTGGCCCAGGTTCTCCTGTCAGCCACTGGGGATGCGGCACAGGCCATGCAGAGGACAGCGGACTGCCTGGGATGGTTAGTCTTGGAAAGACTTTGTTACACCCCACTGGCAGGGGAACATGTATGACGTCCCTGTGGGAGGGCCAAGTCACGAAGAGGAGGTTCGGTTCCTGGAGCAAGAAGAGTCCACAGAGTGAAAGGACGATGGGAGACACCTCACGAGAGGAGGGCGCAACGCCTGGCCAGAGCAATCCCCGGAGCGAGCAGGAGGAGGCTCCACCAGCAGCGAGTGTGCCCCCTGACAGAAACAAAATCAGAACACACTTTCTAGAAACTAAACTTAAGGCATTCTCTGATGTCTTACAAGAAAGCCTCCCACAGGTTCTTTCCTCAGCTTTTCAACCAGTTTGGTTGAGGCCCTGCCACGGGGTCTGCTTACTGCAAGTACGCCTCCTCCCGGTCACTTTGGGGATGAGCTGATTCCAGTCCAAGGCCTCCTTTCTGCCTCTCACCACACACCCAGCCTGATCTTCCTGGCTCTCAGCAAGGCAAGATGCTCTGTGTTCATGGCTCAGCCTCTGGCCTAGTCACATGTGTCCTCCCTTTCCAGGTATCAAAGTCCCTTCTTCTGAACAGGTTCAGGCAGTCTTTCCATTCACGGCCCAGCCAGTGCCACTTCCCCAGTGGCAGGTAGGGGAACCCAGGCCCACTCTTTACTCCAGGTTAAAGCTCAGGGACCCTTGAGTCAGCAGCCAAGGTCGGTTCCATTCTGGCCTTACTGCCATTTCCCTGGGCTTTCCTAACCTTCTAGCTCCCCCACTTATCTGGGTTTACCAGTCCCAAAACTATCTCCTCCCAGGGAGTAACAGTGGGCTACTTTGGCTCAGTAGCCGCCGCCGCCGCCGCCGCCGCCGCCGCCGCCGCCGCCCCTTCTCCCAGGAAGTGACTGCAGACTACTTCCTTGCCACCACCTCTCTGTTCTAACTTCCTGTCTTTATAAACCCAGCCCAGCTTGTTCCTCCTCAGCTGGGCTCTTGGTTATTCAGTCAGAGGATTACTTAAACCCCCTGATTCCCCTCAGATGTGGCCTTTCTGGTTAATTGGCTCTCTTCTTAACCAACATTAATGCCTTCAGGGCAAGTGTGGGGTGAACAACCATCACAGACTCCATCTCATAAGATCAAGCCCTCTGGCAGTTTCTCTTCACAGACTGAAGGAATATATAGGGGTTCATCTGTATCTCAGATATCTCATTGTATTATCCCTAAATAGGATAACTCCTGCTGTTTACCTCTTCCTGTTAATCTCCTTTCTTCAAATATTTCACAATCCTTCATTAGCTTTCGGCTCAGACTTGTGAGTGGAGACACATTGTGAACCATACAATACTCAATTTGCATGTAAACAGAGATAAATAAACATTACTTGTCTGAACGAAAATCTGCTTTTCATCTTTGCTGGTGACCAGTCCCTAGGCACAGACCTTAAAAAAATAATTTTCAGTGTAAATACATAACTCCTTACACAACATCTGTACATGCATTTTGCAATGATATTGTTGACCAGTGTGACACAGGCTTTCAACAGAGACCTCACATGACACTCTTTGAACTAGAATGCAAATACAAGACCCAGAGGATTAATTTCTGTAACCCTTGTGCCCGCTGCTGGCATCAAGAAGCCCCTGAGTCACAAGAAGATTCCAGCTCCCAGTTTGTGTATTAATTCTCTGTATATGCACAGCAAGTTGGGAAGGTCTTTGCATTTGTAGATGTTGCTGACTTCACACCTGATAGTGATGCCTGGGGTGGAAAGTGAGTGAAAGTGAGTGCATGTGAAATATTAGACAGTCAAATACATACATTTGCTTTTAGTTATGTAAAATATAACTGACAAAACTCCCTTTCTTCCATTATCAAAATATAGTAGACTACAGTTGCAAAGGAGAATGCAAGGAACAAGTGGCAACTAATTTATCACCAAGAGAGACCGTCTCAAACACGTGTGCATCTTCACTTACACAATGAAGCTGTAATTTTATATACCAGTTTGGGGTTTTGATCCATCATTTCATATATTTCAAGCTAGTAATTGACTCAGGGCCAGATCCTCAGTTTATTTTACATTCTGAGAATCAACCATGGGGACAACTCCCTGAAACTGACTTAAGTGTACAAACAGGGTAAGAGATCCTTGGCTGGTGTAAATTGGCATAGCTCCATTGACCTCAGTAGTGCTACACCAGTTTGCACCAGCTGAGTATCTGGCTCATGATTAGAGTTGGTGAGGAATTTTTTGGTGAATTGTTTTCCGATTGAAAAATGTCAGTTCATTGAAACCAAAACTGTTTGTGGGAAAGCATCAGTTCTGACAAATTTCTCAACTTGAAATTTTTTTTAAAATAGTTTCAAAATTGTCGATATCCCACTTTGACAAATTTTCAAAAGGAAAAATCCCAGTTTCAAAATTTGAAATGTGAGCTAGTTCTAGTAAAAAATAAATTAATTAAAAATGGGCAAAACTAAAACAAAACTTTTTGAAGTTACTGAGACTCAATATTTTGATCGAGCCAAACCAATTTTTTTCAGTTTGTTGTTTCTTAAAAAAGAAAATTGAGATTTCAACTTTTTGTCCCAGTTCAGAATAATGTTTTGAAATCTCAAATATTTTTCTTTTGGTTGTGACAACATAAAGCATAAACTTACTTTAACCTATTAAAAACAACCCACCACTTCAAAAGTATAGTGTAAAACATTTATAAACTATGGAGCCCATTTATCACTATCCTGGGGCCTTACTAGAAAATCAATCAACTACCCACTTTAGATTCAAGTTATATGCAAGTCAGTCAAAAATTTTTGCACACAATTTTATTAGCAATTGGTATTTACACTTCTAATTACAATAATATAGATGTAAAGAAAAGTTCATTATTTAAAATCTTAATTACTGTATTAAATTGTAAAAATAAAATCAAGACATTCATGTATACTGAGCACCTTGTAATGTAATAGCATTTTCCTTTAATTTCCTATAAACCAATAGTACATCCAATAAAATTTAAAGAGGAAAAAAAGACCTGAGGGTAAAATGGAACCTGTACCCCCCAAAAAGAAAAAAATAGGGAAGAGGAGAACACTCAGTAACAGCAGCAAACAAGTTCCTTGTAAATAATAATCTTAAATTTCCTATTGCCTTTCACTCTACAGGCACCCAAACTGTTAAAAGACATTAGACACAGGGATTACGACACACACCTGCGAAGTTCATCCACCTCTAAAGTGTAATGCTGTAGCAGCCGTTTTATAGAGCATAATAGCTCTGCACCACAGTTTAGGACAGGAAGTGACGATTCCCTAATCCTGTTGAAACTGGAGGGGGAAACTAGGGAGACAGAATGGAATTACCAGAGCTGGTATTTGAACAGGTCATGGGGATAACATTCCTATTTTTCCAAACAGTGTTGTGAAATCTTTAATGGCCCTAAATTATCAGGGCTAGAGCTGTTCAAATAGAAACAGCAATTATTCACAAATAATTTTTTCACTAATTGACCCAACAAAATAATTGACTACACAGTCCAAAAATAGTTGATCAGATGCAGTCAGGACACTGGCTTTACGTCTAATTTGAGAGGTGTTCTCTCCAGCAACCTCCCAGCATTGTACTGGTGGACTGCGTCACTGCTGATTAGCCAATGTTCTTCTTTCAGCATCTCGATGATTCTTGGAGAGCTCCTGTTTATACAGTGACCCAATGCAACACTTCATAGCATGTAAGATCTTATAGGATCACAGTGCACAATGGTATTTATTTATATATAAGATTTGTACTAGTTACCTCCTTCCTCTTCTAGCATTTTGTGTAGGGGCAGGCTGCCAACTTTCAACATATTCCAGATGGATATGCAGAGCAGCAGTGTGGGTCAGTGATGCCTTGTTCTGTGGTTAGACCTCAACACAGGAGGATAGGAAACGATGGAGAAATATTGAATATTTCAGGCCAGGCGTCCCAGTTCTGGAAAGGGCCAAAGGCTTTTTGTGCATTTACAAGCACTTGCTCACATTACAAATTGACGGGTTTCTATTGAAGACCTTGTCAGTCAATTCCTCTCCTGTATTTCTCCCTAGTGTTTTCTTAAAGCCAAATAAAATCTATTTGCATCTGCTTTTTTCCCTTGTTAACATATGTAAAGTTATCAGCTTCTCACAGGTGTCTGCTTCTTGCATTTGCAACAACAGTAAGAAAAAGAAAAACCTGAGGCCACAGAAAAGCTCTCACAAGGGGGTCAAAAGGGCTTCCTCTTCTGCTAAAGGTCTGCTACATTATTAGCAGTGCCGTGCCAGAGATATTTACCTGTTGGTTGCTTTTCAATTGATTCAACATGTGGATGCAGGGAGGGAGGCTTAAACCTACATCAAGTTAAAATGTGGTGATAGTGCTGGAAAAACCTTTCTGTTACCCACGGTTCCTGCACACCCACTCCCCGCCTTCCCTTTCTGTTTCCAGGTTGGATCCTCAATCAAAAAACTAAACAAAGCAAATCCCAAATAATTAGAAGGAGTTTGATATCTTCTAAAAAAACAAACATTGGATGAGATCATCTCATCACAGCCCATAAAGCTTTCTCTCCCTCCCTTTTTTAATATGTATGTTCCAGTCTAATTTTTGATTGGGTCCTTTTGTGGGTAAAATGGATTAAATAGCCCAGGCACAATATGTGGCTGATGTAGTGATTTACATGAGTGCATGCTATGAATGCAATAATGTTCAGCTTACACCAAAAACACAGACCCTTCATAAAGCTCTTCAGAAAGCAGATAGAGATATAGCTGTCACCACTGAGACTTCTCTTAGTTGCTTTTAGGCAGACAAGGGGAGCTGGATTTCATACTTTAAAGATTTTACATTTTAAAGATTGGTATTCCCAGGATTTATGACCCTGGCTTGGATGCACAAAAGGAGTTAGGTGTTGGGACAGTGAGTATCACAGCACTTAACTTTTAAGTGCCTACAAAATCACTGTGATTCACAAAGCCTGGGTTGTGTGACTATGCTTCCTAGATAATGAATAGGGAGAGATAGGTGTCTTAGACTCCTATTCACAAAAGTCAGCATGTCAGGCAGGAAGCCACCTATCCTAGCCAGTATAGGCACTGACTCTGTGGGTGCTCCTGGACTGGAGCACCCACAGGGAAAAATTAGTGGGTGCTCTGCACCCACCAGCAGCCAAGCTCCCTGCCCTCCCTTCCGCCTCCCCCTCCTTCCTTGAGCGCACTGCATCTCAACTCCTCCCTGCCTCCCAGGGCTTGCCACTGCCAAACAGCTGTAGCAAGCGCTGGGAGGGAGGAGCGGGAACAGGACTAGATTGTGACCATTCCTACACAGATATATAGGGAGCGAGGGACAACAGAACACAAGCAGTTCCCCGTCTGTCTCCATTGTATCCGTGTGCAGGAAGCAGGCACAATCTGCAAGGACTTGGGGATCTAATGATGACTGTGATGTGACTTGTGAGGTGGCACAAGGGTGGGTCAAGGGGAAAGTGCCCTGAACCCTTTTATCGGGGTTTAGCAGATGCAATTCCTGTGTGCACTCCCCCAGTGTCACTGGAGACATTGGCCCTGCCTCAGGTACAATGCCTCTGGGGAAAACTGCTGTTGTGCAGCTCCTCCTCATCTCCCAGGGCGAGCAGTGGCGTAAAGTCCAGTGGGTCTCAAACTTTTGTACGGGCGACCCCTTTCACACAGCAAGCCTCTTGAGTGCGACTCCCCCACATATAAATTAAAAACACTTTTTTATATATTTAACACTATTATAAATGCTGGAGGCAAAGTGGGGTTTGGGGTGGAGGCTGACAGCTTGTGACTCCCCATGTAATAACTTCATGACCCCCAGAGGGGTGGCGACCCCCAGTTTGAGAACCCCTGGTATAGCCACACCATGACCAGTAATTAGTGCACCCTAGTGCTTTAAAAGAACTGACCAAGTTGCTCTCTGACCCACTGATGTGGATCTTTAATAAGTCTTGGAATATTGGGGATGTTCCAGAGCACTGGAAAAAAGTGAATGTTCTACCAATATTTCTAAAGGGTAAATCGGATGAGCCCAATAACTATAGGCTGTAGATTAACATTGATCCCAGGCACAGTCATCAAATGGCTGATATGGAATTCCATCAGTAGACAATTAAAGGATGGTATCATAATTAATATCCAGTAAGCATAGTTTTACAGAAAATAGATCCTGTCAAACCATTGTTGTGAGATTACCAGTTTGGTAATGAGATTACAAGTAAAGGTAACTATGTTGATGTAATACATTCAGACTTCTTAGATGTTTGTCTTAGTAGCACACACCATTCTGATTTTAAAAATAGCACTGTACAAAATCAACGTAGCACATATTAAATGGATTAAAAACTGGCTAACTGACAGCTCAACCTGTAATGGGTAATCATCATTAAATGGGTGTTTTTCTAGCCAGGTCCCACAAGGGTCTGTTCATAGCCAACTGCTATTCAATATCTTTATCATTGACCGGGAAGAAAATAAATGCAGCACAGACTAGCTGAGCATAATGGTCCCTTCTGGTCTTCACATGTATGAACACCTGCACTGAAGCACCCAGCGTCACAGGTTTGCTCCTGAACACTGAAGTCACTTGTCTCCTTCAGAGCCTGAGCACAAGGCTGATCATAGAATCATAGAATATCAGGTTTGGAAGGGAACTCAGGAGGTCATCTAGTCCAACCCCCTGCTCAAAGCAGGACCAATCCCCAACTAAATCATCCCAGACAGGGCTTTGTCAAGCCTGACCTTAAAAACTTCTAAGGAAGAAGATTCCACCACCTCCCTAGGTAACGCATTCCAGTGTTTCACCACCCTCCTAGTGAAAAAGATTTTCCTAATATCCAACCTGAACCTCCCTCACTACAACTTGAGACTGTTACTCCTTGTTCTGTCATCTGCTACCACTGAGAACAGTCTAGATCCATCCTCTTTGGAACCCCCTTTCAGGTAATTGAAAGTAACTATCAAATCCCCCCTCATTCTTCTCTTCTGCAGACTAAACAATCCCAGTTCCCTCAGCCTCTCCTCATAAGTCATGTGTTCCAGTCCCCTAATCATTTTTGTTGCCCTCCGCTGGACGCTTTCCAATTTTTCCACATCCTTCTTGTAGCGTGGGGACCAAAACTGGACACAGTACTCCAGATGAGGCCTCACCAATGTCGAATAGAGGGGAACGATCACGTCCCTCAATCTGCTGGCAATACCCCTACTTATACATCCCAAAATGCCATTGACCTTCTTGGCAACAAGGGCACACTGTTGACTCATATCCAGTTTCCCGTCCATTGTAACCCCAGGTCCTTTTCTGCAGAACTGATGCCTAGCAATTCGGTCCCTAGTCTGTAGCGGTGCATGGGGTTCTTCCGTCCTAAGTGCAGGACTCTGCACTTGTCCTTGTTGAACCTCATCAGATTTTTTTTGGCCCAATCCTCTAATTTTTCTAGGGCCCTCTGTATCCTATCCCTACCCTCCAGTGTATCTACCTCTTCTCCCAGTTTAATGACAGGTTTCAGAGTAGCAGCCGTGTTAGTCTGTATTCGCAAAAAGAAAAGGAGTACTTGTGGCACCTTAGAGACTAACAAATTTATTTGAGCATAAGCTTTCATGAGCTACAGCTCACTTCATCGATGAATGCATCCGATGAAGTGAGCTGTAGCTCACAAAAGCTTATGCTCAAATAAATTAGTTAGTCTCTAAGGTGACACAAGTACTCCTTTTCTTTCTCCCAGTTTAGTGTCATCTGCAAACTTGCTGAGGGTGCAATCCACACCATCCTCCAGATCATTAAGGAAGATATTGAACAAAACCGGCCCGAGGATTGACTCTTGGGGCACTCCACTTGATACCGGCTGCCAACTAGACATGGAGCCATTGATCACTACCCGTTGAGCCCAACAATCTAGCCAACTTTCTATCCATCTTCTAGTCCATTCATCCAGCTCATAGTTCTTTAACTTGCTGGCAAGAATACTGTGGGAGACCATGTCAAAAGCTTTGCTAAAGTCAGGGAACAACACGTCCACTGCTTTCCCTCATCCACAGAGCCAGTTATCTCGTCATAGAAAGCAATTAGATTAGTCAGGCATGACTTGCCCTTGGTGAATCCATGTTGACTATTCCTGATCACTTTCCTCTCCTCTAAATGCTTCAGAATTGATTCCTTGAGGACCTGCTCTATGATTTTTCCAGGGACTGAGGTGAGGCTGACTGGCCTGTAGTTCCCTGGATCCTCCTTCTTCCCTTTTTTAAAGATGGGCACTACATTAGCCTCTTTCCAGTTGTCCAGGACTTTCCCCGATCACCATGAGTTTTCAAAGAGAATGGCCAATGGCTCTGCAATCACATCTGCCAACTCCTTTAGTACTCTCGGATGCAGCACATCTGGCCCCATGGACTTGTGCTCGTCCAGCTTTTCTAAATAGTTCCGAACCACTTCTTTCTCCACAGAGGGCTGGTTACCTCCTCCCCATGCTGTACTGATACCTGCAGGTTAGTGACTATGTTTTAAGGGTTTCTCATTTCACATCCCCTTTATGAGAGGAACAACACTAGTCTCCATGTACAGTCCAGATACAATAGCCTCCCGCACTCACCATCCCACAATGTGATGGAGACCCCATTTTACCATGTCTGTCACCCCAATGCTCCTGTGGCTGCCCTGTTTGCTTTCGAGCCTGGGTCAAAAACTTCGGCCTCTAGATATAGCCCCAAGAATCACCTTTACTCCATCTACTCTTCACATGTGGATGACAAGCCCCAGACTACCTCAGACACACTAGCAGCCAGGGCTTCTGCCTCTCTCTCCGTCCACATAAGGAGGGAGCTGGTTTGCTCCTGCTTGGGATCCTCAGCATATCTCAGGCAACTGTCAGCTTCCCCCTGCTCCCTGGGATGTCTGCAGTTTGCTTAAATGGAGATAAGATAGGTATAATATAATGTTGTGTGTGAATGTGTAACCTTTCAGTAATTAGCTGCACCTGACCAAGTATCAAAGCACTACTAGTAGTGACAGCTAACAGGAGTAATAGAGGCCTGTGGTTTTGGAAACACCATACTTGCTGCTGATTTATTTTGCCTGGAACTATCCCTTGCTTTGGACCCTGCTCTTAAGTTCTCATGGACCCAGCCAAAATCCTGGGTAGATATTATAGAGGAAGTCAGACTAGGTGATCATAAAGATCCCTTTTGGCCTTAAAATCTATGAATCTATGAATGGCTGAGTTGAAAAATAGTTGGCTCAATCCTTCACTATGAAGTGCAGATAGGAGCAGATTTGCCTGGCTGTGCTTCTCCTTCCCCTGCCTCAGCCACTCTGCTTTCACATGGATCCTTAAGATGAGAGCAGAAAGCAGCAGAGGGAGGAAGAGTAACTGCCCTTCCACGTACCACACCTCCACCTTACAGTCACTGGGGGGACAATGAGAGTGGCCACCTCATCTCAGGACTGATGGAGAAAGAAAAGGATGGAAGAAAAGCCAGGAGATGACAGGGGGAGAGATACGGTTTGGAGAATACAAGAGACCCAGGGAAAGGGGGAGATGAAAGGGAAAGGGCCCAGGAGGTATACAGGCACAGAGGGTATACAGGAGGTATACAGGCACATTCCCAGGTGCACTATCTAACCTGCTGTAATGGTCACTCTTTTTCTTCTGTCACCGACTGCCAAGAGTGTAAATACTCCGAGAGAATCATTCTTATAGAGATGGGAATCTCACAGTTTTCTTCAATGTGTTCAGTCACTCCTAACTTTGCTTTCATTCCACCAGCTCCACTTGTAATGTTTTTCACTACAGCTGCTATCCATATGCTTTTTCCCATATCTATAATATTTCTACTAACCTTCTGGCCTTACTTTTCTCTCCCTGTGAGCTGGGCCCATTGGCAGAATACTTTATTACAGAAGGGTTCTTAGCAGAGGTTTTGGTTGTGTCATACACTTTACTTACTCCGGTCTGTTGTATGATCAGGGCACTTGTAAAGGTTTCACTGTATAGTGTTTACCTGGTATCAAACGATATAGCAGGACATTAATCTTAAACCATCTGCTTTGACACTTCTGTCTGAAATTTTACAGGCTTGGTGTCAATACTGAGATAAATGCTTTTGGAAGCCATATGCAAAATCTGTTTGCCAAATTTTGAATATGATGGTGAAAAAAAATAGTTTTCCTGTTGGAATTTTTTTAAATGATTTTTTAAGCATTAATCATTCAAAACCAATTTAATTCTACCACTTGAAGCTTCCCAGGTGTCTAATCCCCATCATGTACTAGTCAATATTTCCATTTACAAATAATATACATTTTAAAAAGGGAGTTATAAGTGATTAAAAATCATCGGTGCACAATACACATTTTGAAATCTCTTTAAATTCAGAAATATAAGGTAGGAGTTACCTACCTCCACATTATCAATGACTGCTCGTTCCAAGGTTGTGGTTATGAATTGGTGTGCCATGTGGAGTGATATAGTTGTGTACATTATAGTGAAATCAGTATAAGTCAGGGTTTGCGGCTTCCCTCTACCATTTGGCTGGGCTTGCCTGGACATGGTGTTTGTGACTTCTGACATGGGCTCTCATGCAGTTTAGTGCTGGGCTCATGAGGTCACCACCTTCAGTGATTTTACCATGGCTCAATCTCTGGCTTTGCATGTATTGCTGAGACTTGTGTGGAAGGACCAGATGACCCCATTTCGGTGCAGGTTTCTCCAGTTACGTTCATCGTTCTGCATGAACCCACTCAGGACAAGGCTGCTTTCGTATCACTCCAGCTTCAGGTGGGTGGACACTACAAGCTTAGACTCATTTGAGTGTAATCAAATATGCAGTAATTACTGAGATGGGTTTAAATGGAGAATTTTGCAAGTGGATCGCTCACCCTTCTTACTCCTTAGACTTCCCAGCTGAGCTGACTGAGCTATGCTCTGATCTAGTTTCTTGCTGGAGTCACTTAGGCTTATTTTTCGCAATGCATTCTATGTCCAGGCTGACTTGAGCTAGGTGAATAGCAGAAAACAAATTAAGAAGGGATGTCTTGCGATTAAAAAATTATTGTGATTAATCGCACGGTTAAAAAAATTAATCACGATTAATCGCACTATTAAATAATAATAGAATACCATTTATTTAAATATCTTTGGATGTTTTCTGCATTTTCAAATATATTGATTTCAGTTACAACAAAGAATACAAAGTGTACAGTGCTCACTTTATATTTATTTTTATTACAAATATTTGCACTTAAAAAACAAAAAAAATAGTATTTTTCAATTCACCTTATACAAGTACTGTAGTGCAATCTCTTTGTCATGAAAGTTGAATTTACAAATGTAGAATTATGTACAAAAATAGCTGCATTCAAAAATAAAACAATGTAAAACTTTAGAACTTACAAGTTCACTGAGTCCTACTTCAGCCAATCGCTCAGAGAAACAAGTTTGGTTACAATTTGCAGGAGATAATGCTGCCCACGTCTTGTTTACAATGTCACCTGAAAGTAAGAACAGGCATTTGCATGGCACTGTTGCAGCCAGCATCGCAAGATATTTACATGCCAGATGCGCTAAAGATTCTTATGTCCCTTCATGCTTCCATTCCAGAAGACATGCGTCCATGCTGATGATGGGTTCTGCTCAATAACAATCCAGAGCGGATTGCCACATGTTCATTTTCATCATCTGAGTAAGATGCCACCAGCAGAAGGTTGATTTTCTTTTTTGTTGGTTCCGGTTCAGTAGTTTCCGCATTGGACTGTAGCTCTTTTAAGACTTCTGAAAGCATGCTCCACACCTCGTCCCTCAGATTTTGGAAGGCACTTCAGATTCTTAAACCTTGGGTTGAGTGCTGTATCTGTCCTTAAAAATCTCACATTCTTTGAGTTTTGTCAAATCTGCTGTGAACGTGTTCTTAAAATGAATATGTGCTGAGTCATCATCCGAGACTGGTATAACATGAAATATATGGCAGAATGCAGGTAAAACAGAACAGGGGACAAACAATTCTCCCCCAAGGAGTTCAGTTATAAATTTAATTAACACATTATTTTTTTAACGAGCATCATCGGCATGAAAGCATGTCCTCTGGAATGGTGGCCGAAGCATAAAGGGGTATATGAATATTTAGCATATTTGGCACATAAATACCTAGCAACATCCGTTACAAAAGTGCCATGCAAACACCTGTTCTCACTTTCAGGTGACATTGTAAATAAGAAGCAGTCAGCAAATGTAAATGTACCGTAAATGTAAAGAAACTTGTTTGTCTTAGCAATTGGCTGAACAAAAAGTAAGACTGAGTGGACTTGTAGGCTCTAAAGTTTTACATTGTTTTGTTTTCGAGTGCAGTTATGAAACAAAAAAAATCTAAATTTGTAAGTTACACTTTCACAATAAGGAGATTGCGCAACAGTACTTATATGAAGTGAATTGAAAAATAGTATTTCTTTTGCTTATCGTTTTTACAGTGCAATTATTTGTAATCAAAAATGTTATAAAATCATGAGTGGTGTGGAGAATGTGAATAAGGAAAAGTTATTTACTTGTTTCCATAATATAAGAACATGGGGCCACCAAATGAAATTAATGGGCAGCAGGTTTAAAACAAATAAAAGGAAGTTCTTCTTCACACAGTGCACAGTCAACCTGTGGAACTCCTTGCCTGAGGTGGTTGTGAAGGCTAGGACTATAACAGGGTTTAAAAGAGAGCTAGATAAATTCATGGAGGTTAAGTCCATTAATGGCTATTAGCTAGGATGCGTAAGGAATGGTGTCCCTAGCCTCTGTTTGTCAGAGGGTGGAGATGGATGGCAGGAGAGAGATCACTTGATCATTACCTGTTAGGTTCACTCCCTCTGGGGAACCTGACATTGCCACTGTTGGTAGACAGGATACTGGGCTCAATGGACCTTCGGTCTGACCCAGTATGGCCATTCTTATGTTCTTATGTAAAAATAATGTAAAGTGAGCACTGTACACTTTGTATTCTGTGTTGTAATAAAAATAAATATATTTGAAAATGTAGAAAAACATCCCAAATATTTAATAAATTTCAATTGGTATTCTATTGTTTAACAGTGCGATTAATCGCAATAAATTTTTTTACCACAGTCAATTTGAATAATGTAGCTGAAGTCAACATACTTAGATCTACTTACCGTGGTGTCTTCACTGTGGTGTGTTAACGGGACACGTTCTCCCATCAATTCCCCTTGTGCTTCTCGTTGAGGTGGAGTACCAGAGTCAACGCTAGAGCGATCAGCAGTCAATTTATCACATCTATATTAGACACGATTAATCGACCCCTGCTGGATCAATCACTGCCCGTCAATCTGGCTGACAGTGTAGACAAGCCCTCAATCAAAACACTTTTCATGGAGAACAAGGGTTTTCTGACTTAAAACTTGTACGGATGCCAAAGATAGCAGGGATTGGATTTCTCTTGGAGTGGTCTAGAATAAGCACACTGACCCATCCATTTGCAGTAAAATATCTCAAAAAAGAACATTCTAGAAATCTGCTAAAAATACACAAGAAGATTGCAAAGAATTGTAAAAGGGGAAGTGGAAATGTCAAGCATGTAGAATTTTAGTATTTCCATTGCTGATTTCCAATGCACCACACAGAGTATAGCTGATAACATGAAGAAGATCCTCAGCTTGGGTTTGCTGGAGACAATGGCAGGAGCTGCCATCCTGAAATATGATAATATGAAATCCAGCAAGTACTGGCACTGGTAAAAGGAAGGGTAATCTCTTATAAATAAGGTAAAGTGGGCAGTGCAAAACGTCATTTCCTTTACTAAACTAAGGAACTAGGCATAGCTTTCATTTTGAACTCTCTGCAAGATTGATCTGACCTCCTGTATTTGGTGAGTCTCTTGTAGCCATCTGGAGCAGAGGAAAGGCAAAGGCCAAGGTATTTCTCTATCCAGGTGGCCCTCATAAATATTTCAATGGAATTTATTTTCTTTCATTTTCTTTGGCATTGCTTGGGCACTGGCTGATTAAGGGTTGGTGTGTAGGAATTGACATGCCCAGAGATAGACAGCCACATCTGGTAACCATTTGGATTAATTATTACACCTGTGTCATAAAACACATGTTAATAAAGGGGTGGTGAACAGGTTCAGATTGCAGCTTAAATATAACCACAAAAAGTTGAACACTAGCCAAGAGAGAACCAGACTCTCTGCCAACATTATGATGCCACAACTCCCATCATACATATTGAAGAGGCTGTACCAGCAAAAAAAAAATAGGGCAGAGAATAAAGGCATATATATCCTTGGATAAAGGGTGGAGAACAGTAAAGTTTTCTTTCTTTCTTTCTTTCTTTCTTTCTTTCTTTCTTTCTTTCTTTCTTTCTTTCTTTCTTTCTTTCTTTCTTTCTTTCTTTCTTTCTTTTTCTGTCAGATGTAAAAGGGAAAAATCATTAATCACTCTGCAGGATACAGCACTTAAATGGTTGGAGTTACTGAAAGGGTCTGGATAGCATCAACCGATTTTTCATTTCCTTTCAATGGGGACAGTTTGGTGCTCTGGAATCCCTGGAGCCCAGCAGCATGAATGCAGGTATTGAATTTTCAGGAGACAATTAAGACCAAACATTTGAGATACAATGGCATTTAAATGAATAGTGCATGAGCCGAAGACCTGAACCCTTTCCCTTCCCTCTTCTTTGGGGGGCATATTTGGGTTTTAGTGGGTGGGCATTAGTCATTAGTCACACTAGGTTTGTCTCAGTGATGATGGAAGACAATGGGTCTCTGTGTTTATGATTTCTTTCACGGGAAAATGTTTACCACATTCTTCCAGGCTATGGAAAATTGTTTAGCTGAAACAGGCTTTTCAAACAACTTTGTTACATTTTCATAGCCACCTGTTTTCTGATTATCTATAGCAGAGTGTATTTAACTACAGAGTCTGAAGCAAGTTGGTAAATCGTCATTATTTGTTCGATATCGCCTAGCAAAAAGGGGATTTATAGTTTCCATAGTGACCTGGAGATAGGAAGTAAGGAAGGGAGAGTTACCTGTAGTTCCCCTCTCATCTGGGTACATCTGTTTTAAAGATTAGTGCTGTTTTCCTTTACCCATCATTGTTTGGCTTCTGTAGAATGTCAGTGCTCAGCCCTGCAAATATAACTGGTCAACCCATTCAAACACCAGGATGCCTCAGACAGTCAAGCAGAGCCACTGAAATGTACTGAAGAAGAGGAAACCAAATAAAGCAGATGTTCCCTAGTTCTCCTAAAAAAAAATACTCCATCCCTACCCCACCAATCCAACACCTCATTCCCCACTAATGCAGTACCCTAGTCCCTTCTGGAGAATCTTTGTTATTGGTGGCTGCTGTATGTATTGATATCAAATGGGTTGATATTACAGAGAAAGGTGGAAAAACCTGTATAGTACCACAGGTCAGTTACGTTTTATTAGTGTACCAGTTTCTCTGAAATACAGCTGTTTCATTTCCTAATGATCCTGCCTATCCTTTAGAGGCCTCTCCTGTAGGTGGCTATCCCCAGTCAATCAAGTTAAAGAATTACTGTATTTTGGTCCTACTATAAGAAGAAAAACTCTTTGAAGAACTTAAAGGAGCTGAAGATATAGTGGGAATAATATTACAAAGTATTGTATCTTGTAAAACACCAGTGCCTCAGCTCAACCAGGGTTTTGTATTCCTAGATGGGAGCACCCGCTGGAATTGTTAATCCATTCACTATCATTGTGAGTTCTCTGCGGCATGCCCTTAGGTATCCATATGCAATGCAACCTAGCCTCCCACAGTGCAATGCATTGTGTATCCAGCATAGTTACTCTTCATAGTGCAGCTCCTGTACTGTTTTAATGATTCCTTGTTTGTTCTACATATTCTCACTTCTAAAGGGGTATCTTACCTATGTTTTAAAGTGGGTACAGTTTGTCTTCTAATTCCTCACAGAGGTTATGAAAATGAGCAGTTACATATTGTTCAGAATTCCTGTGTTCTATATTAACTGCCTCCCTTAGGTACTTATATATCTCCCATTACTATAACACCTGAGCATCTCATGATCTTTAAAGCATTTATCCTCCTAATACCCCTGTGAAGTTAGTTCCTCATTTTATATCAGGGAACTCAGGCAAAGAAACTTGCCTGAGTTCACACAGGAAGTCTGTGGTGCAACAAGGACTTGAATATAGATCTCCCTAAGGCCTCAGCTAGGGTCCTGACCACTGGACCAACCTTCCAAGGGTAGCCCTTCTGCTACTTGTATTGGTCTCAATAGATTAGTTTCAATAAAAACAAATACATTCCAAAATGGGAAAAACAGGGATAAAAAATCCTTCCTGAGTGTTACAGCTGATCATCTGACTCAATCTAAGCAAGTGTTAAATCCATTTAAGTGTGCTTTAAAGTCAATTTAGTTAAAGAGGTACGATTTTTTGGTATAGACAAGGGGTAAAAGTGCTGCTAAGGCACAGACTGTTGCACGACACACAGAAAAGGCATTATGAAAAGACTACATAGAACAGGTGATTCTGTGAGGTGGCAAGACATGGCAAGGGTAACTCAAACTGTCACTAGGATGGAAGAAAAACTGAGGTCAGACCCTATTATTACCCCACAAGGTGATCTATTTTGTAGAAATGGGAGACCACTCAGATGAGATTGTGGGAAATTGCAAATTGAATTGATGCTTCTGTAGAGAATAAAGGAAACAGATATGGCAAAACATAGAATTTTGCAGAGCATACTATGCAAAATAGAGAGAGCGGTGACACTGGGTTGGTAAGTATTAGTATTACTTTGCCTTTTACACTTAGGTCAGCAACACCCCCTGAATGATGTAAAGAGAATATGATGTCTTGCCACCAGAAAAATTCAAAGATTTTGTTGGTGGTAAGAACCAGATTCCCTGGCCTTAAGCGCTAATAACCTCTGACACTATAACATGCCTTTATGATGGACCAACAAGGGCAGACTGGCCTGAAGCAAGATACAGACTTTTACCTTGAACATGAGAAAATTGTCCATGAGCCAGGACAATAAAGCTAAGCTAAATGTCTGTGTCACCTGTACAAGAAATGTTTGTATGGAAATATATCATTCTTCAGGCCATGGGGAAGTGGTATATTAATTTTAAGAGCCAGCCCATCTTAGGTCTGAGCAGGCTATTTATCTTTACATTTGCATTTTATTGCTTGAAGATTACTTTCCCCAAGTGATTCTGTCTAAGAGGCTTCTACTCCCTACAGGTATATACCAGTCAGTTCATTCCACTCACAATACAAACCCCCCGCACAGATGAGTAACCACAACTCAAGATTATCGCTAAAGCAGAGTCAAATGCACTAAAATCTGTTCAGGTGACACAGCTTGTTTAGCTATGTTACATTTTTTTATCAATGACCTTTTTGTATAAGTACTGTTTTTAACTTTTTGTAGCTGTATGTTCAGGGGATTTCTCAGGGCAAAAATATTAGATTTTCTATAATTTTCTGTAGTAGACAAGTAATAGTAGCTTGCAACTCAGTAACACTTTGAAGGTGCAGTTCTTTAGCTCTACAGCTTCTGCTTTTGATTTTGGTTTGTTTGGTTTTCTTAATAATACAAATGCCTTCATTTTTGTGCCCTCTGAAAGTTAAAGTCTCATGAAGAGGGCCCCAATCCAGCAAAGCACTTTAACTTAAGTAGTTATTATATACCACTCATGTGCTCAAAGCTATGCATATGCTTAAGGGCTTTGCTGGATTGGGGACAGAATTAGAATTTTGGTTTCTCTAATTTCAAACCATACTTTTGCACTCTGCTTAATACTACCAGCAAATTAAACAAGAGCATTTCTGTGTCCTCTCCAGTAATGAGAATGTTGTCTAGGCAACTGTGACAGGGTGGAATGGCCAGAAAACGGTTAACGACTGCCTGTCACATCATTCAACAGGGCTATAAAGGAAAGGGGTATGTCCTTTTCCACTACTGAGGAAATGACTTCTGGCAACTTTTTTGCTCTGGGGAGAATAGCTTTTGTTGTATGATATTTTGTGAGTGGTTGTGTTTGTTAATAAACTGTGCCGAAGGGAGGGCCTGAAATGAAACTCAGGCATGACAGTGAATTTTCCAGGGCTGGTGCAGGAGCCCAGAAATGTACAGTAACCTTATGGCTCAAGAGGTCCAGCTTCTTTGCCTCCTTAGATTTGGGCATAGGACCTTGTTGCCCTTGTCTTTCTTTAGCATTGCCACTTCCATGACCAGCATGCCCAGTTAAAGGTGCATGAAAAGGTGTTCATACTCTTTGGAGGGTACAAAATACTTCCATTGGCCGTGGAAGGAATGGAGGTGGCAGTTTGCCAGAGGGTCTTGGTGGTGTTGTATATGGTTTTGATCAAGGGCAAGGCTACCCTTGAAGGACCCTCGGGCATCAGAATGTCCACCATGGGATCTGGCTCTTCTGACACCTCCTCCGCCTGTAGGCCCAGATTTTGTTCTACCCTTCTGAGCAGCTCTTGGTGGGCTTTATTGTCCATGGCCTGCAAAGTGGCAGATGAGCCCACTATGCCTCGTCCAGGGAGGAAGAGGATGAAGGTCTTAGTGGCACGGGGTCCTCCTGATCCTCTAATTTGCGGGGGTCCTCCCGTGCTGATGCCTTCTGCATGATGGCAGGTACGGTGTCAGCAATGATCCAGGTGATGGCCTCAATGCCGGCCTCGGTGCCGGCTTGGGCACTGAGCTCCGATCACCGTGGAGGTTCCTGTGCCATTGTGGGTGACCTGTCCAAGGTGATCGATACGGATCTGGAGCTCGGCCCCTGGGCTTGATGATATGCCCACAGGGTCCAGAAAGACCACTGCATGGGTGCCTGCCATTGCAGTGACCAGAGTATCATGGGAATTTGGTGTCCCTCTTCATGCTTTGAACGATGAGAGCAGTGCCAGCTCCACCTGGAAGTGTACAATTCCAGCTCCAACCCGTAGACAAATCCAGCCTCAGTGACCACGGTGGTGCCGAGCAGGATGGTGCCGGAGAGCAGTGCCAAGGGGAGGGTGACCAGTGCCACATCATAGCTGGTTTGCCCTTGGAGAGCACGGCTCCTCTGTGCAGTGCCAGTGCTGCTGGTGCCAGTGCTGGGAACTGTGGGGCCATCATCTCTATGAGGTCCCTGGAGGCCTCAAACATGTCCAGGGTAGATGGCAGGTCCAACTCCCCCATTTCACTCTCATGCACTGGGGAGTCCAACGGGACCGGACTCGATGGGTCAGCCTGTGCGGACGGAGTCAACAGTATTGGTGTTGCCAAAGCGGGAGCTGAGTATCCCAGCACCGCTTGCACTCCGCAGGCACCATCACGCTACACTGTTCTTACTGTAGGTGAACGCCCCCTCTCGGCTCTCTTTTGCTTTTTAGGCAGCACCAGTGAGTGCAAGCAGTGCCAGGAAGCTGCCAAGCTTGACTGCGGTGCTGGAGAGTGGAGTGCCGTGGGTCTTTGGACCCCTAGTCCTTTGCCAGTGCCACAGCCTCCCTCACTGAGGCCGATGCGCTCCACACCGAAGTGCTGGGCTTCGGGCCCAACATGGTCTGTGCCAGCTGGGGGCAAAGAGCTGGCTCCATAAGGAGAAGTTTTAATGCAAAGTCCCTCTCCTTCTTGGTTCTTGGGCGGAAGCCCCTGCGGTTCCTATACTTGTCAGTCTGGTGAGCGTCTCCCAAGGACTTTCAGCAGGAGTCGTGAGGGTCTCCCTGTGCATAGGCTTCTGGCAGGACACAAAAGGTTTGAAGCCTTGAGCCCAAGGCATGCTCTGGTCCCCCGGGGAGAAAAGGTGGAGGGGGTAACCCCCAACAGAACTCAGCTACTAACTAACCTACACCAATACACTAAAATACTACACTAAATAGAACTATTTACAATATAGAAGGAAAGTCCGCTAGGAGATCTCTTGCTGAAGCAAGAGAGAGAAGAAGTAGCTCCAACAGCCGTCCCTGGAGGTAAGAAGGAACTGGAGAGGTGGCGGCTTACCAGAGAGCTATATTCTTCGCCATGAAGGCACAACTCCAGAAGACTCCCCAACCGACCTGACAGGTAGCATTAGGGGAAAAACCTTCTGCCTGCCATGCACGCAGCACGCACACACTTACTTGGAATCGACAGGAGCAAGCACTCAAAGAAGAACCAGAAGATAGATCAAAAGAACCCTGTGACAGGGTGCTGTTAGCAGCTACAAATAGAGCCCTTTGGGGGCCAGCACCCTCTCACTTAGGGTATCTCTACATTACTGTTAAAACTCTGTGGCTGGCCTGTGCCAACTGATACAGATGCACGGGGCTTGGGCTAGGGGTGGTTTAATTGTGGTGTAGCTGTTTCAGCTTGGGCTGCAGCCCAGGCTCTAGGAAGCTGCAAGGTGGGAGGGTCCCAGAGCTTGGGCTGCAGCTAGGATGACCAGACAGCAAGTGTGAAAAATCGGGACGGGGGTGGGCGGTAATAGGCTTCTGTATAAGAAAACACTTCAAATATCAGGACTGTCCCTATACAATCAGGACATCTGGTCACCCTAGCTGCCGCCCAAGCCCAAACATTTATGCCACAATTAAACAGCCCTTAGCCTGAGCCTCTTAGCCTGAGTCAGCTAGCACAGACTGGCCGCAGGTGTCTCATTGCAGCATAGACATACCCTTGAAATTACCCAGGACACTGGCTATGGTTAGAGTAGGAGGAAGTTAGGTAACCTGACTGAGCTGGGAAGGGTAGAAGGGATCACTTCCACCTGTAGGGAGCCTGATGAGCTAATGAGTTAATTAGCTCACCAGCTGGAGCAGCCAGGGAAGAAGGTAAGCAGTGTAAAAGGCTGACCCATGGAGCAGGAGCTGGAGGCCTCCATCCACCTGCTGCTATTCTGTGCTGTACATGGTGCTTAATGAAGAAACAATAATAAACATACTTGGTGAAGGTACGCCAGTGGACGGTGTGCTATACAATCCACCAGGAAGGCTTATCAGACCAGGTTTGCAGGAACTGAAGGGGGAGCTATTCACAAATCCCAATTTTTAAAATTGTGATGTTTGGGGTCAGCTCATGGTTTTTGAACACCTGGGGCTGGAGAAACTGCTTCCAGGCCCTTCACCCAGGATTGCAAGACAGTCCACACAGAGCATCCCAAGGCTGTCTTGCACAGTGCCAGCACCAGGGAATTCTCTCTGGCCAACTTCTACAGCAAAGTGATAAAAACAGGTAGTGGAGGGAAGATTTCCTATTGTAGAGCCTAAAGCCAGCAGGGACCATTCTGGTCTTCTTGTCTGACCTCCTGCATAACACAGACCATAGAACTCACCCAGTAATTCCTGCATCAAGCTCAATAACTTAGTTGAGCCAGCGTGTACCTTTTAGAAAGACTTCCACTCTTATCACACTCAACACACAATTCATCTACCAGATAAGTGATCTACTTAAGTGACTAATTCAAATGTCACTAATCTGTCCAGATTCTGACCAAAAGAGCAGGACCTTTGCCTCCTGCTGTCTAGAAAGGCTACATTTACCAAGTGGTCTTGACACTCCAGTTTTTACTGTCAGTTCCCCTCTGTTTCTAACTGCTACTGTTGTACATGGTTTCATAGTCACATTGCTGGGAAGCAACCTACATTTTCCAAATTTACCCTTCTGCAGTCTTCCAGAAATAACAAATACTGCTGCCCCTGTGTTTGTCTACTCTACTCCATTACAATCGAATGCTGCTAGATATAGTTTTACAATCTGTTCATTACTTTCTGGACATTTCTTTTCCTTGTCATCCTTTTTATGTCTTATCTATTTAGATTGTAAGAGTTTGGGACCTCTAGGCACTACGGTAATAGAAATACTTTTAAAACCTCACACAACATCTCAAATCTAGTTAGCTAGCTAACCCATCTATTCAAAAGCTATCTAATCACTCTCTCTGAACTCTGTCTTCCTAAGTTTTTATTGTGAACTCATCCCCATAGTATGCCAATGCAAATTCAACACTTTCAGTCTCTATAGTTCTCAGTTCAGGGTCACGAGAATGTGGAAGACTAACATCAAGTTGTTCATGTGGTCCTGCTGCTGCTGTTAGATACATCGGAGCTATTTCTGTCCTGCCTTACACCCTGTGATACCTCAGTGAGTGCAGTGTTGCAGGGAAGGTGCTCATTCTCTGCCACTTGGTTCTCCATGCACAGATAGCCTTCGTAGCTACTGCTGATGTGTTGGCATTGGTTATCTCCTCTGCACTGATGATAAGCCAATACTTGAGGGAACAATCACCACAGTGACCAGTATGCAGGAGGGCGTGTCTAGTTTATTTTCCTTTATTTGATTTTATTTATCTTGGGACTAATCTTGATGTCTTGAAGTCCTTGCCCAGAGAGCTGACAATTGAAGTACAGTATAAGACAAGAGACAACAGATGGACACAGACAGACAGAGGAAACAATGAGACAATATCAGTCAGTATGATAGGCTGTGGGTACAACACACTAGGAGCCTAACCGTTGTCAAGATGTTGTAGGCATCGTGGCAAAGGAAAGCTTTAAGCAGAGCAGGGCAGAGAAAGGCGTTTCAGTTTGAAGAGGATTTCCCTATTTCAAAATCTGGTTTTATTCTGATTTGTAATGAAAAAGAACAATTTCTAAATTCTCCACGAAAGGGGATAAAACCCTATCAAGCCTGGGAGCCGAGGCTGCCAAGGAGCCAGCCAGGCAAGATGTCAGGAAATCTCTGGGGCAGGTAGGATTCCATTGGAACCGTGTCTGGTTTCTGGAGGAACTTCACTGAAATCACACTATCTCTGTGGAACATTGCAATTTTGACAAATTGGCAAATTTCAGTGGAAAAACTGTTTTGTTGGATTTTTTCTAACCAGCCCTAGTTTTAAGAAGGGCTTTGAAGGTGGAGAATGAGGTCGCTATGTAGATATTTACAGGGAGCACCTTCCAAGCAAGAGGGGCAGCCTGGGAGAAAGCACAATGTTGCTTGTTTGAAAATTTAACGAGCAGGTGGTAGAAGCTGGCATCACGGGCCAATTGGATGTGAGAGTCAACATCTCAATGCCAAATGAGAGATGACAGGTAGAGTAGGGATAGGCTATGGAGGGCTTTAAAAGTGAAGACATGAGGGTTATGTTTGACGTGATAGAGAAGGGGTTGCAAAGAAAGAGGTGACGTGGTCAAAGCAATGAGCTAGGAAATGATCTTTTCAGCAGCATTCTGAATGGATCTGAGTGGGGCAATATAGCATTTGTCAAGGCCAGAGAAAAGGATGTTGCAGTAATTGAGAGGCAAGATGGTAAGGGTCTGGACAAGAGTCTCAGCTGTGGGGATGGACAGGAAAGGCTATATCTTAGAGACGTTATTCAGAAAGCATCTGCAAGGTATTGACTTAGCCTGGATGCAGGAACGTAGAAAGAGGTCTGAGTCGGAGATAGTGCCCAAGTTATGGGCCTGAGTGACTGGCAGAATGGTGGTATTGTACACAGTGATTGAGAAAGGAGGTAGAGGGGAGGGTAAGTTGGGGTGGAGAATTAAAAGCTTCATTTTAGCCATGTTTACCTTGAGCTGACAGCAAGACATGCATGAGGAAATATCAGAGAAACAGGCCAAGATTTTAGTTTGGACAGGAGACTGATCTGGAGTAGAGAGCTAGATCTGTGATCCATCCATTAGAGATGCGTTTGCTTGCAGATTTTTATTGAGTTTATATGTTTTACATACAGAGATACCCCAGAAAACACCAGGATCATGGGAAACTTAAGTCTGAGTGAGGCCTGATCAGACCTGAGAGAAGTTTACCCTGAATCTAGTGACCTCTGAGGTGTCTTTGTCCTAGAGATTTTAAAAGGCAAAAAACGGGGCTTCCCCAGTCTCACTGCTACTAGATTGAAGAGGACAGGCCACATATACCCCTTCCTCTGAAGATCCTTCCTTCTCCTAAGGCAGATGGAAACTGCCCCACAATGCCCTGGAATATGATGGAAGGGTCGCTGGTTGGCTACCAGCTCCTTCATACAACTTTCTTCCTTCCGTCTGTTAGTCTCTGCCCCACTGGGATAGCTGTTCTCTTTTTCCTTGATTCATCTGACATGGGCCTGTCCTGACAGGCAATGCTAAGCAGTCGCATATCCAGAGTTAAAAAGTTAGAAAGATATCAGATAAAAATACAAATGGATCCTATTCCCTTTCAGATCTTGTGTAAACATCTGCAAGGGAATCTGGGAGCTGTCCTTAATTTTCCCTTTTTTAACCTCAATTACCCAAATCCTCTTCTTTTCTCTGGAAAGCTCCAACCAAAGTAGATGTTCTCAGTCAGGCTTTCCTTATTGGTTTAACTTCAAACTGTCTCATTTTGGAGTGAATCCCTTTGGTGCTAGGGGAAATAATTGTTTCACTGAATGGCTTCAAGACCTTTTCCTTCTTGTTGGACTCTGAGTGTCTGCCTTTGTTTGTGAACTGCAAAGACAGTGTTTCCATCTCTGAGAAAATTAATGTATCTCGCTTTTTCTCACACTTGAATTCACGCGGTTCACATGAAACGTGCTGACCCATTATATTTCTATCATTTAGGCCCAGATCCACAAAGGTAGTTAGGCTCCTAACTTCCATTGATTTTCACCTTTGTGCATCTGGGCCTTAAAGCTTAACTCTCTCCTCCATGTCTAAATGGAAATTTCTACTCCTCTAATGAATAATGGAATACAAAAATTATAGCTATGACTAAAAATCACAACTTTTAGGTCTATTGTATTTTGAAATTGCTTTGGATTTACATATTCAGTACAAAATTGTGCCCATTAGGCCTTTTAGTGATCACGGAAAACAGTAGGGAGTTTGAAGTCTGGAGCCAGAGCGTGTCTGATTTTTGTTATAAATTGGAATATGCAACACAGGAGTTGATGGAGCCAAGAGTTCTTCGGAATAAATATTTTGTTTCACAAAATAAACAAAGGAGGATCCAAATGAAAGCAGTGCCTGGACTAATTCCTGCAGGAGTACACTGTGTGTTTTAGTGGAGTCATGGAGCACATTTTAGTTTGATTTATAGATGCAGCAGAGCTTGTGTAAATGTTCTTTATCACATATCAGCTGCCATCCACCAGGAGAATCAATGGAAATGATATAATAATTTAATATTATCAAATATATCTGTTTCTCCCTCACCTCTCAGGTTTTCTCTCCTCTTTCTCTCATTTAAGTCTCCCCCTCTTTGTATGTGATCTTACTGACTTCTCCAAAGAGGAGATTGATAAAATCCAACATAAACTACCCCCATCACCCATTTCTCTGCTTCTCCCATAAAGACCTTAGGCCTGGTCTACATACAGTGATTGAACTGGCATAACTATGTTAGGCTGTGTTTACACTGCCACTTTCAACGCTAAAACTTTAGTCGTTCAGGAGTGTGAAAAAACACACTCCTGAGTGACAAAAGTTTTAGCACTGAAAAGCACCAGTATAGACAGCACTTTATTGAGGCTTCTGGTGATAAAGCTACCACTGCTTGTTCAGGATGGGGTTCTTTTTATCTCCAGGAGAGCTCTCCCCTGGCGATAAAGCATGTCTACACTGCCCATGTCACAGCGCTGCCGCAGCTGCACTGTAACATGTGCAGTATAGACATATCCTTAGTTAGGCATATGAGTTTTTACAGTTATATCTTGTTCATTCCCCAGCGTGAATGTAGTTATGTAGGTATAATGGGGCCTTATATCAGTATCGCTTATACCTCTTCCCATATGGGAACAAACTGTACCAGCAAAAGCACATTTAACTGCATCCGCACTAAGAGGGTTGTTCCACTTTAATTATACTGGTATAGTTAAAGCAGTACAGTATTTGTATGTAGACAAGCACTTAGTGCTCTTTTTTTCTCATGCTGCCCCTATTCATGGGATACTTCCTCCCCCTTGAATTAGTCCATAAGGACATCACCCTGCCTTTCAAGTCTCTTCTCCAAAAATACTTCTACCCTGATGCCCATTTAGATTGCTAACTGATAATGGCTGGTGGCTAGTAGGGATTACTGATATGTATTTGTAATTTTTTTATAACTCCGCCTATTAGCTGTGCATGTAACTAGTCTGTATAGATGCACCCTCCTGCCATCATTCCCTTTGTCCTCTCTCTCCCAGTTTCCACTCCATTTGTGTGTTCCCCCTTACTGCAAGCTCTTTAGAAATCGATTCTCAAAAACAGAGTTTGTACAACACCAAGCACGATGGGGTGCTGCTCCAGATCAGAGCCGTTGGGTGATACCTCTATATGAATAATAAATTATAATAATGGATGGCATTATCTAACTGCATAAAGTGCATTGGCGGAACATAATGAAGATGCTCTGTGCAATATGACAGACTGCATGTTGCTTTGTGTCCTTCTACAGAGGAAATTCATATAGGAAATAATTTTTAAAGATACATTCACTGTACTTTTCAATTACCGATCAGTTTTTTCTTATTATGATTGTTACTTACCAAAAATATTTTCATTTACTTTGTTTTTCTGGGTTTAAAATGCACCAGTCTCTAGGTATATGTATATACTTTTTAAAAGAACACTTGGCCTGAGTTCTGTAAATCCTTCCTCATACATACTTTATGTGAATCAGTCCTCTTGAACTCAATTGAACAACACCCAAAGATAAGGACTACTCCCAGGAGTGAGGTTTTGAAAGATCAGACCTGCTGTATGGCATATATTAACAATGTTCAGTATAGACTCACCTCTTATACCCCCTCTTATAACCCCCAAAGTATTCCTTCCTTCCAGCCCATCTTTTAATCCTACATCATCCTGCACTGAAGTCATAATGCAAAAATTGGGATATCAAATTCTTTTCCACAGCAACTGAGAGCAGGGCAATCAGGAAGAACAAATGTGGTTATCTGGAAGCAAGAAAAGCTCTTAGTCAAAAGCAAAATGTCTGATACAATAACATAGGGAACGTAGAACAACTCTGGCCAACGGTTCAGTTGTAAGCTGTTTGGGGCAGGGATTATGGCTATCTGTGTTTTTGTACAACACCTAGCACAATGGAGCCATGATCCTTATTGGGGCCTCTGGCCTCTGGGTGCCACCATAATATACATGACAAATAAAAATATTTAGACTGGTTCCTCTTCTGTAAGTGGCATTAATGCCACGTTTGCTGTAGCATAAATATCACTCTTTAAACTTCTTTAATATAAGGTTTTAGTTGGCAGAGGCAGGACATCTATTTGTTAGCCGGAAATAGCCATGTATTCTGTCTTCAGTATGACACTGCCAGACTGACCATGTTTTAAAAATATCCAGATGAATGGTATCATAGTAAAACCACCCATACTAGCCAGCCAGGCAGGTTTTTTGTGAGTTTTTAATAAATTCCAAATGAAGCAAAGAGACTAAGGAAAGGAGATAAAAGCTGACATGTTAAAGTCATCAGCTGGATTGCCTAGGGCATTTAAGATAAAAGGAAACGGAGTCTCAGAGGGAAACTGATTTGGGACAAAGAACACAGTGATACTTTGTCTCTGTTACTTCCTTGGTAGAGGTATGACCCTGATAGAGAGCTGGGGAGAAAGAGCTCCAACCCAACCACATCTCAGAAGTTCTGCTTGGGAGAGCCCCAAGCACTGAACTCGATGGAAAGGTATCAATCATCTCTCCTGTTACAGCTTCAGTTCTCATCTCTTCTCCTACTGCTTCATCCTGTACGTGTGTTTATTCTGGGGAATCCCTCATCCTTGTATCACAGTAAGAAACACTCAGCATTTGTAGTGGCTTTTCATCTGTTCCCACATCATCTGTTCAAATAGCACAGGGGACCAAAGAACCTTGAACTGTAGGATGATAACATGGCTTATCAACTCCATGTTTTTTTTGCTGGTGAACTAAACCACCAAGCAATTTCTGTTCCCAAACTGTAATATAAAGATCAGTGCAAGCAAATACCATAGCAGTGTGAAGCCATGCAGCCCTCAGTGTCACCGCATAGAGTGTCCTTATGCATTTGTATATCAAAGTGCTTTACAAAAATATAAGCCAACTGGCATGAGACATTTCCTTCACACACATCTTGTATATTACATACTGCAGTGAAGAGCAACAAAATCACCTTGGAGCTGGACTAGCACATAATACCACACCAACTAAACTCAGGCTAGCACAGAGGTTCTCAAACTAGGAGTCGGGACCTCTCAGGGAGTGGCGAGGTTATTATGTGGGAGGTCATGAGCTGTCAGCCTCCACTGCAAATCCCACTTCATCTACAGCATTTATAATAATGCTAAATATAAAAAAGTGTTTTTAATTTATAAGGGGGGAGTCGCACTCAGATGTTTGCTGTGTGAAAGGGGTCACCAATACAAAAGTTTGAGAACCACTGGGCTAGCATCTCAGTGTAAGACCAGACATCATTTGGTCTTTATGGACTTCAAGGCACACCCTGACCACATGAAGACATGAGAAGCAGCTGCAGATGATCTCCCTGTCCATGTGGGGCTTGGGAAAGGCCTTATCAAGAGCCAAGGCTCTCTCTATCCAGAGCTGGACTGCAAAGGAGTGGCTTACTTGGGGCATACAGAACTCCATACATTTCTGTTCCTCTCAGGATGGGAGGGAGACATGGAAAATAAAGCCAGTTTCCCTAGTGAGGGCATGAACCATAGAGCTACTGGGTTTGCTCACTGAGATAGATCTGATCCATGTCCCCAACAGACTAACATGTAAGGCCTTGTCTACACTACAAAATTACTCCGATTTTACAGAAGTCGATTTTGGGGAACAGATTGTATAAAGTCGAGTGCATGCGTCCACATTAAGCACATTAATTCAGCAGTGTGCGTCCACAGTACCGTGGCAAGTGTCGACATGCTGAGCGGTGCACTGTGGGTAGCTATCCCACAGTTCCCACAGTCCCCGCTGCCCATTGGGATTCTGGGCTGAGCTCCCAATGCCTGATGGGGCAAAAAATTTGTCACAGGTGGTTATGGGTAAATGTCATCAGTCAACCCTCCTTCCAATGGCAGACAATCATTTCGCGCCCTTTTCCCTGGATTGCCCGAGCAGACGGCATAGCACGGCAAGCATGGAGCCCATTCAGCTCACCGCAGCAATTATGACCATTGTAAACACCTTGCGCATTATTGTGCAGTTTATGCAGAACCAGAACCTGAAAAACCAGACGAGGAGGAGACAGCAGCACGGTGACGAGAGTGATGAGGACCTGAACATAGATATCTCTAAAACCGCGGTCCCTGGCAATTTGAAGATCATGGTGTTAATGGGGCAGGCTCATGTCGTGGAATGCCGATTCTGGGCCCAAGAAACAAGCACAGACTGGTGGGATTGCATAGTGTTGCAGGTTTGGGATGATTCCCAGTGGCTCTGAAACTTTCGCATGTGTAAGGGCACTTTCATGGAACTTTGTGACTTGCTTTTCCCTGCCCTGAAGCACCAGAATACCAAGATGAGAGCAGCCCTCACAGTTCACAAGCAAGTGGCAATAGCCCTGTGGAAGCTGGCAATGCCAGACAGCTACCGGTCAGTCGGTAATCAATTTGGAGTGGACAAATCTACTGTGGGGGTTGCTGTGATGCAAGTAGCCAACGCAATCATTGAGCTGCTGCTATCAAAGGTAGTGACTCTGGGAAATGTGTGATAGTACATGGCTTTGCTGCAGTGGGATTCCCTAACTGTGGTGGGGCGATAAACGGAATGCATATCCCTATCTTGGGACCAGACCACCAGGGCAGCCAGTACATAAACCACAAGGGGTACTTTTCAATGGTGCAAAGCACTGGTGGATCACAAGGGACCGTTTCATCAACATCAACATGGGATGGCAGGGAAATGTTCATGACGCTTGAGTCTTCAGGAACTCTGTTCTGTTTAAATGGCTGCAGGAAGGGATTTACTTCCCAGACCATAAAATAACTGTTGGGGATGTTGAAATGCCTATAGTTATCCTTGGGGACCCAGCCTACCCCTTAATGCCCTGGCTCATGAAGCCGTACACAGGCATCCTGGATAGTAGTAAGGAGCAGTTCAACTATAGGCTGAGCAAGTGCAGAATGGTGGTAGTGCGTGCATTTGGACATTTAAAGGGTCGCTGGTGCAGTTTACTGACTCGCTCAGACCTCAGTGAAACCAATATTCCCATTGTTATTTCTGCTTGTTGTGTGCTCCACAATCTCTGTGAGAGTAAGGGGGAGACGTTTATGGCAGGGTGGAAGGTTGAGGCAAATCACCTGGCTGCTGAATACGTGCAGCCAGACACCAGGGTGATTAGAAGAACACAGAAGGAAGCACTACGCATCAGAGAAGCTTTGAAAAGCAGTTTCATGACTGGCCAGGGTACTGTGTGACAGTTCTGTTTGTTTCTCCTTGATGAAAACCCACCCCCTTGGTTGACTCTAATTCTTTGTAAGCCACCCACCCTCCCCGTTTCGATCACAGCTTGCTTGCAACGGAAATAAAGTCACTATCATTTAAAAACATGTATTCTTTATTAATTGATTATAAAAATAGGGAGATAACTCACAAGGTAGCCCGGGTGGGGTGTGGGAGGAGGGAAGGAAAAGGCCACTTCAAAACTTGTTGAATGACAGTCTTCTGTTGCTTGGGCTGTCTACTGGGGTGGAGCAGTTGGGTGCCTGGAGCCTCCCCCGCCCCAGGCATTCTTGGGTGTCTGGGTGAGGAGGCTGTGGAACTTGTGGAGGAAGGAGGGCAGTTAAACAGGGGCTGCAGCGGCAGTCTGTGATCCTGCTGCCATTCCTGAACCTCCACCAGATGCCGGAGCATGTCCATTTGATCCTGAAGTAGCCCCAGCGTGGCATCCTGCCTCCTCTGATCATCCTGCCGCCACCTCTCATCTCGATCATCCCTCCTGTCCTCATGTTCATTGGCCGCTTTCCTGTACTGTGCTACTGTGCCCCTCCACACATTCTGCTGAGCTCTGTCAGTGCCAGACGACTGCATGACCTCAGAGAACATTTCATCGCGCGTGTGTTTTTTTCGCCACCTTATCTGAGATAGCCTTTGGGATGGAGGAGGGAGGCTTGAAACATTTGCAACTGCAGGAGGAAAAAAAGGGAATGAAGTATTTAAAAAGATACATTTTACAGAACAATGGTTATACTCTTTCACGGTGAACAACACTATTCACCTTACATAGCACATGTGATTTTGGTACAAGGTCACATTTTGCATCTTATATTTAGTGCCTGCGGCTTTGGTGTTAGAGATCACACACGCAGTGCCGGGCAACAGAATTTGGCTTGCAGGTGGCCATGGTAAGCTATAGTCTTTTGGCTTCTGCAACCTTCATAACAGCAGCGCCCTTCTTTCCCAAACCAAGCAAAGCCCATTGAGTTGGCCATTTAGTGCTGCAGTTTTTGTGTTAACATGCAGCAGCAGAAACCAAACTAACCCCCTCCCTGCATCCAATTCTCTGGGATGATCACTTTACCCCTCCCCCCACTGCATGGCTGGTATCAGGGAAGATGCCTGCTAGCCAAACGTAAACAGCTCAGCGCCAATGTCCCCCACCACCACCACCACTTGGCTAACTGCGGGGAGGATTTCTTTTCAACCACAGGCAAATAGCCCAGTAGGAATGGCCACCTCTGAATGTGCCCTTAATTAAATTCCCGTATTTCAACCAGATTACCATGAACGATATCACTCTCCTGAGGATAACACAGAGAGATAAAGAACAGATATTGCTTGAATGCCAGCAAACACCAGGACCATACGCTGCCATGCTTTGTCATGCAATGATACCAGATTACTTGCTGCTAGCATGGTGTGGTAAAGTGTCTTTAGAGTACCTCCAGGAGAGCTTCATGGAGATGTCCCTGGAGGATTTCTGCTCCATTCCCAGACACGTTAACAGACTTTTCCAGTAGCTGTACTGGTCACGAATGCATCCCAAGTCCTCACAGCAAATTAATTATTAAAAAACTCTTGCTTTTAAAACATATATTATATTTAAAAAGGTACACTCACCAGAGGTCCCTTCTCTGGTTTGGTTGGGGTGGAAGGCATTTCAGTCGGGGTGATAAAAAGATCCTGGCTGTTGGGGAGAATGATGTGCTGTGTGCTCTCCTCAAGCTCCTCCTCCTCCTCCTCCTCTTCTCCATCCACAAAATCCTCAGGCATGGTGAAGAGTACCCCTTCATCAGAGTCCACGGACAGGGGTGGGGTAGTGGTGGCAGCCCCCCCTAGAATTGCATGCAGCTCAGCATAGAAGCGGCATGTCTGGGGCTCTGATTCTGAGCATCCGTTTGATTCTTTGGTTTTCTGGTATACTTCTCTGAGCTCCTTAAGTTTCACACAGCACTGTGTTGCATTCCTGCTGTAGCCTCTGTCCATCATGGCCTTGGAGATTTTTTGAAATGTTTTGGCATTTCGTCTTTTGGAACGTAGTTCTGATAGCACAGATTCCTTTCCCCATACAGTGATCAGATCCAGTATCTCCCATTCAGTCCATGCTGGAGCTCTTTTTCGATTATGGGACTGCATGGTTACCTGTACTGATGAGCTTGCCTGGCCAAACAGGAAATGAGATTCAAAAGTTCCGGGGCTTTTCCTGTACACCTGGCCAGTGCATCTGAGTTCAGAGTGCTGTCCAGAGCAGTCACAATGATGCACTATGGGATAGCTCCCGGAGGCCAATACCATCGAATTGCGTCCACACTAACCCTAATTCAAAACAGCGATGTCAATTTCAGTGATAATCCCCTCATCAGGGAGGAGTACAGAAATTGATTTTAAAAGCCCTTTATGTCGACAAAAATGGCTTCGTTTTGTGGACGGGTGCAGGGTTAACTCAATTTAATGCTGCTAAATTCGACATAAACTCGTAGTGTAGACCAGACCTAAGAGGCCCACCAGCATGTATCACCTTTCACTGCCTTATTTCTTTGAAACTTTAAAGTCATGTAATCCCAGATCTGTAATGATGATAATGCCCCGTCCTCATCGAGGAGTGAGAGTGTGGATTTAGAGATGCTCCAAAACTTAGCTGAAACTTTTGGGATTCCCTCCACCCCCTATTCGGACCAGTGCTGGCTCTCTCCTCCATCAACCCTTTCACACAGGTCTAGCTCTGTATCTTTGTAGCTTTCTTAGTAGGAAGGCCCAGAAGCCTGTCACCTCTTCTTGGGAAATTTTAAAACACACTCTTTCCACGTAACTTGGTCTCTTGTGAGGGAGGAGCCCAAAACCCTATTTTCTTTCCCTCATGTAGCAACAGGACTGAGATCTGGCATCCCAAATAATATGTTAGGTTGTTCAGCCATTCTCCATTCTTCAGCCATTCTCAGAAGAGCTCATTTTGCGGAAATGGTGGGGAGGGATTTTACATGAACAAGGCTCTTCTTCTGTTTTAAAGATCCTGAAGAGAAAGAAGGGTGACTGTATCCTACTATTCCAGTTCTGGTTGTCCTCTCATCCCCTGGATGCACTCAATGCACCATCTCTCCTGAAGATACCAAAGATAGAGGTTGTTGGGAATGTCGTTCTCCTCCTGCAAAATAAGTTATCACTACAGGGTATCAGACCCTGATAAGGTTCCCCTTCCCTAAGAAGATAAATACAGGGAGAGCGTGACAGAGTGCAGGGAACCAACACCTGAGCCAGCGCTCTGATCATATACACACAAATTAATTCCCTCGGGGTTGAGCCTGACTGTGCCCAACTAGCAGATTAGAATGGTCTGGGGAGGACTATTGAGCTAATCAGCCCATTAACACAGAGAGTAGAAGAAGGTACAGGCAAGAAATGCTAGGGGGAGAGATAGGCCAGTAGAGCCAGAACCAAGAAAGATGTCTGGATGAAAAGAGACTGCCCCTTCCCTCATGAGATATGAGCAGTGGAGAAGAAATTAATGGTGTAAATGATGTGGTGTATGGATCAGTAAAGGTGGTGGGAAAAGCAATGTAAATACAGTACATGGGGAAGTTTAACAACTGAAGGTCTCCAAACAGTTTGTGTAGACAGAGCTGAAGACAGGAGTGGGAACTCGATCTGTCACAAAGAGGTAGGAGATTTAACCTGTTTGTTGTGAAGAGGGCTATAAGGAGAGAGGGAAGATTGGTTCCCATTTTGACATGTGTAGAACAAAACATTTAGATTTTATTTTGTTATGAAACAACCATTTCTTTTGAATTATTTAAATTTTGTACAATAAAGATGAAATCAAAATGAAATGAAACACTTCCATTTTGTCAAAAGGACATGTTTCAGTTGACCTGAAATAAAAAAAAATTTGGAATTTTCTTTCACTGAGAATTTCAAATTTTTCAGGTTTCATTTCTAATCAGAACTAAGACAAATATTGACATCTCAAAATCCTTCCAAAAATGGAATTACTATCCTCCTCAAAACTCTAATTATTGATAACAGTCTGACCTTTAGGTTAAATAATTGTTTTTTTTATTATTATTGTGTGTCACTGAGCTAAAATCCATTTGAGAAATTCGCTTTGTGAAACACTAACCCAAGTGGCCTAAACATTTATTGAGCATGCATCTGACCTCTCTCTGATATTCAGCACAACTGCTAATGACTCCTCATGTCCTCTTAATATCACTTACACCCCGCACCTAATACAGGGACTCCTGTTGCCAATTAGATGAGATTAGCAGGGAGCTGTCTTGTGCATACTGTACATGACAGCCTAGTCCTAGAGCTATATATTGCCTCTACATTGGCTAAGGCTGAATTCAGGATTGAAATGGAAAGCTATTTGTGGGAGGCCTGTCCTGAGTCCCCAGCAGCATATGAGAATTCTTACTTAGTGCTGATGGCAGGGTTATGCTGTATTGCTGATGGATGTAGAATGTGTGCTGCCAACAGGAGACTCCAGAACCCATTTCCTATAAAGCAGTGATAAAAAGGCTTCTTTAAACCTAATTCTGCACTGCCTTACACCCCATGCAACTCCAGGCTACAACAGGAGTGAGAGCAGAATTTGCCCTTAGAGAATTTTGAGCTCATATAAGCTTTATGTGCTTATCTTTCCACAACCAGCCCAAAACTGGGGAGTTGAAGGAGAGACAGTAGAAAGCAGGAAGGAAAGAAAGAAGAAAAAACACCAACAAACACACCAGGACAGAGGAGGGAGTGAGAATATTATAATTTAGGGATATGTTTAAGTGCGGTATGACATTCAAATATATGGTAATAGGACTGGTAATAGCACAAACTGGCACCAAAATAATTAAATTGGTTTTAATTCACATCATTTGCTATTTTGGTATAATTCTGTGGTGTAGGGACAGTCTAAAGGTGTCTTACTAGATTTTGGAATGAATGTCCTATTTTAATTCGTCTTAACCAACTTAAACAAAATCAAAATAAATCAAAATAGGTCACTTTGATTCTGAAGTAAGTGTCTGCATTATTGGAATTTTTCATTGGAAACTTTTATTCAACAAAAATGATCTTTTTTCAAAACCAAAAACTTCCACAAAAAGATGTTGTTTTTTCAAAATGTTCTAGTCTTTCATCAAAGATGAACACTTCAAAATTTTGGAATTTGAAATATCAGAATTTTACATTTTTGTTTTTTCCCTGTTCTCACGCTCCTTCCTCCCTACTTTATTCACTTTTTCCACTGAATGCAGTAGATTGAATGATGTCTAGGGTTTTGTTGTGGTTTGTTTATTTGCTTCCTACTTATTTTCCATTTTTCTCTCTCTTTTACCATTCTATAACTCTTAAAAACTTCCTCAACTTTAGAAAAGTTACAGAATAGCAAAAGGAAAAAGGAAATACTACAACTCTGTCTCTCTAAGTCTTTAAAATTAGCAGAGAGAGTTTCATTTTTTTTCTACCTGATACCAACTTTCTAACCATGAAGAAGATTTAAAAAGTTACAAAGCAGCAAACAAAAAAATGAAAGTGAGATAAATCTGAACATAATTCACGTTAATGCACCAGTGGCAAAAAGAGGGGGAATAGGGCAAATGTGAATTTTTTCAAAATAAGCTTTTCCACACAAATTCTTCAAAAAATAAAGAAAGAAATTATTCAATTTTGAACTGAGACAAAACGAACTTCAAAATTTGGATTTTTTGTGTAAGTGTAAGTTTGTGGGTAGAATGGCACTTAGAAATATCTATGGTACATATATATTTTATCTGACAAAATGTGTATGTATGCACACATACACATACACACACACTTGTATAAAGAGGAGAAAATCCATTATAGCATAATATTGAAAGTGTAATATGAGAAACGTTTCCCCCTAAAATTGCTCCTCACTCCAGCTGAGTGGCAAAGCCATGCTATAGACAGGTAATATAAAACATCCATAGTGAGAGCCAGTATATCTGCTAGCATATTCTCAATTGTATTTTTCTGATTATACTACTTCTTGTAGAATTTTGTGCTTAGCAATCTGATCTACTTTTTGCTTTTCAGTGTCTGGAAATTGTATTTGTCTATAGTTTGTCAGTTTGTCCCTCTTCTTGACCAGAACTAACCATTGCCTTTTCTGCAGTTTTTAAACTATCTCAGCATTTTTGTGTCTTTGCCAAAAGTGCTCAGAGGAACCAGACCACAAATGCAATTTCTGCCTAGTGAAGAGTGAAGTAAATTCAAAGAGGAAAGTAGCAAAGACCATTACAGAAAAGGCAGAGCAGCTTGCAATTCTGTGTCAGTAAAGACAGTATAGCTTAACAAACACCAGGAGAAGTGCGGGAAGGATAATTAATCCTTCCTCATTAATCAATAGTGATTCAGTGATGTGGGGATATATCCACCTAGTTTTCACAGATTATCCCTGCTCGCTACTGCAGTGAGGGTTAGGGGGAAGAGGCCTTGGGCTGGAATGTGCTCACAGCTCTACACATGTTATTCTAGAGGAATTCTACCTCCATAAATTGACTCAGGATGTACACCAGTGTAACTGAGAGTAGACTCTGGCCAATTTCTTTATCAACCACATATATGGTGATCAGTTTAGCTCCGTGTGTACAAACAAAACAATCCCTGAGATGCAGTTTGGACTAGATTGTGCCTGCCCTCTGTGTTAGTGCACAAGAAGGCAAGTGGTCCACTCTCCCAATGCCTGTGAAAGGGCCAGACACAACTGTAGGCCTGCACTCTCTGAAGCACAGAGGCAGCTCCTTTTGGAGGGCTACCTACTGCATGATCCTCAAGGGGAGTACTCGTGAGAGAGCACTGCACCAGGCCAGTATGGAGGTGTGAGCTACTCCAAGGGGCAGAGAGGAGGCAAGAGTAGGGGGTCCAAACCATGGAAGAGGAAAGTAGCACCAGTTGCAGCAGACTCTGTGATCCGTGGGTTTGGAGTAGGAGAGAATCTAGATCTTGGGTACATTTAATCTTCCTCTGCCTCCCTCCTTGCCCTTCTGTGGGCAACTAAATGGGACCCCCTCTTTATACTATACAGAATCAATGCAACATCAGTGGACAAGTGTAAGCAGAGTTAGGATGCTCTCCACCCTGACATCTGGTGGTGAGGTGTGGCAAGTTGTGGAAAAGAACTTCAGGAGCTGATCTCATTTGCATAGGCACATCCACCCTGCCTAGAATGAGGCCATAGCTGCCTAAATGGTCACTTTGGCTGCTGTGGGATCCCCAGTGTCTCTGTTATTGGGGCAGGAAGAATAAATTGTTAATACCCTGATTATGGGAATCAAGAACAGTGGAACTGTACTTGGCCTTTTATTATGATGGAGGGACTCGCCATCAACTAAGTAGCACTCACTAGGCAAGGGACATGGGTTCCAAAACTCTGTGAAGGGAGAGAAGTTGGAGACAGGTATTAGTATTTGGTGGTGTGGGCCCCCTTTGTGAGGGCCTGAAACATCAATGGTACCTCTGTCTCTCTCCATTGTGGAACATCAGAACTAATTTTGGGTCTATTAGGAATCTAGCTACAGGAGCTGAGCTGAATTCACTTTGGCCTTATGGTGTACTAGTACTGAGGCTCCCACTACTGCAAGCTGAAATCACTAAAGAGCTAAAATTACTAAGAGCTGTGTTAAGTAGGGGGGAGCCTGAAGATCTATTATGGAGAGGAGCAGTTTATGGGACGGCTGGTGGAGCGGAGCAGATCAGAGTGAAGCCCTATGGAGCTGCAGGGCAGTTAGCTTCAGATCATGTAAGGTGCCCCTTACCTCTTCCCTTCCCCCCACACACACATTTTCACCCAGACTGGGGAGTAATACTCTGCAGATGAACTTTTGAACTCTGGGGCTGGCCTGTTGGACTTTTTGGACTTTGGGTGATTTTTGGATTGCTGGACTCAAGAGACGTTTGGGTTGTGGGAGTCAAGAAAGGACATGGCCCAATTTGCTGGAGTGGGTCTTTGCTCATGGTTTGGTTGATGAACCCTAGCTGTGGTGTTTTCCCAATTTAATGCTGATGTCGTTTACCTCATATTATTAAAGATTCTCTGCTACACTAAGACTCTGTGCTTGCGAGAGGGGAAGTATTGACTCTTTGAGGCACCCAGGGGTGTGTGTAAGATTTTCCCAGGTCAGTGGGAGGGGGCTCAAGCCAGTTTTGTATTTGTTTTGATGAGAGGGAACCCCTGTGTACTGAACCCGGCCCTTGATCGGCCTGGCAGAAGGGTTACACAAGCAAGAGACTCTGTATAGGAGAGAGAAGAGGTTACCTGCTGAAGAAGTAGAACTCTCCTTTCCACCATCCTTCCTAGTTTAGACTTATGAGAGCAGGTCCCCTCCATGCCAGGCAGTGGAGGAGGGGAATGAGGGGCTGAGTGTCACTTCTGTGAGTTGAGTCCCTAAGTCCTTTCATTGTTATACTCCATTTTTTCCCTGCAATATAAAGGTCACACTTTGAGTTTGGCTTGTGGGTAACTTATTTAAGGGTGTTTTGACTGCTCTCTTTGTTGAGGGGGCATTCACACCCATTGGTTCTCTGGGTCACAATCTCAGAGTCTGACTGGATCTATCACTGCTTCTGGATTCTCTGATAGCAATAGTGGCTATTTTGCCATCTTCAGTTGGTGATTGTGAGCTTTCCTCTCAGAATGGGCCTCACCATTGTTATCCATGTCTTTATCACCGCCATGCTGGATTGCTGTAATACTCTTTACTCAGGTCTACCCTTGAAGATCACTCAGGAGCTGCAGCTAGAGCAGAATAGATGAGACTGCCAGTCTCCTAAGTAAAAAGAAAAGGAGTACTTGTGGCACCTTAGAGACTAACAAATTTATTTGAGCATAAGTTTTCGTGAGCTACAGCTCACTTCATCGGATGCATTTGGTGGAAAATACAGTGGGGAGATTTGTATAAATCTCCCCACTGTATTTTCCACCAAATGCATCCGATGAAGTGAGCTGTAGCTCACGAAAACTTATGCTCAAATAAATTTGTTAGTCTCTAAGGTGCCACAAGTACTCCTTTTCTTTTTGCAAATACAGACTAACACAGCTGCTACTTAGTCTCCTAAGTGGAGATGGCTGGCATGATGACATATAGTAACTCCTGTTCTCCATGCTCTGCCTTAGCTCCCCATCCACTTCTAGATACAATTCAAAGTGCTGGTTGCCCTTTCTAAAATGCTGAGTGGCTTGAGAACTGGCTATCTTTGAGACTGCCTCTCCTCTATGCCCCATGGTGGCAGTTGTATTCTACCAAGAGGCTCCGGCTGTCCTTGGGATTGACCTGCTTGGGCAGCAGAATGTTGTCAGTGAATCCGATAGGCTCTGAAATTCACTCCCTATTGTGTTCTGCCAGAGAATAAATGTGGTGGTTCTTAGGAAACAATACAAAACATATTTGCCCCCCTGCTGTTTTCTTAATTTTGAGTTACAGCTAAAGGGGATACATATCCCATCAACCGATGGGGGTAGCAGAAGCTAGGATAGTCTGAATCTGTGCCAGTTGCCACCAACAATTTTTCCTGCTAAGCTCTGTGATGCACTGCAATATCATGATGGTGGCCCTGATACAAATAAACTAAATAACATTGTCCCTTACAGGACCTCTAAACACTTGTGGCATGTTTCTTTGCCTATGCTCACTATTCTAGAATGTGAATTCCTTAAAATTAACTTTTTTCAGTTTCTCAATCTAGTCTTACACCTTCTGACAAAGTTTTCCCACATTCAGTTTCTGGGGTCCTCCATGACCTTTTCCCAAAGAGCCTTCTTCCTTTTAATATGCCAAAAATACTTTACTAAGGACCACCTCTCAAAAGAAATCCATGTCATATGCAGCCACTATTAAATGTCTCTGTGCAGTTTCTAGTACAATTTTATTCAACAGTTAGTTAAAATGAACACCTGGATTAGGCAGCTGATTGCTACTGGCAATTTATGACAAGTATATATTATTGCTTTGACTTTCACCAGTCAGCTTCTCCCATGATCTATGTCAATACATGTGTGTCTTAGACTGTACACACGTAGGTAACTCATCTTTTATCATATTTAGGCTTTTTCCTATAAAATACTGTTGGTCAGATCCACTTCTGCTGACTAAGCATGCTCTGCCCTTGTAACACTTCAGAACTATCTCCCAAGATGTGAAATTGTGAGAAGATGTTTATATGAAGACTGCAGAAATCAATATTTATTTAGAACTTTTCTTTGCCATTAAATCTTCACCTCTTGACTGTGAGATACTTGGGAAAGTCACACTACAGATCAGATGCTGGCTAATCTGCAGCCAGTAACAGAATATTTTCGGCAAGTGTATATCCCATCAGGTCAGCTGCTAATATTTTGATCTTGCTTTTCAGCAAGGCAAGCATTAGATACTCAGACTAAGACCCAACTTGCACATTCCTATTAAAGCTTAATTTGGCTGCATTGCAACATCTGTGTTGTGCTGAGTCCAGTATCTCTCTCTCTCTTTTCAGGGCCAGACTCATCTATCATCACAGACAGCAGCTTGGAACACAGCAACTGCTGCTGCTGGACCTAATTTATTGGGTGGGGGGAGGGAAATCAATTCAAGTTCAAAAATGCCCAAGTTGATAGTAACAGCTGGGGTTACCTCATCCAGGTACAGAGTTCCCTGGACACTTTATTACTGTCCTAGGGTGGCAACCTCTCTTGAAATCTAATAAATAGAGCAACTGACACTTTATAATTCTCATTCCAACCACTGACTGAAAGGTGACATTACACAATAAGAGTCAATCTGCTACTCCACTTATACCAGCCTCCTATCCAGAGACATTTCTGCCATAACTTCAAAACCAAAATAGCAATTGATGAAATTCAACCTGCATGCTGTTGTCAAAAACAAGTGCAAGTATTGTAGTTAATGTTTGGCAGCCAGCCTGTGAGTCAGAGTTCACAGGAGGGGCCCTGCTGTGGATTCTTGGATATGCTGTACAAGCACACACATCCTACACACAAGTAAACTCAAAACACACTCTTCATGTGCACAGAAACATTCCCAAGGAATACACTCAACACTGACTACACAGGCACATCATACACCACAATAAACAGGCAGTGCATACAGTCATTACGGGTCAGCTCCTCAGCTGGTGTCAATCATGAATAAATAGATTGTAGAATCAGAAGGGATAATTATGATCATCTAGTCTTATCTCTTGCATAACCCAGGCCATAGAGCTTCCCCCAGTTATTCTGTATCTAGCCCAATACTTGTGGTTGAGTTAGAGCATATCTCATAGAAAAGAAAAAATCCATTCTTGGTTTAAAGGCTTCAGGTGGTGGAGAAATTACCACATCCCTTGGTAATCTGTTCCAAAGGTTAATTACCCTTCACGGTTAAACACTTGCACCTTATTTCCAGTTTGAATTGTGCTGGCTGTAACTACAATCTATTGTGTCTTGTTATGCCTTTGTCTGCTAGACTAAAGAACCCCTAGGTAGGCAAGTATAGAACATAATAAGCTAAACAGATTGAATTTCTTATTGTAAACATGTTCTCCAGATCACAAACCATTCTGGCAGAACTCAGTGGAGTCAAATGAAGTCAGTGGAGCTATGCCAATTTACACCAGCTTAAGAACTGAATGTGCAAACACAAACCACACACAGTATATATCCATGTTCTAGTTGCACACACTTGTACAGCACACACAGCCACAATCCACTCACACATTATGTATTCATGATATGCCTGCACATACACACAATACATGAGCACAAGCACACAAACTACACGTACATGCACACTGAAGCTCTGCAAAATTTGGAATTTCCATCCCATGGGAAATTCTGACCTTTCAACATGTCCTAAATTGGGGGACAGTTGAAATTTCATTTTTTTTATGAAATGGAAAACAAAACATTTTGACATTCTGAAATGTTTAATTTCAGTTTGTTGAAATGACCCAAAACTCTTCACTGCAAGTAATTTCAACATTAAACTGTATTTTCTAAATTGTGGCACATTGCCTCAGGAGAGTTGTAGTTTGGGAGTCTGCTGTCCCTATTTCTTCCTATGGGCCAGGGTCCCTAGGCAGAGTACATCACACAAGTTGCAACCAGAGTCATATGACTCCCATGATGCACCAGGCAGAGGGAGGTCAGATGAAAATTGCACTGGATTGTGGGAAAAGCAGCCTATTAGGGAGCTCAGCCCATAAGAGAGAACAGGAGCTGAAACTACAACTCTCATAAGACAAATGCACTGATAAGGAAATGCATTTGAATGTGTTATTGAATAGATTCAAAATATTTTGGGTAAATTAAACAAAAACATTTTGATTTGCATCAAACCACCCCAAAATTTAATATTTCACTTCTGTTTTCTGTCAGAAAATTTTGGACCCACTCTAATGCAAATGCATGTGCACTATATGTACAGATTTCATAAGCATATATATGTATATACAATCTCCATGTATGCACATAGCGCATACTCACATATACACTTATGTGCATAAACACGTTATATGCAATCACACATCCATACTACATGGAAACAAACAATGGACACTACATACCTTGAACAGTGATACACCGCATCTGCACACAAACACTACAGGCATGTACATACAACCCATACACTCAATATGCATGCACACGCTCTCACACACACACAAAATGTTGATACATTACATATACCTACATTACGAATGTCCACAAACACAAAGTATAAGTATATTTTACCGTACATGTAAACACAAGGTCAGACAATACATGCACACATATACACAAAAATATCATTGCCACCTCTCAGGAATTTATTGCAAGTCTTATAAATATTTTGGGGTTTGCTCAAAGCCCCTGGTTCTGGAGTCATATGACTACTTGAGAATCTGTGTTCTTTTTTTAAAAAAAAAGTAAGTTTCTAGCTCTCAAGTCATCATAGTTGCAGAGAAAAGTCTGAAAATGTGAACCTTGAAGGCTCAAAAACCAGAAGGCAAATAAAGGAAATCAGAATGTGTTATTTTTGCCAATCATGTGATTTCTTGAGTCCTAACTCATGATTTTTGAAATCTTGGAGTTGGCAATACTGTAACAATCATGTATACACACTAAAAATACACCCTATGTGAATATATAAGCACTCAAATACATACAGATATTACTTACATGCACTCGCTGTACCTTTGTGCACACATTGCACATACAACCCAAACATAGGTGTACAAATGCAGTTATGTACTATGTAGTATATACACAATACCTGAAAATACTGAACACACATCCTGCATAGACACGCCCACAAATGTGCAGCAGGAAATATTGTAGCCAAACTTTTCACTTTGAAATGACATTTCAAAACTAAATGAAAATTTTTGTTTTGATTCAACTTAAAATGTCATTTCAATGTGGTTTTGGGGTTTAAAATTTTTCATTTTTTAAAATCTCAAAATGTCAATTTGAAATGACCATTTTTCATTTTGTTTCAATTTATATTGTTGTCTTTTGAACTGAAACAAAAGACAACAAAAATGTTCATTGTATTTCAAAAGGTTGATCCAAAGCAAATAAGTTTGCGAGTCCCCACAGGAAAGCTGATATTTTTTGACTGAAATTTTGAATGAAGATTTTTCACTTAAAATTTCTCACAGGAAAAATTTTGGTTTTCCAAACAGTTCAGTTACACCTACATGACACACTATTTATTACACCGGTGGATCCTACATTTCTGCACTCATTACAAATACACACTGTGGCACTACACACATACACACAATGTGTGCAAAGATATATGCATTATATATGTGCACAAACACCACAGACAGCTGCAGGCAACACTCACTCTTGTAGTCGTTGTTAAGGGGCACAAGCAAGAAAGCCAATTTTAGATCAAATAAGCTGAGGTCCCCTGGCTCAGGTTTTACTGCTGGTGATGCTAAAGTTTAGTGCCAGTGTGAAAAAACAAATACACTATAAAAATAGTTCACAACTTCCATAGCCCTTGTTTCATTCCATCCCTTGTTGTAAACCAAACCAGCAGATGCATCAAGAGTCCTTCAGACTGACTCCTTGAAATAAAGGAAAACAGCATGAAGGCAGTAAAACAAAATAGGAAGGCGGGGGGTATTAATTTATAGGGGACAGCAGTGGGAATGTAAAAAAACAGGAGTCAGAGGGCTACAAAGTTGCAGTTATCATTAACTTGCTGTAAGAATATTAAATTGCAGCCTGCATGCAAATGCACACAGCCCACCTCTGAACCAAAACTCCTTGGTTCTTCTCTACACCTAAGTGATTTAATGCCCTGCCCCATGTGGTTTATTTACTTCCTCTTGATCCATTTAATTGAAGCCAGGGGCCTTCACACCATCTTGGGTCAGCAATAAAGCATTTGTTACCTGCACCAGGCAGTGCACCAGGGGCACAGGCAGGGGAAGAGACCAAGCCTTAAAACACAACAAGCAACAGTTGAAGTCTGTGCAGTGGGATGTGGTAGTTGTCTGTTCTTATTAGTTTTGTTAAGCAGTATGGTACTCTGACATCTGCAGAGTATTTGCAAGGAAATTGAGACAACACTGAGCTGACACAGCAGACTTTGCATATAATGGATATTTACACCCAAACAGAAGTGTTAAAAAAACTTTAGAAAAGCCCCACATTTCCCAGTGTAGATGAAGTGCCCTAAGCTGAGTAACTAGGCAATTGATTAAGATACAATGCATGTAAAATCAATATCAGTTTATTAAACACAATACAATTTATTATTTATATCAGTTTATTAAACACAATACAATTACCATATACTTAAAAATAAGAAAAGAGGCACATTAAAGTGTTTGTTTATACACAAGAGCAAGGAATATGGGAAATAAACAAGAGGAGCTAGAAGTATTACCAAGGCGTGGCGATTAAGACTCAGTGGGAATAAATGATTTGAGGGTGGTGGTAGTGCTGGTAATTCTTAGAGCTGAAATATCCAGGGTCAGTATTGCTGGATACAATCTCTCTGGGAAAAAGAAGAAGAGCTGGAGGGGGTAATGATGAATAGCTTCTCAAAAGGAGGTGCTATAATATGATTATAGGAATTAAGGGCTTGTCTACACAGTGCAGCAACTTTCTTGCTCAGGAGTGTGAAAAACACACCCCTGAGTGCTGCAAGTTTTAGTACTATAAAGTGCTAATGTAGACAGTGCAACAGCACTGGGAGCTATTCCCCTCGTAGAGACGTTTTTTTAGAGCGCTGGGAGCTATGTCGCAACTACACAAGTCATGTTAAAGCGCTGCCACAGAAGCCCTTTAATATTGCCAGTGAAGACATGACCTTAGAGATCTCTACCTCCAGGAAGTCTTTGATGAGGAAGAACAGCATAGGTGGAGGAAGGAATAAAGCTTGAATGTTGCACTGTCTGTTTATGTTGGCACACAGAACATGGTGTCAGCAGCGAGTCGACTCCTGAAGGTACATGAAATCAGAAACTAGGATTATTTAAAAAAAACAAGAGAGAAAACAATAATCATGGCAGCATCCCAGATTCCTGACCCCTAGCATATGGAAATGAATGGAGATGTGTTCAGTGATTTGACTTTCCCTGGGTCACAATGAGAAAACTACAAAATTGCAGCAGGCCTGGATACAAAGGAAAACCAAATCAGAGCAGCCACGCATTATCTGTAATAGGAAAAGCTCCCTCCCTATGTCCACAGAGAAAGAGGCAGAAGCCCTGGCTATTAGTACGTATGAGGTACTCTGGGGCTTGCAGTCCAAATCTGAGAGTAGATGGAGTAAAGATGATTCTTGGGGCTACATCTGGAGGCTGAAGGTTTTGACTCATGCTGGGAAATGAACAGGGCAGCCTCAGGGGTATACGGGTGATAGACATGGTAAAATGGGGTCTCCATCATATTGTGAGATGATGAGCATGGGAGGCTGTTATATCTGGACTGCACATGGAAACTTGTGTTATTCCCCTCATAAAGGGGATGTGAAATGAGAAGCCTCTAAGACATAGTCACCAACCTGCAGGCATCAGCCTTGTGCTCAGGGTCTGAAGGAGACAAGTGACCTCAGTCTTCTGGAGCAAACGTGTGACGCTGGGTGCTTCAGGCAAGGTATTCATACATGTGAAGATCAGAAGGGACCATTATGATCAACTAGTCTGAGCTGCATTTATTTTTTTCCAGGTCAATAATAATCAATAGCACTAGACTTCGAACAAATCCTGTGGCACTAGAAAAACACCCATTCACTGATGATTACCCATTACAGGTTGAACTGTCAGTTAGCCAGTTTTTAATCCATTTAATATGTGCTACATTCATTTTGTACAGTGCTATTTTTAAAATCAGAATGGTGTGTGCTACTAAGACAAACATCTAAGAAGTCCAAATGTATTACATCAACATAGTTACCTTTACTTGTAATCTCATTACCAAACTGGTAATCTCATCAAAAAATCCAACAATTTGACAATATATATTTTCTGTAAAACCATGCTTACTGGGTATTAATTATGATACCACCTTTAATTCTCTACTGATTAAATCCCATATCAACCATTTGATGACTATGCCTGGCATTATGTCAGACTAACTCGCCTATAGCTACTTGGGTCATCCCATTACCCTTTACAAATATTGGCAGAACATTCACTTCTTTCCAGTCCTTTGGAACATCCTCAGTATTCCAAGTCTGATTAAAGATCCACATCAGTGGGTCAGAGAGCAACTTGGTCAGTTCTCTTAAAGCACTAGGGTGCACTAATCACTGTTCATGGTGTGACTATACGCCACTGCTCACCCTGGGAGATGAGGAGGAGCTGCACAACAGCAGTTTTCCCCAGAGGCATTGTACCTGAGGCAGGGCCAATGTCTCCAGTGACACTGGGGGAGTGCACACAGGAATTGCATCTGCTAAACCCCGATAAAAGGGTTCAGGGCATTTTCCCCTCTGACCATCTGTGACAATCAGGGTTCAGACACCCCTGGGGCACACAGAAGGTATAAACCCCACAAATGAGCAGTTGAACCAACTGATTGAATGCTGTATTATTGTACTACGAAAGTGTATCGAGTAAATGCTTTTATGGAAGCTTGTAATGTTCTGAACTTGATGGTCATTATGACATATGTATTCAGACTGTGGTTATGAATCTATGTATTTATTTATATAGAAAACTGTGCTCATACCGTGTACTACAATTTCAATTACGTCACAGCAGGGAGGGGGTGCCTCCCAAACCAGGTAGTTCCACAAAACTGTCTGCAAGAAATTACCCATTTTCCAGCCTCGAAGAGACAATGGTGGACTATTAGAATTAATACAAAAGTGTTGAGACATCCCAGCTCTTAAATTAAGAGGGTGTTACACAGACACATTGGAACTGTTAATGCAGATCACCTTTGAATCCAAAGTAATAGGACCCCTCCCTACTGTGGTTCATCCTCCTTATTCAGTATCTATTAACTGTCAGTATTTGCCCTACCCATCTCCCCTTCCAATAACTCTATTACCACAATGTAAACTTAAACAAAGGGAATTTATTATCACAAAATGACACAGAAGGTATAATACAAATGGCTTGAAGCCTGGACCCAGAAATCAACACAATGAATGTGTTTCAAATACACAAAAGGGTTACTACTGTACTGTCTCTATGCAAGAACAAGGATGTCGGACCGGGAACCTCAACTCGGGAGCCAGGAACCTCCACAGAAACCAGGAGCTGGGAATCTGGAACTTGCTGACCAGTAGCCACCATCACAATAGGATCAGGCTCATGATGGTAAGTCACAGGCAGGTCTTCTGGCTTCTTTCTTGATCCGATGATATGGGGACACAGTCTGCCACTAGGATGGGCTAACAGAGCTGTGTCCTTATACATACTTTCCCTAAGGTCACATGTCCTTTCCTGCCTTTTCTGGTTGCTGGACAGATTTTTCAGCAGTATCTGGGCAGAATTTAACAGCAGTTACCAAACACATTAACCCAAAGCTTTCAAACATCAACTGGGCTAATGAGTAACAGATAATAAAAAGGAGCCAGATTTGAAATGAAAGGACAACAAGACGGCTATCCAAAATGGAGGATAGTAAACACCACGGAGGGTATTTTAAAACCAAAATGGCTATGCTGTTCTATAGGGTGATTTCAAGACTCTGAATATGGGGGGGGGGGGCGGGAAAGAGGGAGAAGCCTTTTAAAAGCAGGCTTGTGTCTGAGGGGTTTTTTTATCCAGAAACTGAGTAGCAGTAGGGTTGCAAACTTTTGCACAAAACTGAACACCCCTTCTCCGAGGCCCTACCTCTGCTCACTCCATCCCCCTCCCTCCGTCGCTCAGTCTCCCCCACTCTCACTGGGCTGTGGCAGGGGGTTGGGGTGTGGGAGGGGGTGAGGGCTCCAGCTGGGGGTGCAGGCTCTGGGGTGGGGCCATAAATGAGGGGTTCAGGGTGTGGGAGGAGGCTCAGGGCTGGGGAAGGGAGTTGGGATATGGAGGATTGAGGACTCTGGCTGAGGGTGCAGGCTCTGGAGTGGGGCTGGGGTTGAAGGATTTGGGGTGCAGGAGGGGGATCTGGACTGAGGCCAAGTGGTTCGGAGTGCAGGAGAGGGTGAGGGCTCCAGCTGGGGGTGTGGACTCTGGGGTGGGACCGGGGATGAGGCATTTGGGGTGCAGGAAAGGGCTCTGGACTGGGGCAGGGTGTTGGGGTGTTGGGCGGGGTGTGGAATGCAGGCTCCAGTTTGGGTGCGGGAGGGGGCTTAGGGTGTGGGGTCCTGGCAGCACTTACCGCAACTCTCATGAAGTGGCCACCAGATCCCTGTGGCCCCTAGGCACATGGGTGGCCAGGGAGGCTCTGCACACTGCCCTGGTGCCCGCAGGTGCCACCCCGGCAGCTCCCATTGGTCACGGTTCCGCAATTATTTATTTTCTATTAAATAAACTCCAGGCAGCCGTGAAGTGTGGGTGCCAAAGGAAGCTGGTGTCTGAGGAGCTGATTTCACACCTTCAGGGATGACAAATCAGAGGAGAATGGTCCAAGTATCCGGTAGTTAAGAACTCAGGGAGGACACATTTGGGGAGACTTGAGACCAGAAGGGCTGTTGGCATCACGTTTCAACGAGTTAGGCAGGTGGTGGAAGATAGGGTGAGACCTTGTGGTTGTGGGAAGCCTACTGGTATCAGGGGTCTGAACCAAAGCTGGTTACAGGGCAGGAAATGACAGAACCCCTTCCTGGTCTGGGTGACCCCCAAAACATCACCCCATTCTTGCACCACTTCAATCCCTAGCATCATGGTCTTCATGAGATCCCCCAGTACTTGCACACTGAGCATGGAGGGATTGAGATTGTGGCTGCTTCCTGCACAGGGTTAAAGAGAGGAGGGAGGAGGAACTGCTTGTGTTCTATTGTCCCTCACTCCCTGTATATCTGTTCAGGTCTAGTCACAACCTAGCCCTCACTGTTGTTATTGTAACCCTTCCTACATCCCTGTAAGCAGAGCATTCCTTAAAGACAACTGATAAGATGCAAGCAGACAGGTCTTTGGTCCCTGGTCCAGCTAGTTTGCTCTCTGAAACTGCCTTAGCTATAGTGTCTCCAGATACAGTTTGTATAGATTCCAAGGCCAGAAGGGACCATTGTGATCATCTAGTCTGATCTCCTGTATTGCACCGGCCATAGAACTTCCACAAAACAATTCCTAGAGCAGATCTTTAAGAAAAAAATCCAATCCTGATTTTAAAATGGTCAGTTCTGGAGAATCCACCATGACCCTTGGCAAATTGTTCCAATGGTTAATTATCCTCACTGTCAAAAATTTACATATCCAGTCTGAATATGTCTAGCTTCAACTTCCAGCCACTTCCTGTTATACCTTTCTCTGCTCGATTTAAGAGCCCATTATTAAATATTTGTTCCCCAAGTAGATACTTACAGTTTAATCAAACCATCCCTTTGTTAAGTTAAATAAATGGACTCAAAGAGTTCAATCACTATAAGGCAGTTTTTCCAATCCTTTAATCACTCTTCTCTGAACCCTCTCCAATTTATCAGCATCCTCTTGGATTGTTAGCACCATAACTGGACACAGCATTCCAGCAGCAGTCGCAGTACTGCCAATTCAGAGGTAAAATAACCTTTTACTTCTACTCAAAATTCCTCTGTTTATGCATCCCAGGATCACATTAGCTCTCTTCAAACTGGTCAACACCACCGGGGCAAATTGACCTAAGTTACGCTACTTCATTTACGTGAATAATGTAACTGAAGTCGGCGTAGTTTAGGTCAACTTACCACAGTGTCTACACCATGCTGTGTTGATGGGAGACGCTCTCCCGCCTCTCGGGTAGGTGGAATACACAGATTGATGGGAAAACGTTCTCCCATATATTTAGTGTGTCTTCACCAGACCTGCTAAATCGACACCTACTGCATCGATTGCTGCAGTGCCAATCTACCGGTAAGTATGGACATGGTCTTAGCCACAGCATCACAGTAAGAGCTCATGTTCAGTGATAGATTAGTAATAAGGAAAAAGATGCAGGAGCTCACATGAGAATGTCACAGAGCTCACACTATCTCTACCAAGAGCTATAATTTGTAAAGCTAGTGAACATTCTCACATCTAAATACAGAGTATCAGCGAAGCAGACACAGAAATAATTCACCAAGTTGCACAGGGAAAGCATGAAAATACAAGGAAAATACACCAAAATCCATGCAAAGGGAAATGCAGAAACACAAAGCAGAGGTGACACACAAAATGCAAAGGAAGACATTAATACAACTGAGAAAAAGATGATCGTGGGAATTCCGTGAGTATCGGGTCAAATGCAATAATTGTGGCAATAGAAATCATTCTGCCAAAGCTTGCAGACAAGAAAAACAAGTTAAAAAATGAACTATATAGAGGAAGCAAGTGCATGAATGGCATTGATGCAGTGCAAACAGCAGAAGTATGTGGTTTATGCCTGGGATGTAGCTCACTTGTAGAGTACGTGCTTTGCATGTAAGTGCCTGTGGGTTTAATCCTTGCCATCTACAATGGATTCTTCTTGGAGGATAGGTCCATCAATGGCTGTTAGCCAAGATGGTCAGGAACACAATCGCAAGCTCTGGGTGTCCCTAAACCTCTGACTGCCAGAAGCTGGAACTGGATGACAAGAGATGGATCACTCAATAACTGTCCTGTTCTGTTCATTCCCACAGAAGCATCTGGCACTGGTCACTGTCAGAAGACAGGGTACTAAGCTAGATGGACCGTTGTCTGACCCAGCATGATCATTCTTATGTAAAGTAATAATGCAAATGGAAAAAGAAGGCATCATGTTAAAGTCTCAGAGCCCTACAAATTGGATAAGCTCATGGTAGCCATTGAGAGGCCAGGCAAGCTATGCATTTGCACAGATCCAAGCAACTTAACACACTAAAAAGAGCTCACTACCAAATGCCTACAAATGATGCAATATGACATGGCTTGGCAAAGCAAAAACATTCTCAGTACTTAATGCTAAAAGTAGATATTGGCAAGTGCTACTGGATAAGGAAAGCAGTTATTTCACTACATTTTAGACATCACCAAGTAAATACAGGTAGTTGAGACTGCCAATTGGGATCAAACCTTCAAAGGAAGAATATCAATGCAACAAGCAAGATGTTAAAGCGGGTCTCACAAGGATCAGTGTCATGGCTGAAGACGTTCTGGTCTACAGACATGGAGACAGTATGGTAGAAGCTGTGGCAGATCACAACCACAGCCTCATCTGGCTGCTAGAAAAAGCCATGGCAGTAAATCAAAAATTAAATAAAAACAAGATGAAATTGTGATTGACTGCGGTACCATACATGGGACATTTGCTGCCCTCCCAAGGGTTATGACCTGACCCTGAAAAGCTAAAATCAGTTCAGCAGATACCCACACCTAAAGACATTAAATCAGTTCAGAGACTATTAGTTTATGAATCCTATCTGCCAAAATTTCTTCCAAGCCTTTCAGATGTATGCAAACCCCTGAGGTGACTACTCGACAAAGATGCTGTATGGCATTGTTACCTTAACATGATGGAGCCATCACACACATCAAAGAGCTGATGAACAACTATCCCATCCTGAAGTGCTATAATGTGAACAAAGAGCAGCCATACAATGTGATTGATGCCAGTGAAATGGGGCATGGGGCATGGGGCACGGGACGTCACTCCTACAAAAGGGACATTTGGTAGCTTTTGCATCAAGGTCACTATTGCCAATGCAAGTAAGATTAATCCAAACTAAAAAGTAATATCTTGCAATATAGTGTTCACACATGAAAAGTTTGTCCATTGTATTCAATGAAAGGAAACCATTTGCGTAGAAAGTGACATAAACCACTAGAGAGCTTTTCTAAATAGCCACTGCCCACAACTGCCTTCAGCTCATGCTACTGAAACAGTAATGCTACAATATAGATGAACACTACAAGAAAGAGATTGAGATGTACATACTTGACTTCTTATCCACAGCAGCCTTGCAGCATGAAAATACAGCAACTGAACAAGAATATAGTATCCTCTACCTGACAGAAATACAGAATACACAGAAAGACATTGAAAGTATCAACTAAGCCACATATATGCCTGTTTCAAGGCAGGGACAGGAAAAAATCCAAGAATAAAGTATACAAAACAAAGTTTTACAAGGGCTCATGTCCATGGTGCTGTGAGGATGGCCAGACACAAAGGGAGAAGGGGAGACACTCACCTGTCTCTCAAGAATACTGGAACTATTAAAATGAGATGAGTGTCTAAGATAGCATCATATGTAAAGGCAGTCAAATCATAACATGCATATCATTGAGAACAGAACTCCTCTCAAGAATACTTCAGAGCAATTCTGGACTAGAAGCATGTCCCTAGAAAGCCAAAGACTCCGTATACTGGCCAAACAAGACCAAGGATATCAGAGACATAGTGAGCAGTTGTGAGGCCAAGCAGGAAAAAGAGACAATGAAAATATACAGCATTCCCAACATAACTTGGAGCAAAGTAGTAATGGCCCTTTTCATCCCAAACCACACACTACCTCATTATGGTAGACTACTATTCAGACTTCAGAAAACAACACGAACTGTCAGATGCTACTGCAGTAGCAAAGCAATGAAGCATTTCAGCAGGCATGGTGACCCAAACAGTATAGTTTCAGACAATTGACCCCAGTTTACTTTCAGTGAGTTTATGCAATTTACCCAGGAATGGAAATTCATTCATATCACATCAACCTATTGCAGCCAGTCAAATGGCAAAGATGAATTGGCAGTTAAAATCACTAAGATTGCTTAAAGAAAGCTTCAAAAAGCAAAGAAAATCTATGGCAAGCCATTCCTGAAGGAGAAGCACTCCCACGGGCGTTAACAATAGCCCAGTGCAACACTTGATGTCAAGATACACATGTACTTTGGTGCCTATAGCCCCAGCATTACTACAACAGGCAGTGCTGGAAGGAATAACAGACAGAAAAAAAGACACACTCAAAGATCAAAACCTACTATTACCAACAAGCTAATGACCTCTCAGAGTTACAATGGGGACACCCGTCAGGACCATATTACTTCCTCAGGAGAAATCAACCTGTTTTCCTGCCCTGGCAGTTTGGGACTTCAGTGCTCTGCCTGGTTTGAGCCAGACCCACAAGCCTGCTGCAAACCCAGACCCAGGTCTGAACCACGTCCCCTAACAGTGGTAGGCTTAATTGAAAGCGGCTTAAGACATGTTCCTGCCTTTAACACTCAGATGCCCAACTCCCAATGGGGTTCAAACCCCAAATAAATCCGTTTTTCCCTGTATAAAGCTTATGCAGGGAAAACTCATAAATTGTTTGACCTCTATAACACTGATAGAGAGAAATGCACAGCTGTTTGCCCCCTCTCCCAGGTATTAATACATACTCTGGGTTAAATAATAAGTAAAAAGTGATTTTATTAAATACAGAAAGTAGAATTTAAGTGGTTCCAAGTAGTAACAGACAGAACAAAGTGAATTACCAAGCAAGTCTATGTCTAATATAGTAAGAAAACTGAATACAGATAAAATGTCACTTTCAGAAATGTTCGAGTAAGCTTCCTTTTACAGTCTAGTTTCCTTCTAATCAGGGTTAAGCAATCACTCACACACCCTATAGTTACTGCCCTTTGTTCCAGTTTCCTTCAGGTATCCTTGGGGTTGGAGGGGCTATCTCTTGAGCCAGCTGAAGACAAAATGGAGGAGTCTCCCAGGGGTTTAAATAGACTTTCTCTTGTGGGTGGACACCCCTCCCTACCCCTGTGTAGAATCCCACCTACAAGATGGAGTTTTGGAGTCACATGGGCAAGTCACATGTCCATGCATGACTCAGAACTTACAGGTAGCAGTCATGGTTCACATGCTACCTTGAACATCTTCAAGTAGACTTCTTATGTGGATAGGAGCCATCTAAGATCCATTGTTTATTAAGTGTTTCTTGATTGGGCACTTAATTTGCACATTCCTTTCTCAAGAAGCTGACCAAATGCTTTACTAAGGCTACTTAGAAATCAAGCAAATTCATAGCCAATATTCATAACTTCAAATACAAAAATGATATATGCATACAAATAGGATGAATAGATTCAGTAGATCATAACCTTTACAGAGATATGTTATATGGCATATGTAGCATAAAACATATTCCAGTAATGTCATATATACACTCATAAGCATATTTCCATAAAGCCTTATGGGGTGCACCATCACAGATGGCGGCAGCAAATTTTCCTATTATATATAAGGCTGTAATGTTACTTTCAGCAGCAGTGAGGAGAAGGGCAAAGAGGGGCCTGTTCAATCAGAAAAGGTAGTCTGTCTAAGGATACTTCCCAGCCCCTCAAGGTGCTTGATGTGAGGCATGTGGCCAGAAACTAAGTCATGGGGTGTGTCTGGGGGGACCTTGAGACGAGTTTTTGGTCCTGCAGCCAGCTGGGCACCTTCAGTGCACTGTAGGAGAGGTATGAAAAGGGGCAAAGCACTAGTGCGCATAACCATGGATGTTGTAATCAACAATACAAGTAGGAGGGCTGGAAAGCAGCAGCAACGGTACTAACAAATAACACTCAGGGAAGAAGGGGTCTGACCAATCATGTAGCTGCTGCCGCCACTCCAAGCTCAGGAACAGAAGGAGCAAATGTGTTCCTGGTATTTGGTACCGTCTGGAAGCAGATGTTTACCCATTTTAATAAATACCAACTTTGCCATCTTGCTTGCAGATGGGAAATTGATGGGGAAACTGAGATGTGAGAAGGTTATAAAAACTAGAGGTGAATTGCAAATGAGGGAAAACAGAAAAATAGGTTTCTACCCCTCCCCAAACCTGCCTCCCCTCCCCCCCTCCTTTATTCAGCATGAAGAAGAAGCCTTGGATGTTCTTTGGTTTGTTGGTCATTGTTTTTTCCTTTCCCCTCCAATAATTATTATTGTCAGCTTGTGAAGAGAAATTGAGGTCTTGGATCTCCCAGTTTTCTCAGAAGACCCTATAGATGACTGGAAGATATGTAAGTTATGACCTTACAAATACCATATAAGTGAAACTTGATTAACTAAAGAGGAAAAGTGACTTTTATTCAGACTATACAACACTTTTTAAATTTGTTTTTATCAACATCTGTATAACCCAAACACTTGATAAACAGCTAAAAGAAAATATCTTTTCTTAAAGAACCAGCACCTCCTTTCAATTAAGAGCTTTCAATTTACATCTCTAGGTCCTTCCAAGGAAGAACAGGCTACCAGAAAAAAGAAGACTTGACATTCCTAAGGATAAAAACAAGCAGAAAAATCAGTAAAAGCACATGTAGGCATACAGTGATTAGTCCCACTAAGGTAGATTTGGCAGTAAGTATTTGAAAAATCAGTCCCTAAACAAAAAACATACAAATTACCATAGGAGGGAAAATAGGATGCCTCACAAGATATTTTTCCCCCATTCCTGGTTTCAGTTGGTTTTTTATGTTTGCCTCCCTTCTGTGGAAGAAGTGTGAAGTTTCAATAAATAAATATTGTAAAGAGAATGGTTAAGGCCGATCAGTGGAAGAAGCAGGTCTTAAACTCGCATATTCTTGGCTCCGAGCCCTCGGGCTGTTTCCATAGGCTAATTCCATAGGATGAGGAATGCTGTAGGCTTCTATATTTCCCATTAGCTGGGAAATTGGTTTGGGCTGGCTTTGGAGGGGTTCAGCAGCTAAGTCAATAGTGATGGTCTAGGTCCAGGCACAGTGCAGCACACTAATATCTGCAGTCAGGGGAGACGCATGGAGACAGTGATGGGGGGGGGGGAAGAAGTGAAGGGTCACATGCCCCTCCCCATCGCAGGGAGGGGGGAATGGAGGCAAGGGCACTGCTAATGACTTCCGCCCTTGGTTCAGGGAATTTGTTTATAAACAGACAGGGTGATTAAGAGAACAAAAGGCTTGTCATTAAATTAAATTAAGGATCGTTAGGTGATCCTGAAAGCATTCCCACGCACTCCAGTTAAAAGACAAGAAACAAAGGATAGGAATAAATGGCCCATTTTCAGAATAGAGAGAAGTAAATATAGGTGTCCCCAGGGGCTGTACTAGTCTGGGATCAGTTCTGTTCAAAATATTTATAAATGACCTGCAAAAAGAGGTAAATAGTGAGGTAGCAAAGTTTGCAGATGATACAAAATTACTCAAGATAGGTAAGTCCAAAACAGACTGCGAAGAGTTACAAAGGGATCTCACAAAACTGGGTGACTTGGCAAAAAAATGGCAGATGAAATTCAATGTTAAATGCAAAGTAATGCTCATGGTGAAATATAATCCCAACTATACATACAAAATGATGTTGCCTAAATTAGCTATTACCCAACAAGAAGGAGATGTGGACTCATTTTCAGTACTCTGGAAGCACTGTTTCCAGAGTATTGCAAATGTATAATTAGGACTGTCAATCGATTACAAAAATTAATTGCAATTAATCGCATAATTAATTGCTCTGTTAAACAATAATAGAATACCATTTATTTAAATATTTTTGGATGTTTTCTACATTTTCAAATATATTGATTTAAATTACCACACAGAATACAAAGTGTACAGTGCTCACTTTATATTTATTTTTTATTATAAATATTTGCACTGTAAAAAAGAAAAAATAAATAGTATTTTTCACCTAATAAAAGTACTGTAGTGCAATCTCTTTATCATGAAAGTTGAACTTACAAATGTAGAATTATGTGCAAAAAATAACTGCACTCAAAAATAAAACAATGTAAAACTTTAGTGCCTACAAGTCAACTCAGTCCTATTTCTTCTTCAGCCAATCGCTCAGACAAACAAGTTTGTTTACATTTTCAGGAGATGATGCTGCCTGCTTCTTGTTTACAATGTCACCTGAAAGTGAGAACAGGTGGGCGCATGGCACTGTTTTAGCCAGCATAGCCAGATATTTACATGCTGGATGTGGTAAAGATTCTATGTCCCTTCATGCTTCACCCACCATTCTAGAGCACATGCGTCCATGCTGATGAAGGGTTCTGCTCAATAAAAATCCAAAGCAGAGTGGATCGACGCATGTTCATGTTCAACATCTGAGTCAGATGCCACCAGCAGAAGGTTGATTTTCTTTTTTGGTGGTTCCGGTTCTGTAGTTTCCGCATTGGACTGTTGCTCTTTTAAGACTACTGAAAGCATGCTCCACACCTCGTCCTCCTCAGATTTTGGAAGACACTTCAGATTCTTAAACCTTGGGTCGAGTGCTGTAGCTATCTTTAGGAATCTCACATTGGTACTTCCTTTGCATTTTGTCAGATCTGCAGTGAAAGTGTTCTTAAATCGAACAACATGTCCTGGGTCATCATCCGAGACTGCCATAACACAAAATATATGGCAGAATGCAAGTAAAACAGAGCATGAGACATTCAATTCACCCACCAAGGAGTTCAGGTAAAAATTTAATTAACACATTATTTTTTTAACGAGCATCATCAACATGGAAGCATGTCCTCTAGAATGGTGGCCAAAGCATGAAGGGGCATACAAATGTTTAGCATATCTGGCATGTAAATACCTAGCAATGCTGGCTACAACAGTGCCATGTGAATGTCTGTTCTCACTTTCAGGTGACATTGTAAATAAGAAGCAGGCAGCATTGTCTCCCATTAATGTAAACAAACTTGTTTGTCTGAACGATTGGCTGAACAAAAAGTGGGACTGAGTAGACTTGTAGGCTCTAAAGTTTTACATTGTTTTGTTTTTGAGTGCAGTTATGTAACAAAAAATCTACATTTGAAAGTTTCACTTTCACGATAGAGATTGCACTAAAGTACTTGTAAAAGGTTTCAGAGTAGCAGCCGTGTTAGTCTGTATTCGCAAAAAGAAAAGGAGTACTTGTGGCACCTTAGAGACTAACAAATTTATTAGAGCATAAGCTTTCGTGAGCTACAGCTCACTTCATCGGATGCATTTGGTGGAAAAAACAGAGGAGAGATTTATATACACACACACAGAGAACATGAAACAATGGGTTTATCATACACACTGTAAGGAGAGTGATCACTTAAGATAAGCCATCACCAACAGCAGGGGGGGGAAGGAGGAAAACCTTTCATGGTGACAAGCAGGTAGGCTAATTCCAGCAGTTAACAAGAATATCAGAGGAACAGTGGGGGGTGGGGTGGGAGGGAGAAATACCATGGGGAAATAGTTTTACTTTGTGTAATGACTCATCCATTCCCAGTCTCTATTCAAGCCTAAGTTAATTGTATCCAGTTTGCAAATTAATTCCAATTCAGCAGTCTCTCGTTGGAGTCTGTTTTTGAAGCTTTTTTGTTGAAGTATAGCCACTCTTAGGTCTGTGATCGAGTGACCAGAGAGATTGAAGTGTTCTCCAACTGGTTTTTGAATGTTATAATTCTTGATGTCTGATTTGTGTCCATTCATTCTTTTACGTAGAGACTGTCCAGTTTGGCCAATGTACATGGCAGAGGGGCATTGCTGGCACATGATGGCATATATCACATTGGTAGATGCGCAGGTGAACGAGCCTCTGATAGTGTGGCTGATGTGATTAGGCCCTATGATGGTATCCCCTGAAAAGATATGTGGACAGAGTTGGCAACGGGCTTTGTTGCAAGGATAGGTTCCTGGGTTAGTGGTTCTGTTGTGTGGTGTGTGGTTGCTGGTGAGTATTTGCTTCAGGTTGGGGGGCTGTCTGTAAGCAAGGACTGGTCTGTCTCCCAAGATCTGAGAGAGCGATGGCTCGTGGCAGAACTTTGTGACTTTGTCCTGACCCATAACTATTTCACATTTGGTGACAATGTATACCTTCAAATCAGCGGCACTGCGATGGGTACCCGCATGGCCCCACAGTATGCCAACATTTTTATGGCTGACTTAGAACAACGCTTCCTCAGCTCTCGTCCCCTAATGCCCCTACTCTACTTGCGCTACATTGATGACATCTTCATCATCTGGACCCATGGAAAAGAAGCTCTTGAGGAATTCCATCATGATTTCAACAATTTCCATCCCACCATCAACCTCAGCCTGGACCAGTCCACACAAGAGATCCACTTCCTGGACACTACGGTGCTAATAAGCGATGGTCACATAAACACCACCCTATATCGGAAACCTACTGACCGCTATTCCTACCTACATGCCTCTAGCTTTCATCCAGATCATACCACTCGATCCATTGTCTACAGCCAAGCGCTACGATATAACCGCATTTGCTCCAACCCCTCAGACAGAGACAAACACCTACAAGATCTCTATCATGCATTCTTACAACTACAATACCCACCTGCTGAAGTGAAGAAACAGATTGACAGAGCCAGAAGAGTACCCAGAAGTCACCTACTACAGGACAGGCCCAACAAAGAAAACAACAGAACGCCACTAGCCATCACCTTCAGCCCCCAACTAAAACCTCTCCAACGCATCATCAAGGATCTACAACCTATCCTGAAGGACGAGCCATCGCTCTCTCAGATCTTGGGAGACAGACCAGTCCTTGCTTACAGACAGCCCCCCAATCTGAAGCAAATACTCACCAGCAACCACACACCACACAACAGAACCACTAACCCAGGAACCTATCCTTGCAACAAAGCCCGTTGCCAACTCTGTCCACATATCTATTCAGGGGATACCATCATAGGGCCTAATCACATCAGCCACACTATCAGAGGCTCGTTCACCTGCGCATCTACCAATGTGATATATGCCATCATGTGCCAGCAATGCCCCTCTGCCATGTACATTGGCCAAACTGGACAGTCTCTACGTAAAAGAATGAATGGACACAAATCAGACGTCAAGAATTATAACATTCAAAAACCAGTTGGAGAACACTTCAATCTCTCTGGTCACTCGATCACAGACCTAAGAGTGGCTATACTTCAACAAAAAAGCTTCAAAAACAGACTCCAACGAGAGACTGCTGAATTGGAATTAATTTGCAAACTGGATACAATTAACTTAGGCTTGAATAGAGACTGGGAATGGATGAGTCATTACACAAAGTAAAACTATTTCCCCATGGTATTTCTCCCTCCCACCCCACCCCCCCACTGTTCCTCTGATATTCTTGTTAACTGCTGGAATTAGCCTACCTGCTTGTCACCATGAAAGGTTTTCCTCCTTCCCCCCCCTGCTGTTGGTGATGGCTTATCTTAAGTGATCACTCTCCTTACAGTGTGTATGATAAACCCATTGTTTCATGTTCTCTGTGTGTGTGTATATAAATCTCTCCTCTGTTTTTTCCACCAAATGCATCCGATGAAGTGAGCTGTAGCTCACGAAAGCTTATGCTCTAATAAATTTGTTAGTCTCTAAGGTGCCACAAGTACTCCTTTTCTTTTTGCGAATACTTGTAAAAGGAATCGAAAAATACGATTTCTTTTATCATTTTTACAGTGCAAATATTTGTAATAAAAATAATAATATAGTCAGCACTATAAACATTGTATTCTGTGTTGTAAATTTAAATTAAATATTTGAAATGTAGAAAAACATCCAAAATATTTAATAAATTTCAATTGGTATATTATTATTTTTAACAGTGCTATTAAAACTGCAATTAATCATGATTAATTTTTTGAGTTAATCACGTGAATTAACTATTAATCAACAGCCCTAATAAAAATCCTTCTCACTGTACCTGTATAATCCTGAACTCATTCTCCAGCTTCAGAAGTCTTAAAAATTATCTCCAGTCATCAACAGGGCACACGCAACTGAATAATGTCCCCTCTTTGGCTGGTGCCCCCCTTTGTGTCCCTCCAACGTGTTGCCTATGTCTGCAGTATTGATAAAATGCTAAAAACTTGCACCCATTGTATTATGCACATATGATGGACAATTGTCAAGGAATCATGACTTGCCCAAATCAAAACAGATTTTTACCAGGACACTGAAAGGCACATCTAGTTATTTTCCTGACAAATTCTACCATCCTAGCTTGAACCATCTCAACACTACAGCTATGAAAAAAGTTGCAAGACATTTTTAGAATGGGAATTTTTTTTTCTTTTTCATAGTTCTCAAAAACTGATTTTTTTCCTCCGTTTTTCCATAAAAATTCATGCTAGGCAGAGATTAGGCTTGAAAAGTTTCATGCTGAAAGTGAACGTTTCTAATAGTAATGTGTGATTGAAAACAAGAGCTTAGAATGGAAATTTTTGAGGAACCTAAACTACCCTGTCACTTTATCTCCAGCTGTAATGCACAAATTTTAAGTCTAGAAGGGACAGCAAGGATGTCGTATTTTCTGCCATATGGATAAGATATTTTATAGCATTCAGTTGAGAACTGTGGAAACCCATTAGAATTCTGTGGAAACCTATTAGAAACCACACTATTTGATGATGAGTACTCATTAACAATTACATCCATCAATTAGCCCATTTTTAACCCTTTAATATATACTACATTGATTTTGTATGGTGATATATTTTTATTTGAAAAGTTATGTGATAGTAAGTCCAATGCCCTACAGAAATCTATGAATATTATGTAGAAACAGACATCTTTATGAAACAGACTTGTAACCTTGTCAAAGAATGAGATCAAGTTTTCTTGGCAAGCCCTATTTTCCATGAAATTATTTTGATTGTCATTAATTGTATACCTGCCCGCTAGGTCTTTAGTGAGAGACTCATGGATTATTATTTTCTCATGGATTAATGCTAGGCTAATCAGGCTATAATTACTAAGATCATCACATTGTTAAATATTGATACAAAACTTGTTTTCTTCCAGTCCTAGATATGTGATTGAGACACTTACACCAGGCATCTTGTGAATAGACTTCAAGGTTCAGCAAGCTTTTGCTTCTAAAACAGGTGTTACAACTTCATTTACTATTTGGTAAGTTATTGAATAATCCTTTTTAAAAGAAAATAATCATAATTTCTACCCTTTTTATTTCTGTTTATGTCCTGAATAGGAAACAAGTGCTGCTTTCAATTTGGGAGCCAATGTGTTCCGGACTTGGCCTCAGGAGATCTGGGTCATATTCCCAGCTCTGCGGTTGACCTTCCATGCAAGTCACTTCACCACTGTTTCCTGCTTCCATCTCTGTCTTGTCTATCAGAAAAATATTATTGTGAATACTTATGGATCAGTGTCCTAACAGATAAAACGCAATATGGGGCATTAGTTGGTGCCTGCTACTGAGCATCATGTAACACTAGGGAACAGGATGACAGCTCTTTATGCACCTATCTATAATGTGTAGGAAAAATAGATGTGTGATCTTAGGGGACTTCAATTTAAATGACATATGCTGCCAGTACTAAAACATCCTTGGAATTTCTAAATATTATAGATGACAATTTCCTACCTCCAGAAGTGTTCTATCCAACATGGGGGAAATTCTAGAGTAGACCTTGTCCTAACAGATAAACAGGAACTGATCACAGAACTAAAAATTAATAGTACCTTAGGTACAAGTGAGCATGACTTGTTCACATTTATAATGTGCAAACAGAATAAAGTCTAGACCAGTAATATATATAATTAGTGCTTTAAAAGGGCCAATTTAACAAAGCTAAAAACAATTATGACTTAAATCAACTGGAAGGAAGAATTTAACCATAGAAATGTGAGTGGCAATTGGGAATTGTTTAAGAACTTTCTACTAGATGTCCAAAAAGCACTCGAAGGATGTACTGGTTAAAAAACTGACCTGGTTTAGAGGGGAAGTGAAGGCAGCAATAAAAAAATCATATATAATAAATAGAAGAAATGGGAAGTTGATAATAATGCATATAAATGACAAGCTAGGAATTGTAGAAAATTTATAAGGGAAGCAAAGTGACACAAGGAGAAATCAATGTCCAGACACCGTTTTTTAAGTATATTAGGAATAAAAATAATTCTAACAATGGTATTGGTCCATTACTAGATGGAAATGGTAGAATTATTAGTAATAATGTGGAAAATGCAGAAGCATTCAATAAATGTTTCTGTTCTGTATTTGGCAAAAAAAAAACAGATGATGTAGTTAGGTCAGATGTTAACACTCTTTCCATTCCTCTAGTGTGTCAGGAGGATATTAAACAGCAGCTACTAAAGTTAGACATTTTAAAATCAGCAGGTCCAGATAATTTGCATCCAAGAGTATTAAAATAGCTGTTTGAAGAGCTTGCTGGATCATTAATATTGATTGTCCAAGAGTAGTGGGGAAATTACAGAAGACTGGAAGAAAGCAAATGTGCCAATATTTAACAAAACTAAACAAGATGACCTCGGTAATTATAGGCCTATCAGTTTGATATCAATCCTGGGCAAGATAATGGAGCATCTGGTACAGCATTCAATTAATAATTAAAGATGGAGTAATATGATTAATGCCAAACAACATGGATTTATGGAAAATAGATCCTATCAAAATAACATGATAGCTTTTTTGATGAAATTACAAATTTTGTTGGTAAAAGTAATATAGCATTGATGTAATCTACTTAGACTTCTGTAAGGCATTTGACTTGGTACCAAATGACATTCTGATAAAAAACTAGAGAGATATAACATTTACATGGCACACATTAAATGGATTAAAAGCTGGCTAACCAATAGGCCTAAAATGTAATAGTAAACAGGGAAATGTCACTGAATGAGGGTTTCTAGTAGGCTTCCAAGGGGGTTCAGTTCTTGGCCTTGTGCTACTTAACATTTTTATCAATGACCATGAAGAAAACATAAAATGGTTACTGATAAAATCTGCAGTCAACACAAATATTGGGGGAGTGGTAAGTCGTGAAGAGGATGTCTACAATTTAAGGAGGATGCTAATAAACTGGAGAGGGTTCAGAGAAAAGCCATAAGAATGATTAAAGGCTTAGAAAACCTGCCTTATAGCAATAGACTCTAGTAGCACAATTTATTTGGCTGAACAAAGAGATGGTCAAGGTGTGACTTGATTATAGTCTATAAGTATCTAAATGGGGAACAAATATTTAATAATGGGCTCTTCAATGTAACAGAAAAGGGTATAACACAAGGTTGAAGCTAGACAAATTCAGACTGGAAATAAGGCATAATTTTTTATCAGAGGATAATTAGCCATTGGAACAATTTATGAAGGGGCATGGTGGATTCTCACTCACTAACAATTTTTAAATCAATTATTTAAATTATTTAGGGGAAGTTCTATTCAGGAGGTCAGACTAAATTATCAAAGACTTCAGAAAGCATTTGACAAGGTCCCTCACCAAAGACTCTGAAGCTAAAGAAGCAGCCATGACCATGAGATAAGAGGGAAAGTCCTGTCATGGATCAGTAATTGGTTAAAAGACAGGAAACGAAGTGTAGGAATAATGGTCTGTTTCAACAATGGAAAGTGGTAAATTGCAGAGTCCCCCAAGCATCTGTACAAAGAACAGTGCTGGTCAACATATTCATAAATGATCTGGAAAAGGGGTAAACAGTGAGGTGGCAAAGTCTGCAGATGATACAAAACTACTCAAGAATATATCATAATACCACTATATAAATCCATGGTACTCCCACACACGGGCAGCGGGTATCATAGGCAGGGGTAGGATGTGCCTTCCCAAACAGCCTAGGGTGGCCCCACCCACACTCTGCTCACAGGCCAGGCCCCCTTCTGTGGTTCCCAGAGCACTCTGCCTGCCTTGGCTGGCCCAGGCTGGCTGGAGCTGGCTGGCCTGCCTCCCACAGAAAGTCAGGATGGCTGGTGCTGGGGCTGCGCTGCCTGGAACACTGGGGCTGGGAGCGCTGTTGCCTCGTGCATGGGAGCTGGCCATGCCACCCGGAGCACCAGGGCTGGGAGCACTGCCGCTACTGGGGCCAGGAGCACTGGGGCTGGCCGCTCCACCCAGAGTACCAAGACTAGGGCCTCGCCCCCTGGATGCCCAGCACTGTGGGGGTACTCTGGGCTCCAGTGCGGGGGGGGGAGGAAAGAGGGGAAGATGGGAGGGGCAGGGCCTTGGGCACAAGGGGAGTGGCTGGGGGCTAGCCCACCCAACGGCTGGTTCACTGGCTGTCCATGCTCCCACACCTTGAATACTGCATGTAGTTCTTGTCACCCCATCTCAAAAAAGATATATTAGAATTGAAAAAAGTGAAGGGCAACAAAAATGAATAGGGGTCTGGAACAGCTTCCATGTGAGGAGATATTTAAAAGACTGGGACTGTTCAGTTTAGAAAGGAGACAACTAAGGGGTGATTGATAGAGGTCTACAGAATCGTGAATCATGGGGAGAATGTGAATCAGGAAGCGTTATTTATCCCTTCACATAACACTAGAACCAGGGGGTCACTCACTGAAATTAATAAGCATCAGGTTTAAAACAAACATAAGGAAGTACTTCTGCATGCAACATATAGTCAACCTGTGGAACTCATTGCCAGGGGTGTTGTGAAGGCCAAAAGTATAATTGGGTTCAGAAAAGAATTAGATATGTTCATGGAAGATAGGTCCATCAATGGCTATTAACCAAAATTGTAAGGGATGCAATCCCATGCTCTGGGTGTTCCTAAACCTCTGACTGCCAGAGGCTGGGAGTGGCCGACCGGGGATAGATCACTCAATAACTGCCCTGTTCGGTTCATTTCCTCTGAAGCCTCTGACATTGGCCACTGTCAGAAGACAGAATACTGGGTTAGATGGACCATTAGTCCAACCCAGTATGGCCGTATTTATGCTCTTATCACAGTGCTCCCTTCTGGCCTTGGAATCTATGAATCTATTAATTTAGAATGTATTAGCAGGGAGTAACCATGTGCTTGTACTGTGCTTCATACAATAGGGCCCTGCTTTCTGTAGTAGGCAGTACTCCAACACAAATAATTAATAATGATAATTTCCATGACCATTCCTTAGCTACGGCATTGAACTGATACTTCCTCTAGGGTTAAGGCTGCAACTAGATTTTCATTTGAAATTTTATTTTTAACCCTCTTACAATTAAAAAAATAGTTTTTGAAATGTTAAATTAAATTCTCCAGGTGAACTAGATTTTTTTCTTAAATTTTGAAGAAAATGGAACAAATACTTTTCTACCTGAAGAGATTTTAAAATGACATTTTTAAAATGTTTGTGAATTGTCTAATATTTCTTTTTGTCCCTATATATTGAGCAAAACTAATTATGCCTCACAAATCACTTGGTAAATATTTTCAATCATAACCTTGTGCACAGCCTCATTTTCAGGCAAATAGAGTAAAAACCTATATTCCTATAGAGCTAAGAGCTAAGCATCACCAGTATCATCACTTTTCAATAGGTAGACAGGAGTCTCCAGCCTTGTAGCTGACAGTAAAAAGTGTTCTGAAGGATATATTTTTGTCTTCAGAGCAGAAGGAAAATTTTGCATCCTAATGCATTTGAACAGGAAAAGCTTTATAAATGAGTTGACTTTAGCAAATGTTGGTCATCAGCACAAACTAAATTATGCTGCCTCTCATTTTCAGCCTAGACTACACCAGACTATGGTCCTTGGTCTGCATTCCCTCCCAGCTGACCCAAATCCACACAATGTTTCTCAGATCCTCAAGGGCAGTTATGGAATTTAGTAGCTCAGTGGACTTGGTGTGATGCTCCTCAAAATTAGTGTTGGTCTATGCTGAGTTTCCAGTCCCCACATGGATAGCTTGCTGAGATTGTTGGCTTCAGACTTCACATTTACTTTTGCATAGGCATCTCAGGGAGTTTTTTGGCTCATACATCTTTAAGCGTCCAAGTCTTCCTAACACATACTATGTATGCTTGTGTGTCTTTGTTTGCTAAAAATAATTCAGCACTTACCATTTTACATACACAGAACTTCGTACAATGCAAAGACTTCAGTGAATAAAGACTTATGCACATAAAATATTAAACAAAAAATACTACATGAACTGAATGGTGTCTGGTCTTGCCTCCTCGGCTGCCACTGACCTATCCAAGTTAAATAAAGCGTGGGGTGCTGATTCCACCATTCATAACAAAGGCTGGGACTGATGAGCTTTTGTGTTCCATCTCTTGTTTCTTAGAAGCACCACCTGGACAGCATCTCTTTAAGGGAGGTGGTGAGAAGAAACCCCAGGCTTATTTTCATCTAAGGAGAAGAGTTGCAATAAGAGGAAAATTATGACCCTTCATCGCATAAAATATTATGTATAGAAGTGTACACAATCCTTGTACGTCCAGCAGCTGCCTATTAGTGTTCTTAATATTCTTTGTTTGTTATTTAAAAAGAAACTCCCCGTCAAAAACATTGTTAACTTAAAGTTAAGGTTGCTACAGTATGTTTTGCAAAAAAGCAAACACCAAGAATTTTACAGTTAAAGTAAACTAGCCATTAAAATATATGAATGGATTAAAAAATATGATAATACACACAAATATTTGACTACTTTTACAGTTAATATATTTACTAACAAAAAGCTACCCCTGTGGAAATAATTTATTTTAATGCAAGGATCTGTGATAGTATTGCTTAGAGCAGCATTTCTCAAACTGAGGGCCCCAACCCAAAAGGGGGTCACAAGGCTATTGAAAGGGGGTCGCAAGCTCACAAAAAATATTGTGATAACCTTTACATCCTTTGCATTTCATTATAGCACTTAAATAGCTAGCTTTTAACAGCAATTGATGAAGTATGAAGCCAGACCTCCTGCCACGTATTATTGGATAGCTCGTTAACTCTCACCCACCCTTCTGCTGTGTTTTACTGATCTGCTAAAAATGATTGTGTCACTCCCTAAACAACAGCCTTGTTGCTATGGAATGTGATGTCCCACTTTTGAAGCACATTGTTGAAGACAGCCCGCCCACACTCTACCAGCGGGAAAGAATAGGCATAGAAAATAAAACATAGACAGTACTGTAATTTCTGAAATGAATTGTGTAAAATCAATGGATTGTTTTGTCATACATAGCACAAAGAGGGGAACTGAAGCCAATATCAATGGTGGAGAACTGGAGTCAGGAGTCATAAGTGCAGTAAAAAAAAATCTAAAAAATAGAAAATACTGCAGTTCTTATTTGGTATTTGGATTTACTTACTTTACTGGCTCAGAAGACAATCCAAGTCCCCAGTGTGTTTTGTGGAGTGAAGTGTTGGCAAATAACAGCCTAAAACCAGAAATGTTTACAAACAAAACACCCTACATACATGGAGAAATGTGTGGAATTTTTTGAAAGAAAACTTCATGAACTTGAGCAACAAAAAATGGTTATACGTAAATTATCAATTTTGACAACCAAAACTCTGGAGGGGTCTTATGCTGTTTCACTTTTAATCATCAAGGCAAAGAATCCTCACACCATCGCCGAACCCCTTATTCTTCCTGCAGCTAAACAAAAGTGTGAGATTATGATTGGCAAAGATGCTGCTGCTCAGCTGAGCTCTATTCCACTATCAAACAACATAGTGAGTCATCTTATTGAAAGGGTTAAAAAGAGCAAGTTTCCTTACAGATTGATGAATCCTCCGGTGTTTCAGGGGCAGCACAGTTGCTAGTCTGCGTTTGGTACATTTGGGAAAACATAGTAAAAGAAGCCTTTCTCTTCTGCAAGTCACTGCCGACATATACTACAGGAGAGGAATATGTAAGTTCTTTGACACCTTTATAATGGGGGTACACAATAACTGGAACAGCTGTGTAGGGATCTGCACGGCTGCCACAAAAGCTACCAAGAATGGGCTCATCGGTAGACTTAGGCTATGTACATGCTCCAGCTTAGGTTGGTATAAGTTATGTCACGCAGGGGTATGAATAAACCACCCACCCTTAGCAATGTTACAATGACCTAAGCACCGGTGTGGACAGCGCTCCCGCCGACATAGCTACTGCTGTTCATGGGTGCTGGAGTAGTTACGTTGACAGGAGAGCTCTCTCACGTCAGCTTATAGCATCTGCACTACAACAGCTGCTGCATCAGCGCAGCTGCACTGCGGTAAGCTCTATAGTGTAGCCATAGCTTTAAAGACGTGGCCCCAGAAGCCCAGGGGACATACTGCATGATTCACAGGCAGGCTCTTGCTGGTAGGAACATGGAGCCGTATCTTAAATCAATTTTGAGTCAAGCTGCAGCAATCATCAATGTTATGAAAACAAAGCTGCTGAATTTCTGACTTTTTACAAGTCTCTGTGGAGAAATGGGAATGGAGCAGCAACACTTATTACTGCACACAGAGCTTCGCTGGCTGTCTCAGAAGAATTCTGACCCATCTGTTTGAACTGAGAGATGAGGTGTGTTTGTTTTTGATTGAAGTGGATTCTACCCGGAAGAAGCATTTAAGTGACGTCAAATGGTTGGCAGCACTCGCATATCTAGCAGATATTTTTTATTGTTTAAATTCATTGAATGAGTCACTATAAGGAAAAGAAACAAACATTCTCAAACTCTACGACAAAAATAATACTTTTACCAAAAAACCTGGATCTTTGGAAGTTGCAAGTTGACAACAAAAAATTTTCAAATATTTTTAGTTCTGAATGATATCCTGGAAATCTCATCCAATGATGTCACCGTTGGGGATATAAAAGAACACATAGCTGAACACCTCTCTACACTCCTAGCCCAGTTTTGAAATATTTTGCTGATTGTGACCTAACCTTCTTTAGCTGGATAAGAAACCCATTCATCTACCAGTTATCTCCAAATTCAAATCTCACCTTGAAAGCTCAAGAGGCATTGATTGACATCTCCTATGATTCCATTCTGAAGCAGCTATTCTAATCCCAGCCTCTGGCTGACTTCTGGGTTTCCCTCGAAGCAGATTATCCCCAAATCTAAACTGCAGCAAGTAAAATGCTTCTCCCATTCGCAACCACTTACTTATGGGAATCAGATTTCTCAGTTTTGACATACTTAAGGAATAAATACCAGGCAAAACTGAGTGTGGAGCTATTTAAGGGTCTGCCTCAGTATCCTGGAGCTGCGATTGAAAAAATTGTGAACTTCGAAACAGCAGCACCCTTCGCATTAAATGTCCAAATAACTTGTTTGTGTACACGGGACTTCAATCACCCTGACATCTGCTGGGAGAGCAATACAGCAGTGCACAGACAATCCAGGAAGTTTTTGGAAAGTGTTGGGGACAACTTCCTGGTGCAACTAATGGAGGAACAAACCAGGGGCCATTCTCCACTTGACCTGCTGCTTACAAACAGGGAAGAGTTGGTAGGGGAAGATGAAGTGGGTGGCAACTTGGGCAGCAGTGAACATGAGATGGTTGAGTTCAGGATCCTCACAAAAGGAAGAAAGGAGAGTAACAGAATATGGACCCTGGACTTCCGAAAAGCCAACTTTGACTCCCTTAGGGAACTGATGGGCAGGAACCCGTGGGAGGCTAACATGAGGGAGAAAGGAGTCCAGGAAAGCTAACTGTATTTTAAAGAAGCCTTATTGAGGGTGCAGGAACAAACTATCCTGATGTGCAGAAAGAATAGCAAATATGGCAAGCGCCCAGCTTGGCTTAACAGTGAAATCTTCGGTGAGTTTAAACACAAAAAGGAAGCTTACAAGAAGTGGAAATTTGGACAGATGACTAGTGAAGAGTATAAAAATATTGCTCAAGCATGCAGGTGTGTAATCAGGAAGGCCAAAACACAACTGGAGTTGCAGCTAGCAAGGGATGTGAAGGATAACAAGAAGGGTTTCTACAGGTATATTAGTAACAAGAAGGTCAGGGAAAGTGTGGGACCCTTACTGAATGAGGGAGGCAACCTAGTGACAGATGATGTGAAAAAAGCTGAAGAACTCAATGCTTTTTTTGCCTCGGTCTTCATAGCTCCCACACTGCTGTCCTGGGCAACACAGCATGGGGAGGAGGTGAGCAGCCCTCCATGGTGAAAGAACAGGTTAGGTACTATTTAGAAAAGCTGGATATGCTCAAGTCCATGGGTCCAGATCTAATGCATCCAAGGGTGCTGAGGGAATTGTCTGATGTGATTGCAGAGCCATTGGCCATTATCTTTGAAAACTCGTGCCTATCAGAGGAGCTCCCGGACTATTGGAAAAAAGGCAAATATAGTGCCCATCTTTAAAATAGGGAAGAAGGAGGATCCAGGGAACTACAGACCGGTCAGCCTCACCTCTGTCCCTGTAAAAATCATGGAGTAGGTCCTCAAGGAAACCATTTTGAAGCACTTGGAGGAGAGGAAGGTGATCACGAACAATCAACATGGATTCACCAAGGGCAAGTCATGCCTAACCAACCTGATTGCCTTCTATGATGAGATAACTGGCTCTGTGAATATGGGGAATGGACTATAAGGTGGATAGAAAGCTGGCTAGATTGTCGGGCTCAACGGCTTGATGTCTGGTTGGCAGCCGGTATCAAGCAGAGTGCCCCAGGGGTTGGTCCTGGGTCCGGTTTTGTTCAATATCTTTGTTAATGATCTGGATGATGGGATGGATTGCACCCTCAGCAAGTTCGCAGATGACACTAAGATGGGGGGAGAGGTAGATAAGCTGGAGGGTAGGGATATAGTCCAGAGTGACCTAGACAAATTGGAGGATTGGGCCAAAAGAAATCTGATGAGGTTCAAGAAGGACAAGTGCAGAATCCTGCACTTAGGATGGAAGAATCTGATGCATCGCTACAGACTAAGGACTGACTGGCTAAGCAGCAGTTCTTCAGAAAAGGATCTGGGGATTACAGTGGACAAGAAGCTGGATATGAGTCAGCAGTGTGCCCTTGTTTCCAAGAAGGCTAACGGCATATTGGGTTGCATTAGTAGGAGCATTGCCAGCAGATCGAGGGAAATGATTATTCCCTTCTATCCAGCACTGGTGAAGCCATATCTGGAGTATTGTGTCCAGTTTTGGGCCCCCCACTGCAGAAAGGATATGGACAAATTGGAGAGAGTCCAGCGGAGGACAACAAAAATGATTAGGGGGCTGGGGCACATGACTTACGAGGAGAGGCTGAGGAAACTGGGGTTATTTAGTCTGCAGAAGAGAAGAGTGAGTGGGGATTTGATAGCAGCCTTCAACTACCTGAAGGGGGGTTCCAAAGAGGATGAAGCTTGGCTGTTCTCAGTGGTGGCAGATGAGAGAACAAGGAGCAATGGTCTCAAGTTGCAGTGGGAAGGTCTAGGTTGGATAGTAGGAAACACGATTTCAATAGGAGGGTGGTGAAGCACTAGAATGTGTTACCTAGGGAGGTGGTGGAATCTCCATCCTTAGAGGTTTTTAAGGCCCAGCTTGACAAAGCCTTGGCTGGGATGATTTAGCTGGTGTTGGTCCTGCTTTGAACAGGGGGTTGGACTAGATGACCCTCTGAGGTCTCTTCCAACCCAAGTCTTCTATGATTCTATACAGTTGTGTATAAAGCCACAGTCTTGAACAACGTTATGATTATTAAGACAAATTGTGACAAGACAATGTTATGATTATTGTCACAATCACTGGCAAAGGCTTCCAGCTCCGCAAACTGTATCCTGTTGTCTATTTTTTTTTAGAAAAAGTTTTTCTTAAATGTCCACATATTTATGCCTGAAAATTGTTGCTTTATCCTTTCTGAGAGGCTTCATTGCCTTTGACTGCAAGGATAATGATTACGTGCTTCACTTAGTGTTCCTCTGAGTATGTACAGGTTTCAGAGTAGCAGCCGTGTTAGTCTGTATCCGCAAAAAGAAAAGGAGTACTTGTGGCACCTTAGAGACTAACAAATTGATTTGAGCATGAGCTTTCGTGAGCTACATATGTCAAGGTTCCTTCCCCACTCTGAACTCTAGAGTACAGATGTGGGGACCTGCATGAAAGACCCCCTAAGCTTATTCTTACCAGCTTATGTTAAAAACTTCCTCAAGGTACAAACTTTGCCTTGTCCTTGAACCCTATGCTGCCACCACCAAGCATGTTAAACAAAGAACAGGGAAAGAGCCCACTTGGAGACGTCTTTCCCCAAAATAGCCCCCCAAGCCCTACACCCCCTTTCCTGGGGAAGGCTTGTTAAAAATCCTCACCAATTTGTACAGGCGAACACAGACCCAAACCCTTGGATCTTAAGAACAATGAAAAAACAATCAGGTTCTTAAAAGAAGAATTTTAATTAAAGAAAAGATAAAAGAATCACCTCTGTAAAATCAGGATGGTAAATACCTTACAGGGTAATCAGATTCAAAACACAGAGAATCCCTCCAAGCAAAATCTTAAGTTACAAAAAGACACAAAAACAGGAATATACATTCCATTCAGCACAGCTATTTTACCAGTGATGAAGTGAGCTGTAGCTCACGAAAGCTTATGCTCAAATACATTTGTTAATCTCTAAAGTGCCACAAGAACACCTTTTCTTTTTGAGTATGTACAGTAATTTGCTATCTCTTTTGGGCGGGGTGTGGGGGGAGGGATTGTAACAGCCTGAAATATTTTCAAAACAAAAAAGTTTGAGAACCCCTGCCCTAGAGCAGAAACAAAGGACTTGTTGGGAAAGCTGTGAATAACCTGATTTGTAAATGAGAAATATGGGCAGCGATGATTGCACACAGTAACACACATGCAATACCACTATACATAAACACATACACTCAACCACAAATTCACACATAATTACAGTCCCACACAAACACATACAATATGCTCACGGACACAGAAACTCAAACATATAGACACACTCAAACACCTTTGAACAAGTAATCTTTTCAGAACAAATAGGTAGTAATAAAACACTGAGCAGGAAAAATCTTTTCACTTCAGAATGCATCATCTCTTTTGCCTGGGGAATAAGAAATCCCTTTACATTCAGACTCACATAGCAGCTCTCTCCAGATGGGCTACAGGGTGCTTATTTGTAACATTCATGTTTTGGCAAGGATCTCTGTTCACTCACAGACTAAAAAAAAAAAGTGTATATAATCCTTTTTGGACTCACTAAAATCTGTACCTGTTGCCAAAAGAGATGCATTTGTGGAGACAAATGAAGTTTTGCAGAGAAATATGACAGAAATTTCTTATTAGTTAATTAGAGAAATGGGTGTTTTCAGAGTAACCTTTTTTTTATTTTTAAAGAATAGCCATTTGAAAGCATAATAGTATGATAGGAGGACTCATTCCTTCCACCAGATCTTACCTAAAGTGTCATTTACTCCAGTAAAGAACTTTGAAATGAGCCCATAACAACACACACAACTGTATAATAGTACTATATCAAAGGACTGCTCTCCTGTGACCCTGAAGAACACATGCAGCTATTATGCCACTTTGCACACACACATTTTTGGTTAATTGTTTGCTAGTGTTAATTGGTGCATTTCTATTGATGTCAAAGAAGAGAGTGAAGTCATCAGAAAATTTGACCCCAATGTTTAGATGATTTCTTGTCTTTTTGTTATGTCTATTACACTGAAGCAATCCGGGTAGACCCCTGCTTGAATTACCCTCAAATAGGATTTATTCAGTAGCCTCAAACAGTCAATCGCAAGAATGACCCCAACTGTGGGATCTGGGATGGAGATGTCCTTTGCTCTTTTACTAGTCACTCACACTATATTTCAATCCACACAGTTCCACAATGGAATTTTAAATCCACTGAAAGTGGGCTATTGAGCAGGCTAGGGAAAGGGGAGTTATGAGAGAAATAAGATCTACTCTGAAGGAAGCTTCAGTTAGTTCCAGTGATCCTTCCCACAACTAATAGATCCCAGAGTCACCTCTGAGAGGGTTTCATTCCGGAATACTATGTACAGAGTGAACAAGCAGGCTAGCCAGCCTCATTTTAGAAGCTGAGGAGTTTGGCTGCTTGATAGAGGAAACTATGACCCACACCACAAGCATGGAATGTTTGGGCTAATAGGGTGGGATTTCCATATGCAAAGCACAAGGCCATTTCTGCTTCAGTTGACATTAAAGGGAAAATGCTCCAATTAATCTGGTGTAGAAATTCAACCCCTAACGGTGAGGAAGGCTTGTTCAGGGGAGGGGTGATTGAAGACATACCTTGCGGCAGAGTGACCAATTGCAAGCCAAGCCAAAATCCAGTTGATTTTTGTCACCTCTTGAGTCCTGATGTTAAGGATTAGTTCTGCTCCCATATGACCTCCTGAGCTGTTAGTATCATGTCCCAGGCAAATTGCAAGTGTCACCAGATTTCTTACCTTTAAAGGGTTCCAATCTCCAGAGATGTTTCTGTTAAATATATTCACAGTGGTAAATGTAAAAGCACAGGCACGAGCCAGTTGTAAACTTTAGTTGCTACCATACAACTTCTAATGTCTGTACATTTCAGGAGATGCACACAACAGGAATTCCTGTGTCCACTGAAGTGCCAATGATGGATTGTGTTTAGACCATGCATTGGACTCATAGACCATGATGACATGCTAGCAGTTCCATCAGCTCTAGAGATAATACATGAAGATAAATAAAGGCAGAGCCTAGTGCCACTGACTCACTGGGTGACCTTGGGCAAGTCACTTTATATCTCTATGCCTCCATTTCCCTAGTTGTAAAATGGATATCAATAATATTTCCCTTCCTTTCATGGTATGAGGTTTAGTTAATTAATGTCCATAGACAGCTTAGAAATTGCTCTTTAGATTCACAGATTCCGTAGACTCCAAGACCAGAAGGGACCACTGTGATCATCTAGGCTGACTTTCTGTATAACACAGGCCATAGAACTTCCTCAAAATAATACTTGAGCAGATCTTTTAGAAAAACATCCAATCTTGATTTAAAAATTGTCAGTGATGGAGAATCCTCCATGACCTTTGTTTCAATGGTAAATTGTTCCAATGGTTAATTTCACTCTCTGTTAAAAATTTACACTTTATTTCCAGTATAAATTTGTCTAGCTTCAAATTCCATCCACTGGATCATATTATACCTTGCTCTGCTAGATTGAAGAGTCCACTATTAAATATATTTCACCAAGTACATGTTTATAGACTATAGTCAAGTTCCCCTTTTACGTTCTCTTTGTTATGCTAAATAGATTGGGCAATTTGAGTTTGCACGTTTCTAATCCTTTAATCATTCTCATGGCTCTTCTCTGAACCCTCTCCAATTTATCAATATCCTTCCTGAATTGTGAGCCCCAGAACTGGACACAGTATTCCAGCAGCGGTTGCATCAGTGCCAAACACAGAAGTAAAATAACCTTTCTACTCCTACTTGAGATTCCCCTGTTCATTCATCACAGGATCACATTAGTTCTTTTGGCCACAGCATCACACAGGGAGCTCATCTTCAGCTGATTATCCACCATGACCCCCAATTCTTTTTCAGAGTTACTGCTTCCCAGGGTAGAGTCCCCCGTACAGTAGGTTTGGCCTGCTTTCTTTGTCCCTAGATGTATACATTTACATTTTGCTGCAGTAAAAAGCATATTGTTTGCTTGTTCCCACTTTACCAAGGAATCCAGATTGCTCTGAATCAGTACCAGCTATACAGCTGCTATTTTACAATGGGCCAAAACCTAGACCATACTTCAAGCCCTTCACACCATTATAAAACAACTGAGAAGTCTCCTAGTCCAGAGGAAAACGTAGCAGCTGGTGCACGCACCCCTATATCAGCCCTTTATGCCACCCCTTTTCATTCTCCAGCTGTAGGGTCATGTAGGTGCAGGAGGTGGCATGAGAAGAGTCTGCTGCATTCCAACCATCCCCAGCCTGTATAACAGTACTGAAGGCCCCATTTTTGTAAATCTTGGCAATTGTTTCAATAAAGCTGGGCAAATAATTCATGACAAATTATGTATTTGTTGAACATTGCTTCTGTGGCCTGAGGAGGTCTTTGTAGCCCTGCTCCCGCCTCCTCTCCCCTCTAAGGCACAGAAAGCAGGAGCCCAGCAGCCCTGGAGCCAACTATTGTTTTCCAACATAGATGGGAGAAGTCAAAGGTAGTGGACGGGACTGCTGTATTTTTCACAAGGGAAGGAGAAGGAGGGGCTGGAGCCTCCCAACCTTGAATAGCCCAATAGCTCAGGGCCTTGCTCCTTCCCCCCTGCAGTGAGTAAGGTAGCTGCCTCCTCCCTTATCAAAAAAATCTTTTGGCTGCTGGGCTCCCTGAAATAGAGTTTCTTTCCTCTCCTTGGAGAGGATGGGAGGGGCAGAAAGGACTAGAAGCCCCTTAGCTGTCAGAGTAGGATCTTCCCCTCCCACCTTGCCATCTAGATGCTGCTGCTGCTCCCTGACCTGATATGCCACCTGAGCAGCTGGGACAATGAACTGGGGCGGGGAGAGGGGATGGGCTGGAATGCAGAACATACTGCAGGGTGCCAGGCACTTGACCCAGACTCGGAGAACATTGGCAGACGGGGTGATGGACGAGAGAGGCGTGCTTCCGGGGGAGTCATAGAGATGCCGACTGAAACCACACGACACTGACGTGAAGTGCCTCCCTCCAGCTGTTGCTGTTTGCAACCTGCTCCATCAGACCTATGAACAGAGGAAAGAGAGTTACTGCCCTTTCCTTAGGGTGAGCCCATTGTGAGCCCAGTGACTACTATGGTTGGTCATGCTGCCCGATATTTTACTCATCCAGAAACTTGAGGCAGGGATGAGGGAAGAAAGTGGAAAACTCTGTGTTCATGTGCTTATGTCACATGCCCTTTATTCCTTTGCATTCTTAGAAATGGCTTGATTTTCTGTCAGGCAATCATCACTGTGTATAATAAAACAGTAATATCAGGTCAGTGTTTCCCTGGACTGATATTCATATGGAGGTTACCACTGAACATGACTTTTGCTGGAATAGAAAAAAATGCAGAACATTTGTGCAAACTGGATCAAAAAGATGCCACTGAAATGTAATTATGCTACTTGTTTGCAGTAGGTGGCTCACTGGTGAGGAAAGTTTTGGGCAGTGTCCTCACACCACCCACCAGAATGGGTTCCGTGATATTCCATGATGGCCTCCTGCTGGTCCAAACCCACTCATATGTGGTCATCTTCACTCTCTGTCAATCAATACCTGCATCTAAGCTGGCTGATTTTACCTTGTTCTTGTCCCTTCTCAGTGCCAGGTTTGCCTGGACCTTAAAATTACCTGTCCATCAACTCAACCAGAAGGTGCCCAGCAGGACACCATAATCAGGTTGCCCTTCAGATTGCCTTTCTATGAACAGAATCAAAGACATATTGGAAAGACGTATTGCACTAAGAGAATGTTTTCTCAGTAACATGAAGACACGGGGTGATTCTTTCCATGAGCCATTGTTTCCTTGACCAGATCTCCAATCTTTGCTTTTTTTTAATATCAGTTTAATTTTAGGACACTGCTTGTAGCAGATCGCTGATTCACCAGCCTAGCGCCTCCTGCTGGTCATTCAGGAATTAGCTCTTTCCAGCACTCAAAGTGCCCCCTGCTGGTTCTCCTGCTTCAGGCCCCGTGTCCCTCCCAGACCCCGGTGCCCCTTACTTTGGGGTGCTGCCCACAGCAGCAGCCCCACACGCTGTGTCTCCCCTCCCAGGGGAACCCCCTTCTCCTATGCCCACCTTGCCTCAGTGGCTACTGCCAGTCATCATCTAACCCCCTTTCTCTGGTGCAAACTGCAGTCTGTAATGGCCACTCATCATTGACAAGGGGGTTGGATTGGCTGCCTTTGCATATTCCCGGGCTGCATCTCTGCAGCCCCAATACCTCCTTAGGCCTTTAACAGGGCCTCAGCCTGGGGAGTTGCCAGGCTAGAGCTCCCCAGCTCCTCTTGACCTTCCCAAGCACTGCTCTGCCCAAGGTACCCTTTCTCCCAGGCAGCCATGTCCTTCCCACTCCAAGACTGGAGTGAGACTGACCTAGCTCCTCCCTTAGCCCTTATATCAGGACCAGCTTCCTCAATCAGCCTAGTCTTTTTCCCCAGGAGCGGGATAACTGCCCCGCTACACTGCTCTTTAGAAACTGACTCATTCCCTTGCATCCACTTCTGTTCCACTGAAATCAGCTACTTGTACCCTAATTAACACCATTACTCCACACAAGGCAGAGGACAATGATAAATCATTTAAATTTTTTCCAATATTCATATGCCATCTTTGATTGGTTTATAGACTAAAAGCAGTGGTACCTATGGGTGCCTGTTGGCCAATGTAAACATTACTGAATATTCCTCTGGATCTCCATGAGCTAATTACTGTCAAAGTGCCAGGAAAACAGATTGCTATGCTGTTGGACTTCTCGGGGTTATGATCAGCAGAGAAACTCTGTGGTGCATAAACTAGAACTGTGCCCCTCAGAAAAGTTCTCAGCAATCTCAGATAAATACAAGCTAAGATAAACTCTTACCTCAGCTAGATTGACAAGATCCACAAGGGGAAGCGTTCTATAGCAGTAATTAGGTACCATGTTAGTAGCCATACCCTATTAATCATATGATTTGATTGACTATATAATGCTTTCTCTGTTTTTCACACTTTTTTGAATATCTGTCTTATGTTCACCATCCTAGGGAAATGGGACCAATAAGCTGTCGGTATTTTAGGGCATGTCACTGAAGTTCTGTCCTTACCAGATGCTGCTTCTGGCACGATAAGCATAGAGAACCACAGGCACTCAATATTCAAGTTTTGTAACTCAGTCAACCTTAGTGCAGGGAGTTGAGATGCATTACAGTGTAAACATCGCTAATGATTGTCCAGTCACTGATGAATTCAGGCCACAGCTAGAGGAAAGAGTTTTCTGTGCTGGGCACATTGTGAGGTGGAAGTAGTGGGGAGGGAACATGTATATACTTAGATCATATCTAGATTGTAAGCCTCTTGGGGCAAAGATCAGCCTTTTGTTCTGTCTTTGTACAGCAGCTAGCACAATTTGTAGTCCATGACTAGGACTCCTAGATGCTACAATAATACAAATAAAAACCAACAATAATACCTGCATAACAAAGAAAGCAGAAGATATGCACCAGAAGCCATGGCTGTGTTAGCCATGCACTCACACAAACACACAGACATCTGCACAAGACGAATCAGGCTCCTCATCCTGTCAGTCTGCTTCATCAGTCTTGCCTCCCCCACCACCAGCTTTCCCAGCTCAGATGGCATTAAACTGCGTTAATCATGAGACCCTCCTTTCCCTTCCTGCAATCCCCCACAAATACTGTGTGACCATGTAATTAAAGACAGTATCGTAATGCATCTGCAGAAGGGGAACAAATTAAGGTTGCATGGGCAGCCTTAATTCTGGTATTTTGTAAATTTTGAGTGCTTGACTTTGCAACTTTAACATTCTTTTAACATAGCGGGGGGCATGATGTAACGGGGGATAAGGAGACATAACAAGCACGACTTTCTGCAAAGGGGAAGAGGCCAGGGCCATTCTACCTACGTGCACAAACATACATGCAGATCTGCCAGCAATGTAGGCCAGGCACAGCCAGGCACAGATGTTACACCATACATGTGGGGTGCTGTAGTCATGCTCCCTGGAACTCCTGCTGAGGCAGTGCACCTCCTGCATCATCACCCCAGTGTGGGGCTATGGCTACACACACCAATCCAAGCTTAACTATCACTTGTTCTCTGACTAAGAAGTTCCTCTTGCTTCCATTAATAGGATTGTTTTTCAAATCATCCCACTATACCCAGGCTTAGCCTACCTAGAGAACATGAACAAATGCTGGCCTGGTCTGCCCTCAGAACACTAGGGTGCCTTGCACTCTGTCTGCATTCATCACACCCATGTACAGTTACAGGGACTATGAATGTGATTTTAAAAATAATTGTTCCACGTTTGAAGGATTCATTTTAGTTTAGAGAGATAGACAGAGCCTTGGGGGTCGGTTCTGCACATTTCCTGCTAGAATACACAGCTGTAAAGATCAGTCACATTACAGACCTAAACGACTTGAGAGAATCCCTTTAACTGACTCAGCAAATGAACGTGACCCCTGATGGGAAGGAAGGGCCACTACGGTTTAATTAACAGTTACTGAAGAGCCTGATCCTTCCAGTGCTGCCAGAGAAGCATAACAAAGTAATACAACCAGCTGGGGAACAGCCCTGGAGAAACAGGTGGCTGGACCCCCTTTACAGAGATCATGTTTAAGATTTGTGTACTTCCTCTTACAAAAATCTCTGAAAATTGAGGGTCTAGCCTTGAATCTTAGTGGATGCAAAGCCCCCTCCCAATCACCCTCTCTATACAGCCCATCCCAGTCACTGTACTGTCCATGCTAGCAGGTTATTTTGATCTGTCCAGTAGCTGTTCCATGTAATACATATGGTTAACTGTATAAGCATGTTATTTAAAGGATATATGGGCCTACACTATGAAGCCCTTTGTATTGTCACCTTTAGTGACAGCCCTGATAACTTGGACTGGGTAATTCTTTGATACTCAAGAGCAGTTGGATGTATCAGCTTCCTAACTATGCTCACAGTCTCAGGTACTGATACGCTGACAGATAGAGGGTTAAGCTAATCGGCCTCTCATGCTGCTTTAGTAGTCTATGATCCACAGCATTCCTAGATGTACTGGGGGGAGTAGGAGGTACTAGCTCCCAGCCTATTTATTAAAAGGGTTAACCAGAATATGCACCCAGTCCGGTGGTGTTCACATGTCAGCAGTAGATGTTCCCTCTGAGCTAGCTCTTCTCTAGTATTTTCCAGATCCTGCACATGGTCACAAAATCATAGAAATTAGAAGTGGAAAAGTCCATCGTTCCCACACTCCATTGAGACCAGTGCAGGAATTTTCCCTTTTGTATATTCAACAGTACCTTATCCAGCAATGTTTTAAATGACTCAAGAATTGGCTCCCACGCTTTGCCTTGAGAGACTACTCCACAGCCAGTGGATGTCATTGTCAGGAGGGTTGTTTCTTTTTCTTGATAGCCCACATAAATTTTCCTTTCCTCATATTTATCTCATTATTCATACTATAATACTTCTCCCTTTTTGCTGTTCACATCCTTCAAATACTTGTAGATGGTTCATATAGATTTATAGAGCCCAGCAGGGAACATTTATGATCAACTTGTGGCTAAACTAAAACATATCTTTTAGAAAGACATGCAGTCTTGATTTAAAGCCTCCAAGTGATGAAGAATTTACCACAGCCCTTGGTAATCTGTTCCAAAGGTTAATTACCCATCACTGTTAAAATTTTGCAGTTTGAATTTTGCTGAGTTGAATTCTCAGCCATTGAATCTTGTTGCGCTTTTCTCTACTAGATTAAAGATCACTCTGCTATCAGATATTTTCAAGTAACTTCTTAGCTTTCCCTTAGATATATTCAAAATATTGAGATTTTTAAGTCACTTACACTAAGACAGGTTTTCCATTCTGGTAGCTCTCTTCTGAGCCTTTTCCAATTTTTCAGTATCCTTTTTGATACTGAAATGCAGAACTGGATACAATATTCCAGTATTGCTATTCCATATCCCCGATTAATACTTCCAAGGATACTTTTAGCCATTGCATCACACTAGCAGCTCATGTTTGTCCTAAGCCTTTTTTCAGAGCAACTGTGCTCCAGCATACTGTCCTCTATCCTGCGTAATGTGCATGGATTGTTCCTACACGTATGACTTTGGATAAGCCTGTATTAAAATGCCTATTGTCATGTTAGTGGAGGTACTGGAGATTCACTGAGACTGAAGGAAGGCCTCAAAGTTTCCGAAACACTGTCCTGCCCATGTGCTTCTGCAGTGACCAAGATAAATCCCATCTCTGTGTGTCAGAAGAGAATTCAGTCTCCATGGTCCATTCATCCTTTAGTCTCTCTGATGAGATGGCCCAAACTGGAAAATTAATTTAGAATGAGTAATTATTATCATTTATTATCATACATTGATTCTGTATTTTTCATCCTGAAGGATCCAAATTACTTATGGCACATATAGCACTAATTAAACCATCTTTGACATGGACAGCAGAAGCTAAGAGAACAACTGGCTACTAGGAATCTGTACCTTTAAAGAGGGAAGGAAAATTTTTGGCTCATGCCTTACATTAATGCCCACATTGAGCAAACAGGATTCTGGCTTCTAAGGACTCATCCAAAATACCCCTGTACACAGTAAGCTGCACAGAACTCAATTTAATTACCTTAATTAATTAGAAGGATATTGACAATAATAATAATCATCTCACATTTATATTTCTACAGCAGCTTTCATCCTGAAAATTTCCAAAATGTTTTACAGACTTGGGCCTGCTCTATACACAGTTTTTGTAGCAGCATAACTATTTTGGTTAGGGCTGTGATTTTTCCCTGATATAGTTATACAGGTACAATCCTTAGTGTGGATGCAGTTATCTTGATAGAAATGTATTTATACAGTATAGCTTATTCTCCTCCCTATACAGAGATAAACTGTACTGATGTAAGCACATTTATACTAGTATGACAGCCTTCACACTAGGGGGATTGTATTGCTTTAGCTATACTGATACAACTTTTGTGCGTAGACAAGGCCTTAGCAACAAAAATTACACACAAAAGTCTCTTCTGTCACAGATTTGCTCTGGCTCCCCCCCTTTCGACAGTCCAGCAGACTGCTCTGAGGGGAATTCCACCTCTGGACCCCCAGGTGTTTTAAGCCTCCAGAGTCTGAACAGACCCAAGCACTGTTTCAGTTTGGGGGTCCTTAAGCATTCTCTCAGAATGCAGACCCTCTGTCTAATACCTCCTCTTAAGATCTGTGACCACACATCCCAACTGCCTAGCCCCTGGAACCAGCACTGAATCCTCAGCTGCCCCTGAGCTTAAACATACCCTCTCCCAGAATACCGCCAGTGTGATCCTTTGGGGTTACAGTTTGACTCTGTCAGGAGAAGGAGGTAGACATAGCATACAACAGAGAGAGAGCGACACTGTGCACAGAGTCCAATACATTATTGTTCTTTATTTAATCACACAAAAAATACACACATACATACAAAAATAATAAACCCTACATGAATTTCCCCTCTCCAGCTTGCCCTTCCCTGGGGAGTCCTGGGGGGAACATCTGTATTCAGATAGGTGGGTAGGCAGTGTTCCCCCCTCTGCTTTCCTCATCAGCTTGCTTCCTCTAAAACTAGTGATAAATAGCCAAAGACAGAGACCAAACAGAGCAGTTTCAGCCCTTTATCACCTCCAGTCTCTCAGTCAGGTGACTCCTTGGTCAGCCTCAGCCGGTGACCACAGAGTCACACCAGGTGACTTCATTGCCAGGTGACCTCTCCCTTGATAAACCAGTTCCTCTGGGTAGGGAACAGCCCTTTGTCTAGGGTTCTTCCTTCTTGAACAAAGGACCATCAAGATTTAATGACTCCTTATTTTAGGCCTTTGCCATTACCCCGTTAGAGTTTCTATCCAAGAGTTTCTATCCAACATGGAGGTGAACAGACAACAGAAGACAAAAGACTGCACCTTCAAAATGAAGTCTGCAGCTGGGTGAAGATACATACAGAGAATTCATACTCTCACATAGAATTAATAAATTATACAAAGAGACTCCCAAATTGTCACAGCAACACAGCCAGGGGCACTGTTCCCTCTAAGTTGTAACACCGCAAGCACAAAAATTTGCACAGAAGCACAACAATTTGCACAGAAGAAATTTTTTGCACACACGGACTGTCAAAAATTAGAGTAAACATTGGCCAGAGGCAACAACAGGTCCAGCATGTCTTGCTCTATTTCAAGGGCTGCTTGTATGTTCTGCCAGGACCCCCTCAGTTAGAGGTACTATAACTGTCATGACTCACCGCTATCAGGCCATCTGGGTCACCTCAAGACCCTCCATTTGGCCACCCACTCCTTCTGGTGGCCCCAAATGCAAATGACAATCCATTTATATATTCATTCCTGGGATACATGAGCCTGTACCAAGATGTCACACTCAAAACTCCTCGGCACCCTAATGCCTTCTGAGAACCCATCCAGACCCTGGGCAGCAATTACATTGGGCTTCATAGTCAAGTGCCCTGTGTGTAATGGGCACACTGTAGTCATAATCTTGGTCAACCAATTAACAAAAATGGCCCACTTCATCCCCATTGGGCAACTGTCCTCCACAGAAGAAATGGCCCAGTTCCTGGTGATTCATGTCATCCGTTTCCAACGTTGCTTACAACAATGCCAATCATGTCTCTCCTGGGAAGCATTCGTTCTATGCAAACTGTGGCTTCCACTCTCATCTCCACCCAGCCGCACCTGTCACCTCCACCAATCCTGCTGTCTCTGTCTGGGTGTGCCAGATCCATGAAGTCCAAAAAGGACTCAAAGCACATTTGGACAAGGCCAAGGAAGATTACAAGTGGTATGCTAATGGCTGGCACAGGAGGGCCCAGCATTCACTGTTGGGCAAAAAGTGTATCTCTCAGCCCAACACCTCCACACCAACCAGCCAAGCTCTACGATATAACCGCATTTGCTCCAACCCCTCAGACAGAGACAAACACCTACAAGATCTCTATCATGCATTCTTACAACTACAATACCCACCTGCTGAAGTGAAGAAACAGATTGACAGAGCCAGAAGAGTACCCAGAAGTCAGCTACTACAGGACAGGCCCAACAAAGAAAATAATGGAATGCCACTAGCCATCACCTTCAGCCCACAACTGAAACCTCTCCAACGCATCATCAAGGATCTACAACCTATCCTGAAGGACGACCCATCACTCTCACAGATCTTGGGAGACAGGTCAGTCCTTGATTACAGATAGCCCCCCAACCTGAAGCAAATACTCACCAGCAACCACACACCACACAACAGAACCACTAACCCAGGAACCTATCCTTGCAACAAAGCCCGTTGCCAACTGTGTCCACATATCTATTCAGGAGACACCATCATAGGGCCTAATCACATCAGCCACACTATCAGAGGCTCGTTCACCTGCGCATCTACCAATGTGATATATGCCATTATGTGCCAGCAATGCCCCTCTGCCATGTACATTGGTCAAACTGGACAGTCTCTACGTAAAAGAATAAATGGACACAAATCAGACGTCAAGAATTATAACATTCAAAAACCAGTCGGAGAACACTTCAGTCTCTCCGGTCACTCGATTACAGACCTGAGGGTGGCTATCCTTCAACAAAAAAACTTCAAAAACATACTCCAACGAGAGACTGCTGAATTGGAATTAATTTGCAAAATGGATACAATTAACTTAGGCTTGAATAGAGAATGGGAATGGATGGGTCATTACACAAAGTAAAACTATTTCCCCATGTTATTTCTCCCCCCCCACCCCACCCCCCCACGGTTCCTCAGATGTTCTTGTTAACTGCTGGAAATAGCCTACCTTGATTGTCACCATGAAAGGTTTTCCTCCTCCCCCCCCCCCCCCCCGCTGCTGGTGATGGCTCATCTTAAGTGATCACTCTCCTTACAGTGTGTATGATAAAACCCATTGTTTCATGTTCTCTGTGTGTGTATATAAATCTCCCCACTGTATTGTCCACCAAATGCATCCAATGAAGTGAGCTGTAGCTCACGAAAGCTTATGCTCAGATAAATTTGTTAGTCTCTAAGGTGCCACAAGTACTCCTTTTCTTTTTGTGAATACAGACTAACACAGCTGCTACTCTGAAACCATTCCAAACTGGATTACCGATACCTCAGGCCATATTTCATCGGCCAGGTAATCAACTCAGTGATCATGAGGCTCCAATTACTTATATCCCTCAAAATCTACCCAGTGTTGCACACACCCTTGCTAAAATCTTATGTTGGCAACCCCTTTGCTCCTGGGGCCCAACTCCCGCCCCCTCTGGTGTGAATCCAAGGACATGATGGGGTCCACAAGATACTGGACTCAAAAGTCAAATGTGGCTCCCTCTGGTACTTTATAGACTGGGATGGCTTTGGTCGAGAAAAGCAATCCTAGGAGCCACTGCTCCAAGTCCATGCGCCTGACCTTGTGGCAGCCTTACACACAGCCTATGCAGACAAACCTGTGCCAGTGGAGCACACCAACATAAGGCCCAGTGGGTCCTGAAACTGGGCTATGGGGCCTCCAGGGAGTGAACACCCAGCAGCAGCTGTAATCAGCTCATGCTCCATTACCTGCCATCCCCTGTGGACACAGACCATAGGAAGTCCCACCTCATAGGGTACAACAGGCAGCAGCCTCATGGCTCCTGATTGGCTCCCTGCCCTATACAAACTCAAGGGGTGTTCCAGGAAGCATCCAGGCAACAGTGTCATCTCCTGTCGTTGCCACAACTATTCCTCCTTCCTGCTCTTGAACTCCTGGCTTTGACCAGGGCTTGATCTGGACCTGAAACCTGACTTTAACTCTGATTCTTGGAATTCATCCTGGCCTGGAACCTGATTACAAACGCCTCCACTATTTTCAACCTCAAATTTAATCCTGCTCTGACCTTGGTCCCTGCTGTCCTTGTCAGGATCCTGACGCCCTGTTTAAAAAGTGGTGGGCCACGTAATCTTCAGTAACCACATGTGGTCAGAACCTCAGTTTTATATCTTGTTTGAAAAAATGCATCTGTACAGTGTCATGCCCCCTAGCACCTCAAAGAGTCATTTGTTCAGTACTGATGCAGAGGGAAGTGTGTCATCTACTGCAAGCACCTCTTCCTGCAGCACCTAGATGTTCCTTTCTAGATCTTTCATCAAAGAACTTCATCCAAAAATAAAGGGCTGTGTCAGCCATTATGGTACATAAGAACAGCCATACTAGGTCAGACCAAAGGTCCATCCAGCCCAGTATCCTGACTTCCGACAGTGGCCAATGCCAGATGCCCCAGAGGAAATGAACAGAACAGGTGATCATCAACTGATCCATCCCCTGGCGCCCATTCCCAGCTTCTAGCAAACAGAGGCTAGGGATACCATCCCTGCCCATCCTGGCTAATAGCCATTGATGGACCTATCCTCCATGAATGTATCTATTTCTTTTTGAATACTATTATAGTCTTGGCCTTCATAACATCCTCTAGCAAGGAGTTCCACAGACTGACTGTGCGTTGTGTAAACAAGACTTCCTTTTGTTTGTTTTAAACTTGCTGCCTATTAATTTCATTCCGTGACCCCTAGTTATTGTGTTATATGAAGGAGTAAATAGCATTTCCTTATTCACTTTCTCCACATCAGTCATGATTTTATAGACTTCTATCATATTCCCCCTTAGTTGTGTCATATCCAAAGTGAAAAGTCCCAATCTTATTAATCGCTCCTCATATGGAAGCTGTTCCATACCTCTAATCATTTTTGTTGTCCTTTTCTGAACCGTTTCCAATTCCAATATATCTTTTTTGAGATGGGGTGACCACACCTGCACACAATATTCAAGATGTGGGTGTACCATGGATTTATATAGAGGGAATATGTACCCTCTGTACACCCACTGAGTTTAGGGCATTTTAAAATTAAGTAGAATCCTGTTCATCAGGAACTAGACTCAGACAGCCAGTTCATTTCACACATGCTATTGACCAGCCTTCAGATGATAATCACTTCAGTCACTATGTCCTGAGCTGGATTAGAATGGGTGTAGATGGGGCGGGAAGCTCCATAACCTATTATCAATCCCTCAAGCAACTCAGTCCCTCTAACAGCAAATGTATTAAATCTAATTTTAACAAAATTAGACCTGGATGCATTTTTGTACCCTTCACAGTTTGAGGTTGCTCAGATTTGGCATTTTGTGGGGGGTTATTAAACTTCAGGTTCAGATTCCAAATACCTCCAAGGTTGGGGATTGTTCTGATCTTGACTTTTGTATCCAGCCCATCTCTAAATTTGAATCAAACTCAGTTTTAAAGAGAAACCTATGGGGAGGTTGATGGAGATGCACAGAGATTTTTAAGGCCAGAAGGGCACATTAGTTCATCTAGTCTGATCTCCCATATAACACAGGACATAGAATTTCACCCAACTGGCCAAGACTCCTGTATTGACCCCAATAGCTTGTGTTTGACTGAAGCATATCAAAGGAGAAAGGGGATCACTTAGCAAATTATTTGCTTGGAAGTATATGGGGTAAAATTCTCTTGTTTGAGATTAGCTGATCCAGTGTGCAAGTCACTTCTTTATTTGTACCTTAGTCTTCCCCTCTGTAAAATATGGGTAATGATGTTTATTTACCAACCTCACAAAGGAGAGAGTGCTCCATCCTTTACCACACACCACTTCCTATAGCACAGCACCCTCTCACACCCTCCAAGGTCATTGGGGTGAATGCTGCTGTACAACCTACCTTATTCAATCACTATCACCACATCCTGCAGCACCTGCAATTTTTCCTGGCAATAAATCAGCCATCCATCCAAATACTGACCATGCCCAGATTTCCTTAGATAAGAGCAGTGACATCAGAGTGAAAGATGGCACCTCCCAGATAATAGCAGGAACTGAAAATTGCAATCTACAGAAAATCCTGTGCACCTAGTAGAGATGAAAAATAATAAATAAGGTGCAGATTCTTTGCCATGGGGTGGATCTTACCTCAGTGCTAAATTTCAGGATTTTTGCAGGTCTTAAAGAGCTACTTAAGTGAAATAAAAATAACTTTTCCAAAATAGTTTACTGCCCAAACCTGCCAAAGCTGCATCTCCCCAAGCCCCAGAGCAGGGACTGGCTGTACTGATTATCAGCTGTACTGAGAAAGGTCCCTCTCTTCATGCCTTCAACACCTACAAATCTTCCAGGGCCTGCTTGGCTGCTCACAAACTGACAGCATTTCTACTATTAAAATAAACTGGCTGAGACTCAATTTTACAAAAGGAGAGTTTCTGATTTACTGGGGGTGAGGGGCCTAGGTGAGATTGCAGAAAGGTTCACTTTGTTGTCATGCTTTCCTAGAAATAGCTGAGCTTTGGGAATGTGAGAAAAAATATGAGTCTTTCCACCTATCAACACAAAGATTATTTTTAAAAACTTTTTTGGTGTTAAATACCTTATTAATTTTTCAGCGATTAACAGCCATTTAGCACATGAAGAGTGTGGTGGGTGGGCTGCAGATGAATAAATTAAGACTGAGAATTCATGCTAAGATGAAAATCAAAGCTGCCTGTTTTATTGGAAAGGCATCTGCTAGCAAGAAGGGCAGGAAATTGGTATCTCATTAAAAATGGGATTGAGAGAAAGAGAGAGCCAAAATCTTGTTAAAACAACTGGAAAGGCTGTCTTAATTATACCTTTCCATTTGCTAACAAGCGGGTATTTGTTATAGGTTCAGAGTACTTTTCCTCCAACCAAAACAAACAATATTAATCACATTATTTTGTCTCTTTGGTATGGTAGCAGTGACAGAATCTCTTTCAAAATAAACAATTCACCAATGGAGCTCAACTAGGGAAAGTTAATGCAAGCAAAAAAGGTCAATTGCTTTTTCCCTTAATGACTGGTTTGAGAGCTATGGTCTGATCTATATCCCAGTCCATGTCAAGTGGCAGGTGGGGGTAGGAAAGGAATGGCTTATCTCAGGAAAGAGCCAGTCCCTAGGCTGTTGGAGTCACTCTAGGCCTGCACTACAGAAACTGCCCCCACTCTCAATAAGTTCCTATCTATTGTCTGGGAATGAGGTTTGTCACTCTCCCCTGCACTTAAAAATGGGCTGACAAGTATGGTCGAGTCAGGAACTCCTAGTCTCTAATCCCACTTGTACCAATGGAACAGCTTCAACAGCAGAGCCTGAAGGAGCCCTGCATCAGAATACCCTGTAACTCAGTGGCTGGGGCACTCACCTGAGAAGTGGCAGGGCCCTTTTGCCCTTCAGGGAGAGTGGGGACTTGAACCAGGGGTCTCTCACCTCCCTGGCGAGTACCCTAACTACTAGGCGAAAAATAAAGAGGGTGGCTCTCCTCCTCCCCTACCCATTTTGTGTGCTGGGGATCCAATCTGGTAGGTGAGCTCTGAGCGTGCTTACTGGCTTGGGCCCCATGGAAAGTTAGGTAGAGAAATGCCTATCTTTCCCTTGTTTGTGCATCTCTCTGGTCCTTATGCAGCTGGATGCCTAGAGTGAGCTGCCACTGTGCAGAGAACTTCTACTGCAAAAATTTAAATGCCAAGCAATTTTAGACACCTACAGTTGTTTGGCAATAGCTGAGTAGGAGTATGTGAATCCCAATGGATCCTGATTCTGGGATTCATGTGCCTATTTGCCATTTTAGGCACCTAACTCCCTTTGTGAATCTGCCCTTAGGACCAGTGAAGGCATTATTAGATTGGAGGAAACATACAGAATGCAAATATTGATTATTTTGTTCATTGGTTTCATAAAAACCTATACAGTGTATGTAGACAGATAGATCACAGTGAACAAAAAAGGCTTATAACAAACCTAAGTCACAACATGATCTAATGATAATAAACCTTGACTTCCCTACCCATTGCTCTCCCATTGTTCATTGCTTTTACTAAGTGCATACCATGTCTACCTTTGGATTATAAGCAATTCGGGGGCAGGGCTGAGTCTATTTTATGTGCCTGTGAGGTGCTTAATATACTTTGTCGCTACGTAATTATAATAATAGAGACTGAAAGGGGCCCCAAGGGGCCCCAGTATGATCAGAACAAGTATATGTGTGTTTTGTGGCGGCTGTGGATTGAGAGAGGCTGAGGAATGCACAGGCCACAGCAGCTGGGCTTGCCTCTGTAGCTAATGTATGGGCCTGATTCAGATGCTTCTTTCTAGTTTTCTTTTTTTTTTACAATTTCTCTGATAATCCAGTATGCCGGCATTACCAGCAATTTGCAAGTGTGTCTAAAACCTTGACGACAGTAATTAATGTATTCCATCAGCACCCGTGTCTCGCCACCAGCTGTTTTGTTGTGAAATCTGCCAAGTCTTAGAGTCAGAAAATTGTCTATCCCTCTCCCGCCCCCCTCCACTTCACTCCCAACATTGTCTGGTGTAACTTTCACTTAACGATTAGTGGTTTTATTCAATCCATCAGCATGGGGCAGAGGTTACCCTGGTCTCAGGGGCATCCAGCAAAACTTGATCTGACAGAAAATGTCTGCAGAAGGAGAATTGCCTATCAGAAGAGTAGCTGCATGTGGGGAAAGGAGAAAGGATAGAGGAGAGGCCTTTTAGGGAAAGAAATACCACTTTTGTTCTGGTTAGTTATCAGTGGATACAAAGGGACACTCTGAGGAAGGAACTTCTTGGCAGCCAGAGCAGGATGATAGGACAGAAGCTGCACTTGCTTGTTGGAATGAGCCATAGAACTGTGCCACAGGGCTCTCCGAGTTTTACTCCAACCTAGATGGAGTTTGAGAAAGCTGTTCAATGTTACAGAGACACCACATCTGCTCTGAAATTAGAAGGTTACATGAATATTTGCACTGAGAACAGGGATTGAACTTCTTTGTTCCGTATGAATCGCATAAGGCATCCTCCCCAAATTTACCGAACTTATTCTTCAAACATAGAATGAATCTTCTGAGCCTTTCCAGGTAAATCCACTTATTAGTTTATGACTTAGAAGAATTTTAAATGACCCCTTTTTGAAAACTTTTGTTGAGTCTCATCTTTTTTATGATCCATCTAATCTTATTCTTATCCTTTTCTGCACCACTCCATGCAGATTAGTGGATTTTTCTACTTTCTATTATTATGAATAATAATAACACTAACAAAATAGGTTTTAGAGTAGCAGCCGTGTTAGTCTGTATTCGCAAAAAGAGAAGGAGTACTTGTGGCACCTTAGAGACTAACAAATTTATTTGAGCATAAGCTTTCATGAGCTACAGCTCACTTCATCGGATGCAAGAGCAAGATAAGCATTTGTAATGTTATGGGAAAGCTTTGGTAAAGAGGTGGATTGTGAATTTTGTCCTAAAGGCAGTAAGGGTTGTGACCATCCACAGATCTCCTGGAAAGGAGTTATACATTCTTAAAGATTTCTCCCTTGGGAATGTAATCCGTTAAACAGAACAGATGTGATTATTTCATCAGTTTCCCATTTTCCCTAACCCCATTCTCTGGCCAGCTCCACCCCTGAGATTCTCAATCAGTCTCCACTCCCTGCTTTAAGGTCTTAACAGGCCTTGCCTTCTATCATCTCTTCCCTTTTCAGGCTATACAGTAAACCACCGTAGTTAAAGTTATTATTCTTGTTTCCCTCACTCTAACCAAGTCCCACATTCCTGGGCCCTTCTACTAGTTTCGTGTCTCTTTCTGCAACACATTTGAACATCTCATTCTGACTTCTAAAGCTCTGCACAGCTCCTCCCTTAATTACATCCCATCTCCTGTTTGAGGAGTCATGCGCTATGTGCTGCCATGTGCACAAGTCTCTTCCTGCAACTTTCACTGCTTTCCTATTTGTGGCTCCGTGTTGTGCTCAGAAAGCTGATCCAGTGTACTTAGTCACTTTGCTTTCCTTCTTTAAGTTACTACCCAGAACTAACTTCTCTCAGCCAGCCTTCTACCAGTAACCATCAACCCCTGCTTTTATATCTCACCTCATGATCTTTTATTGTTATCTTTACATTATTAGCTCATGATAAGAGTTAAACAAAATTTATAAATTAAAAAAATTGACCAAGACTACAAAACCTTACAACTACCAAGATGGGCACCACACATACCTGCTCTATAACTTTGCTTTCATGTTGCATCTCTCTCTTCCCCCAACATCCTTTATAATTTATCAGGCTAGATTGTAAATTTCAGGGGCAAGGAGTTTATCTTCTTACACCTTTATAAAATGCTGTACACACCCATGACATTACTCTGTATACCTGACTGTTTTTGATTAAGGCTTTCCAAAGCCAGCCTTCTACAAACGAGGATTCTAAACCTGGGCTACTTTAACTGAGGTATCTTGAACCCAGTTTGAGCCCCCACACCTTTGCAAAAAAGGCGAAATCAGCACTTAGGTAATATTGTTATAAATACCTTAGATATATAGGTGTGACATGTAAATATAGGTAAAGGCTCCTTCCTGTGGAACTTGTAAAAGCTGCAGAAACAGAAAGATTTCAATAGAGGACCTAGTTCTATACTGAAATCTGACCATAGAGAAAGCTCTTTTATTGGAAACTTTCTAGATAGACACTTGCTATGATATTAAATAAAAAGTTTATTTGCAACATCACAGCTAGGATTTTCAAAGACCCTGCAAGCATTATGGCCCAATTCCCATTGAATTGTAATGGGATTTAGGTGCCCCATTCCCTTAGGCACCTTTCAAAATTTCAATCTGCATTATTATTTTTCAAGTGTTGATTTTTGGAGACTGAAACTTGTTTTTTTAAAACTCATGGATAGACTCCTATATATTAAAGTCAGAAGGGACCATTATGATCATCTAGTCTGACCTCCTGCACAATGCAGGCCACAGAATCTCACCCACCCACTCCTGAAATAAACTTCTCACCTATGTCTGAGCTATTGAAGTCCTCAAATCATGGTTTAAAGACTTCAAGGTGCAGAGAATCCTCCAGCAACTGACTCAATGCCCCATGCTACAGAGGAAGGTGGAAAACCCCCAGGGCCTCTTCCAATCTGCCCTGGAGGAAAATTCCTTCCTGACCCCAAATATATGGCAATCAGCTGAACCCTGAGCATGTGGGCAAGATTCACCAGCCAGATACCCAGGAAAGAATTCTCTGTAGTAACTCAGATCCCATCCCATCTAACATCCCGTCACAGGCCAGTGCGTCTATTTACCATGAATAGTTAGAGATCAATTAATTACCAAAATCATGTTATCCCATCATACCATCTCCTCCATAAACTTATCAAGTTTAATCTTGAAGCCAGATAGGTCTTTTGCCCCCACTGCTTCCCTTGGAAGGCTATTCCAGAACTTCACTCCTCTGATGGTTAGAAACTTTCGTCTAATTTCAAGTCTTCCCGATGGTCAGTTTATATCCATTTGTTCTTGTGTCCACATTGGTACTGAGCTTAAATAATTCCTCTCCCTCTCTGGTATTTATCCCTCTTATATATTTATAGAGAGCAATCATATCTCACCTCAACCTTCTTTTGGTTAGGCTAAACAAGCCAAGCTCCTTGAGTCTCCTTTCATAAGACAGGTTTTCCATTCTTAGGATCATCTTAGTAGCCCTTCTCTGTACCTGTTCCAGTTTGAATTCATCCTTCTTAAACATGGGAGACCAGAACTGCACACAGCATTCCAGATGAAGTCTCACCAGTGCTTTGTATAATGGTACTAAAACCTCCTTATCCCTACTGGAAATACCTCACCTGATGCATCCCAAGACAGCATTTGCTTTTTTCACCGACATATCACATTGGCGGCTCATAGTCATCCTGTGGTCAACCAATACTCTAAGGTCCTTCTCCTCCTCCGTTACTTCTAATTGATGTGTCCCCAGCTTATAATTAAAATTCTTGTTATTAATCCCTAAATGCATAACCTTGCACTTCTCACTATTAAATTTCATCCTATTATTATTACTCCAGTTTACAAGGTCATCCAGATCCTCCTGTATGATATCCCGGTCCTTCTCTAAGTTGACAGTATCTCCCAGCTTTGTATCATCTGTTAGGATATAGATATTCAGGCCTGTCTGTAAAGGCCTGTACTCTAAGAATTTTAGGTGTATTCTTATTACTTGGCTAGTTATAGAGCTATAAAAGAAAGAATCAAAATCACTGTCTGCCAGCGTAAGGTCCTTCTCTTACTGTGACAGTCTGAGGCCCTGTTCTTAGGCTAAGGCCTTTGGCTAAGCAGCAGAGGCAGCCGTAAGCTGGGAAGCAACCGGTCACATCCTCACATTCCAAACTAGTCACCCATTCCAAATCTAAAATGGCATCCCCTCTTGTCGGTTCAGCAACTATTTGATGAAGGAATCCATTAGCTATCACATCTAGGAAAATCTGAGCCCTATTATTATTACTAGCACTTGTCCTCCAGTCTATATCTGGGAAGTTAAAGTCTCCCATGATCATGCAATTTCCATTAGTATTTAATTCATTAAAAACATTAAAGAGGGCTCTATCCATATCCAAATTAGATCCCAGCAGTCTATAGCACACCCCAAGTACTATCACAGGGAAGGCTCTAGTAGTTTTCTTCCCCAATGTAATTTTTGCCCAGACGGACTCTGTCTTATCCATTCCATCACTTCTTATTTTTTTACATTCTACCTCATCCTTGATATACAATGCTACTCTACCACCTTTACCTTTATTTCTGTCTTTCCTAAACAGCACATACCTTTCAATAGCTGTAGTCCAGTCATGACTATTATTCCACCATGTTTCTGTTATCCCTATAATATCTAGTTTCATTTCCTGCACCAGGAGCTCCAGTACCTCCATTTTGTTACCTAGGCTCCTCACATTGGTGTACAAATATCTTAATTTTTGCTGTTTGGCCTCACTTATATTCTTTACCCGATTAGGCACAGACATTCTACAGCCAGTATGACCTATTAGACTGGTATTCACACTGCCCTTCCTCCTTATGCCCATTCTCCTACCCACGGTTGTATCCTTTCTTACTTTGTTTTCTTCCCTCTCAATGCTAAAATCTGGCGTGGAGGTTACCTGGACATCTCCCAACCATCTCCCCCAAATTTCTAGTTTAAAGCTCTCTTAATCAGTTGTGCCAGCCTCCGTCCTAGAAGTCTATTTCCTTCCCTACTCAGATGAAGTCCATCCTGAGAGAACTGTCCTCTGTCCATGAATGCCTCTCAGTGGCCATACATCCCAAAGCCCTCCTTATAGCACCACTGCCTGAGCCATCTGGTTGATAGTCATAATCTTGTCACACCTTTGTTGCCCTTCTCTAGGAAGTGGCAGAATCCCACTGAAGATCACCTGAGTCTCGATTTCCTTAAGCGTCTTCCCAAGCCTGGTATAGTCTCCCTTGATACGTTCCATGAGAATCTACGGAATGCCCTTAGCAAGGGACAGTGCATTATTGCACTTCTCCTGGAACAACCCAGCACTCAGATTGTGATTGGTCTTCCCCTAGATCTGAGAGGGAATAGACTCTGCATCAGGCTAAGATCTGGCGTAACATACTTCCCCTGGCACAGTTACACTAGCTAGCAGATGAGGAGACAGAGCCTTGGTTCCATTCCCTCCTCTCCCCCTCCCACCCACCTGCACAGGGGGACAGTATATATTGGCTCCATGGCACCTGCTTTCTTACCTGTGCTACAACCCATGGTCTGAGTAGCTGACACAAGGGAGTAAAGGGGCACCTTACTCCTTCTTACTCTCGTGAACCCAAGCTGGGGTGGGGAGGTAAGTGTTTTAATGCTATGTTATGTGAGGCTTTAATCTGATGTTGCACTGAGATATTTCATGATGGGATCGTGTCTTATCTGCTGGCCACAGATGTCCAGGTGCAGTTCCACCTTAGCCTTTGGATTGTTTAGACTAAATGCTGACACAACAGTCTTAATGGATTTGGTTTTAGTCATCCATATAAGAAATATTCTTCCATGGTTTTAAAGATCCTTGGTTAAAGTGTTGTTCTATGGTAGGTAAATCCTGTGCCTGTGTGATCACAGCAACATCATCAGTATAAACAAAATTCCATGCTGATGTTTGAGGAAGATTGCTGGTGTAGATATTAAACAAGACTGTTGCTAGGACTGGTGCCCATGGTAGGCCATAATAGAGAGTGTGTGGTATGCTGACCTGGTCACCAAGGAAAACACAACATCCGATGAAGTGAGCTGTAGCTCATGAAAGCTTATGCTCAAATACATTTGTTAGTCTCTAAGGTGCCACAAGTCGTCCTTTTCTTTTTGCGAATACAGACGAACACGGTTGCTACTCTGAAACATCATCTACAATTGGTCAGAAATTCCCAGAAGAACTTTATTGTTGCATTGCATGGGATAATTTTGTTGGCTTTCAGAAGGAATAATCCTCCCTCCATTCGGTGCCATAGGTAGCAGATAAGTCTAATAAAGCAGTCCCAATCTTGAATTTTTGCTGGAATTCCACCTCAGTTTGTGTTGTTAAAGTCAATGCTTGGTTGGTGCAGGTGCAGCCTGGTCAGAAGCCGACTTGTTCATTCAGTAATGTTGTTTCTACAAGCAGCATGATCATGGCCAATACTATCTGAGTTATATATTGACCTCCGTTTGTGGCTGTTCCTTTGGGATCAGCAGAACATTTTATTTGATGGTATTGGTTGTAAAGAATCACTCACCTTTAAATCCAGTGTTTTGGTGGTGATATAAGAACTAGAATGCATAAGGAAACTGCTTTTATGACTGCTTACATAAGAAAATAAGAAAGGACATACTGGGTCAGACCAACGGTCAATCTAGCCCAGTATCCTGTCTTCCGACAGTGGCCAATGCCAGGTGCCACAGAGGAAATGAACAGAACAGGTAATCATCAAGTGATCCATCCCATCGCCCATTCCCAGCTTCGGGCAAACAGAGGCTTGGGACACCATCCCTGCCCATCTTGGCGAATAGCGATTGAAGGACTTATCCTCCATGAAATTTATCTAGGTCTTTTTGATGCTGTTATAGTCTTGGCCTTCACAACATCCTCTGGCAAGGAGTTCCACGAGTTGACTGTGAGTTTCATGAAAAAATACTTCCTTTTGTTTATTTTAAACCTACTGCCTATTAATTTCATTTGGTGGCCCCTAGTTCTTGTGCTATGAGAAGGAGTAAATAACACTTCCTTAATTACTTTCTCCACACCAGTCATGATTTTATAGACCTCTATTATATCCCCCCTTAGCCATCTCTTTTCCAAGCTGAAAAGTCCCACTCTTTTTAATCTCTCCTCATACAGCAGCCATTCCATAATTCTAATCACTTTTGTTGTCCTTTTCTGAACCTTTTCCAAGTCCAGTATATCTTTTTAGAGATGGGGCAATCACATCTGCACACAGTATTCAAGATGTGGTCATACCATGGATTTATATAGAGGCAATATGATATATTCTGTCTTATTATCTATCTCTTTCTTAATGCTTCCCAACATTCCGTTCGCTTTTTTAACCTCCGCTGCACATTGAGCGGATGTTTTCAGAGAACTATCCACAGTGACTCCAAGATCTCATTGTTGAGTGGTAACAGCTAATTTAGACCCCATCATTTTATGTGTAGAGTTGGGATTATGTTTTCCAATGTGCATTACTTTGCATTTATCAACACTGAATTTCATCTGCCATTTTATTGCCCAGTCACCCAGTTTTATGAGATCCTTTTGTAGCTCTTCGCAGTCTGCCTGGGACTTAACTCTCTTGAGTAGTTTTGTATCATCTGCAAATGTGGCCACTTCACTGTTCACCCCTTCTTCCAGATCATTTATGAATAAGTTGAATAGGACTCGGCCCAGTACCAGACCCCTGGAAATGAGAGAGAAGAGCATTCGTAGCATTTCTTTCTTTAGATAAATAGTACTATAAAGTTAAAAGTGAGATTGAAACAATCACAGAAATGGAATAACCTTTAAGTACACTCACTGTAAAGGACAATATAGCCATTGGTATTAAACTTGTCATTACAGCTTCCAACATTACTACCAAGCTGGTATGAAACCAAGTATTTAAACTTTTTTTTTTAAGAAGGGCTTTGGTCTGATTTTGGATTAGTTTCAAATTCCAGAGTTCAGCCATTTTTGAGCATTACTTGAACAAAAAGAATATTAACAGTTATTACAAGGGGAAAGGTGGATTTTTTTTCACTTTCACATAACTCAAAAACAACTGAAAAGATTGAGGTCAAAGTTCCTAAAAAATTTTCCTCTGGGGCTGAGACCAAGCACAGGAAGAGGAGACTATAATACAAATCCAGACATAACCTTAATGATAGGCTTAGCTGTTTTGAAAGCTATAATATAAGGCAACTACTTGTACATTTGAGAGGTTCTTTTGTCTTTAATACTTAGTACAGGCTTCCTTTTAGCTGAAAAGTATGTTTGTTTGGGTTTCTTAATTGAATCACTGAGGGGGCCAAGGGGGGGACATGGATTAAATTACAAGGAAAAAAAGTTTGTGAACTTCAACTAGTTTTATAAGGCCCCCAAATAGCTTGAGAACTTTGCCAAACCTCTAACCCAGGAGGTTTACTCATTCCTAATTCGATCTAGTATTTTCCATTCCACAACATGGAAGCAAATTTCTTTGTCTGCCCATCCCATAGATGGATCTCTTGTATATTCTATACTGTTGCTGAACTTGGAACTCCTGTTGTCATAAGAAAATGAGAGCAAGGAAGGTGAGCCTGACAGAGAAGAAAAAGGACAGGAAGAGTGGAGGAGACCTGTGAGAGACACTGTGGCTGGGTCATTACACATATTGAATCTATTTCCCCATGTTAAGTATCCTCACACCTTCTTGTCAAGTATCTAAATGGGCCATCTTGATTATCATTACAAACGTTTTTTTCTCCTGCTGATAATAGCTCATCTTAATTAATTAGCTTCTTACTCCAATTTTTCATTTTCTCTCTCTCTCTATATATATATATATAGATATATAGATATATATCTTCTTACTATATGTTCCGTTCTATGCATCCGATGAAGTGGGCTGTAGCCCATGAAAGCCTATATTCAAATAAATTTGTTAGTCTCTAAGGTGCCACAAGTACTCCTGTTCTTTTTGCAGATACAGATTAACACAGCTGCTACTCTGAAACCTGTGAGAGAAGAGATGGTTAAGTAAGAAGAGACAAAGAATGGGAGGATATGAAGTAATACGCACAGAGAAGGAAAAGAAAAAGAAATAAAACAGATGACAGGAGGAATGGAGGTGACCCTGAGAGAGAAAAGGAGATTAAGGAGAAATATTTTGTTTTTCCATCTGTGACACAGAGGCTCATGGTACCAGCTGGCAAAGAGTTTACTGTCCTGTAACAGCAACTCCTTACAGGCCTGACAAACTCACTATAGCCAGCACACCACATTCATGGTATTTATACATAAATGGTGGCAGGTGAGGTCTTAAATGAAAGGCAGGATCATGTGGCTCATTAATATCTTTGTGAAATGTATGTACAGATACAATGTAAAAAGTTACATATGTATAATGAAAATATATGTTTCCAAAGTCTAACTCAAGGCAGGGCTGACAAACAGGTTTCTCCCAAACAAAGGATGTTTATTCACCTGTCTATCTCGATTCACATGTAATTAAGCATTATAACCCAACACAATGGAAGCCTCATTTACATATGAAGTCAACAAGAGATGAGAAGTCAACAGGGAAGCAATACAATGGAGATTGAACAGAACCACAGGGGGTTGTCCTGTCTCTGGAGACAGACAATGAACTTTGAGGCTATAAGGAGAAGGCAAGGAGACATCCTTTTATCATGCACCTGAAGAAGAAATCGGGCAGTGCAATTTCATTCATGAAAATGTGATGCCAAGCTGCCCTGGCTGGAAGCACTTTAAAGGACACTTGAGTGAAACAGACTTTCTTAGACAGAAGTTTGGCTTGTTAAGTTTAATTTCTAGAAAATGTGCTATGATTTTGTTCTATATATAACCTGTTTCCATTATCCTTCCTATCTCTTAAATTTTAATCTTTGATATTAAACTTACAATTGTTTTCACTACAAATATATCTCAGTGCTGTAATGATTATATAGGAGCTGATCATGAGTTGAATCAAACAAGATGGTTTGTACACTATTCCTTTGGGTCAGCTGACCTGGTAATTCCATGAGTGTTCAGTAGATAAGGGGCTGAACACATCATGACGATGCTTCAAAGCGACTTGAGGATTCAGGTACACCCACTATTAACCTGCAAGACAAACTAAGGGCTGGCATAGCCCAGAGGAGATTGTTTGGGTGGTTAACAGACTTGATAGTGTCAGACAACTGACACCCAGTTAAGCACAAGAAATTCTCCCTCTCACAAGAAGCAGGGCAGTAATATGGTGACTCACAGTTCTAGGCAGCCTGAGGGATGGAGGTGACCCTCAGAAAGAAAGGGAGAGTAAGGAGAAATATTTTACTTTCCCATCCATCTGTTAAAAACAGATAAAGTAGTAGAGCAGTGCTCTTCACTTCATTGTGCACCCAGTAGAATTTTCCCATCTGGTTTGACATACCAAATTAATCTAAAATCCACCCTGTAGCCTCGACAAATATGCCAATCAAAATAACCTGCTGTGAAAGCTGAGAGAAGGTACTCATTTGTGCTACCCTCACATGCATGCTAGACCCACATAGAATCCCTGCTGTATCTCACTTTCCTTCACAGGACATTGGAAAGCTCCTGCTGATGTTATTTTTGCCATATAAGTAAAGAAATATTGTGATGTGACTAAACCATGAAAGATTAGGAAAAGCCATGAAATGGAGTCTGGTTGTGAGCTAGCAGAGGGGGATCAGTCACACACAGAAGGCTCTCAGGCAGGACATGCTAAGAGCTTTTTTACATGGCTCACTATGGAGCCATGGAACCGATCAGCTTTGCAAATATTGCTTGAGTATTGATGATGAAATTGCTACATTCGCTCCAGACATTTCTGTCAGGAAGCCATTCAAGAAACTCTTGAAGCATCACTGATGGTCAAAGAAAACTTCCACTTTATGCCAACAGAGCAAGTGAAATAAGTTTTGGTATCTGACTGTGTGCCTTTTCTCATGGTTCTGTTCTCTTCCTTGTGTATTTTGAATGTTCCTGGGCTCACACTGTCACTTTAGAAATTCAGTATCAAGCTAAATTTCAGAGTAGCAGCAGTGTTAGTCTGTATTCGCAAAAAGAAAAGGAGTACTTGTGGCACCTTAGAGACTAACAAATTTATTTGAGCATAAGCTTTCGTGAGCTACAGCTCACTTCATCGGATGCAGATCACACACAAATCATGTGAAGTTAGAAGGCAAATCTTAGTCATATTCCTCTGTTCAGTATATATATATACTGTTCAGTATATAAATCTCCCCACTCCCCACTGTTCAGTATATAAATCTCCCCACTGTATTTTCCACCAAATGCATCCGATGAAGTGAGCTGTAGCTCACGAAAGCTTATGCTCAAATAAATTTGTTAGTCTCTAAGGTGCCACAAGTACTCCTTTTCTTTTTGTGAATATCAAGCTAAATCACACACAAATCATGTGAAGTTAGAAGGCAAATCTTAGTCATAGTCCTCTGTTCAGTTTAGGTTCAGTTAAACTCACAGAAGCAGCTACAGGATGTGTACAGTCAAGTTGGTCTCTCATTGTCCAGGTGGGTTTGCATGTGCAGATTCAAGCAATTATGTGCACAGGAATTCGAATCTATCACTTGTGCATGTAAGTGTTAGCAATGGTCAAGTGAGTGCACAGGTGTTACATATGTAAACTTGAGCAAATACCAAAGACCAATTATCTGGGTTCCCCTTGAATGTTGGTAGGTCAGATAAAATAGAACTCAAACCTAAGCCTGTCTGGTTTGGCGGTTCATTTTGCCAAATCCAAATCCAAGCCTCCTCAGCTCACCTGCATGGGAATAGAAAAGATTCCCTTCCCTTCATGATTTAAAAGCAGATTACATATTAGAACCAATTCTGATTCCATACCACCATAAGCTGAATTCAAGTTAGACACTCAGGTACTACTATGGTGAGGGCCATATTAGAACCTAGATAGATACATAGACACTCCTGAATTACACTGATATAAGAGATCAGAACCTCTCATGTAACCTCTTTTGGCTACATGAGTGAAAAAAATTTCATGCACTTGATGCTGATGACAGTGCAGAGAGCAGGTTGAGATTGAATCTGACAACGCAGGAAGATGTCACTTAGGGTAGTACTGAGGGAATATGACATGTAGAAATGGCATCAGGCCTGGCATTTCTCCATCAATGAGGAAGACAGGAAGATAATTCCAAAGTATGGAACTGGGTAACTTGGAATTTGGGCAGGCATCCCTCTGAACTATTGTTTTGTGTTCTATAGCTATGTCCATCATTAGCCTACGAGATGCTATGCAAGAAAAGCTCAGGGAAAAATAAATTGAATTCCAATGTAAAGAAGAAACATCCTAATGTTTAATTCCACCATTATTATTAGTAGTGTTGGCAGAATTTGATTTTTGTTTATCATTTTGAAGGATAATATTAATGTTTGTTTTTAAGCATTTTTTGATTTTTTTAAATTTAAATTTTCACAGTTGCAGGAAGTTATGAGCTATCGGATAATATATATTTATTGACAGATGTTGAGATTCAAAATGTTAAAGCTTTACAACCACAAAGCACAAATTGTCAGCATCACATGTCAAAATATACAAAGTAAATATTCTTAAGTCAAACTCTAAAGTCCTCAAATAGCATTTTTCTTACTTCCTTTTTCTGTAAATTTCAGTTATCCTCTATGGAAATATTTTTATCAGTTTGAGAGAGTAAAATGAAATTGACATTTACTGATAAAAATCTAATCCTTCTAAGTCTAATTATTAATAATACTTGTAGTGTCTTTTTTTATGATGATCTCAAATCACTTAAAATATTTCTTACATGCCACACAGGAGGTGGGCTGCAGGTAGCTATTGTAACTGTTATGAATTTTTCTCTGTACTACAATTTAAATTTCTAATTAGCTTGCCCTCAGAAATTGAGCCATTTTGTGAGGCAGAGTTGATGAAATATTTTACAGAAAGGACACACACTGTGCTCTTTGTTGGAGGCTTTACATTTATCTGTTCTTGTTTTGTTGTTACCCTCCTCTTTGTTTTGGAAAAACATGCAATAGGGAAGTATTATTTTATCCACATTTTACAAATGAGTAAACTCAGATACACAGCTGTTAAGTGTCTTTGTCAAGGCCACACAATGACTTAGGGTATGTCTACCCTATGAAATTAGGTCAATCTTATAGAAGTCCATCTTTAGAAATCGATTTTATACAGTCGATTGTGCATGTCCCCACTAAGCGCATTAAGTCGGTGGAGTGTATCATCAATACCGTGGCTAGCATCGACTCACGGAGCAGTGCACTGTGGGTAGCTATCCCATAGTCCCCACAGTCTCTGTTGCCCATTGGAATTCTGGGTTAAGCTCCCAATGCCTGATGGGGCAAAAACATTGTTGAGGGTGGTTTTGGGTACATGTCGTCAGTCTCCCCTCCCACCCTCTCTTCGCGAAAGCAATGGCAGACAGTCATTTTTTCCCTGGGTTGCACGCACAGGCGCCATAGCATGGCAAGCATGGAGCCTGCTCAGCTCACCGCTGCTGTTGTGAGCATTGTAAACACCTCACCTCATTATCCTGCAGTATGTGCAGAACCTGGCTAGGAGCCGCCAGCACAAAGACGATTGTGAGGAGGACATGGACACAGACGTTCCTGAAAGCATGGTATGTGGCAATTGGGACATCATGGAGGCATTGGGACAGGTTGATACAGTGGAACACCGATTCTGAGCCCAGCAAACAAGCACTGACTGGTGGGACCGCATAGTGTTGCATGTATGGGATGATGCTCAGTGGCTGTGAAACTTTCGCATGTGTAAGGCTACTTTCCTGGAAATTTGTGAGTGGCTTTCCCCCACCCCGAAGCGCAGGAATACCAAGATGAGAGCTGCCCTGATAGTTGAGAAGCGAGTGGCGATAGCCCTGTGAAAGCTTGCAATGCCTGACTGCTACCGGTCAGTCAGGAATCAATTTGGAGTGGGCAAATCTACTGTGGGGGCTGCTGTGATCCAAGTAGCCAAAGCAATCACTGATCCCCGCAAGGGGTACTTCTCAATGGTGCTGCAAGCACTGGTGGATCACAAGGGACGTTTCACCGACATCAACTTGGGATGTCAGGGAAAGGTGCATGACGCTCGCATCTTTAGGAACTCTGAGCTGTTCGAACAGCTGCCAGAAGGGACTTACTTCCCAGACCAGAAAATTAACGTTGCCTCTGAAACTGAATGCCTCCATGCATTCAGCTGTGCCCTATCAGTGCAGGGGGACTGTATGAGCTCAGAAAACATGTCATCGCGAGTGCATTTTTTTCACCTTCTAATCTGCAATAACCTCACAGATGAAGATCATAGGGGGAGCATAGAAACATTTGCACCTGCAGGGGGGATAAAAAGGGAAAGTACAATTTAAGATGATACATTTCTGAGAACAAAAGGAAGACTCTTTCACAGTGAATCAAGGAATTCACAGCAGACAGCACATGTGCTTTAGGTACAAGGTCTCATTTTGCCTTTTATATTGAGCTCCTGCCATTATGGTGACACATCACAAACGGCTGGGCAACAGAATTTGGTTTCCAGGCAGAAATGGTAAACCAAAGGGTACGCCGGGTTGGTTTTTCCGCCTTCATAACATGTGGGAATGGTTTCAAACTGAGGCATTCTCCTTTCTCATAGCAAGCAATGCTGGTTGGGTTTGCCATTTAAAAGGAGGGGCTGCGGTTTTCAGGTGGATGTGCAGCACGCCCCTCCCCGCACCTCACCGCGTGGCTATTCTTTGGGATAATCCCTTCATCCCTCCCCCCCGAGTGGCTATTCTCAGGGATGATCCCTTTTAGCCAAGCGCAAACAGCCCAGCATAAACAGGGTCCTTTTACTGTTCCCTTACAAAAATTCACCTATTTCAACTGGGTGACCATGAATGATATCACTCTCCTGAGGCTAACAAAGAAAGATAAAGACCGAATGTTGTTTGAATGCGACCAAAACCCAGGACCATTCGCTGCCATGCTTTGTTCTGCAATGATGCCAGACTACTTACTACTGGCGTGGCATGGCAAAGTGTCCTACCGTGGAAGACAAAATAAGGCAGCCCTCCCCAGAAACCTTCTGCAAAGATTTTCAGAGTACCTCCAGGAGAGCTTCATGGAGATGTCCCTGGAGGATTCCAGTTCCATCCCCAGACATGTTAACAGACTTTTCCAGTAGCTCTACTGGCCGCAAATGCATCCCAATTCTTCAGGGAAAATCAAACATTAAACACAATTGCTTTTAAACCCTATACTGTAATTACAAATGTGCACTCACCAAAGCTGCCTTCTCTGGCTTTAGGGTCCGGGAACCCACCTTGGGAGGGTATTGGCTCCAGGGTGATGAAAAGGTCCTGGCTGCCGGGGAAAACGGATTCACCACTTGCCTGCTGCACATTCTCCTCCTCTTCCTCATCCACAAAATCCTCCTCCCTGTTGCATGAGACTCCCACCTTGCAGGTGTCTGCGGACAGTGGTAGGGTAGTGGTATGGTCCCCCCCTAGAATGCCATGCAGCTGATCATAGAAGCGGCATATCTGGAGCTCTGACCAGGAGCGACGGTTTGCCTCCTTTGTCTTTTAGTAGGCTTGCCTGAGCTCCTTAACTTTCACATGGCACTGCTGTGTGTCCCTATTGTATCCTCTGACCACCATGCCCTGTGCGATTTTGACATATATATTAGCATTTCTTCTTTTTGATCAGAGTTCTGCCTGCACAGATTCGTCTCCCTATACAGCAAATCAGGTCCAGTGTCTCCCGTTCGCTCCATGCTGCAGCTCATTTGCGATTCTAGGACTGCATGGTCACCTGTGCTGCTGAGCTCGCCACACTGACCAAACAGGAAATGAAATTCAAAATTCCCTGGGGCTTTTCCTGTGTACCTGGTTAGTGCATCAGAGTTGAAAGTGCTGTCCAGAGCGGTCACATTGGAGCACTCTGGGATAGCTCCCAGAGGCCAATACCATCAAATTGTGTCTGCACTATCACACATTAGACCCAGCATGGTCAATTTTAGCGCTACTCCCCTCGCCAGGGTGAAGTACAGCAGTTGATTTTAATAGCCCTTTAGGTCGACGGAACGGGGTTGGTTGTGTAGACGCATTGTTTATAAAATCGACCTAACGCAGCTAAATTTGACCTAACCTCGTAGTGTAGACAGAGGTGTGAATAAAAGTCAAGTGTCCTGACTCTTAATCCCCACACTCTAAACATTAGACAATACTGCCTATTTATATTACATTCCTCCTATATATAAATCCAAGGCTTTCTATGATCACATTTGATCAGGGAACACTGTAAAGAAAGTTATATTATTTCAGAATGATCAGACCCCAACAAACTCAGGAGGCCAACAGGGACATTAGAACTATTATTTCCTTCTTGCTGCTATACATAACTTTAGTAAGTGAGTGCGTGCATGTGTGTGTAAAACTGATACTTCAGTGAGCACTCGTGTCATTCATTTCAGTCTTAATAAAGTTGCTCTGACTGTCCCTGCTTAAGTTAGTTACGTTTACAATTGGCCTGTAATTGGATTTCCATCACACATCTCAAAGGCATGTGAGCCAATGCAGATGACTCACACTCATGCTAAACTGGTCACGCTTGTGCTAGTAGGTTGCATACGTTTTGAGGGGACTCACCAGAACTAAGTTAACCTGACTTGTGCTGATCTAAATTAGGCCTATGTCCCAGCAATAAATCAAATCCTATGACAGGATTACTTAAAAGAGAAAATCTATGTGCAGAGGTCTTGGGGGGTTAAAGATAGTTCCTTTCTTCAGACAGCAAACTGGTAAAATGATGCCTCAAGTGAACTGAGGTAGAGCCAGATTTAGGAAGGCCTACTGTATCAAACAGATTTTCTATTCATAGTGAGGACATCAAAACTATCACAGCAGTTAAAAATGGAAAACAAACTGGAATAGGAAAGTGATGATCCTCTGGATGTTCTCTGGATATGTTCATCTGACAGCATTGAGCAGGGTAATCTCAATGCAGGGCTCGCAGCTCTAGAATTCACTTCTTCCCGATCTGACTTTGCTTGATTTGCTGAATTTCAAAGCACCTTCCAAGGAATATCTATTTTCCAACATTTTCTGAGGAGGTGGAAGAGTTGGTTGAAAGGAAATAATAAGGAAGGGCTTGATTTTGTGGGCTGAGAAAAGTCCTGTATGTTGACTCTGAGTCAATTTGTATTGTGCATCTATCTTGAACAGTGGATAGATACATTTTAAAATCCAAATCTATGAATAATTCATTTACCTCAGCCAGCATAGGGTTTTCCCCTATATTATGTTCTCAAGTGCTTTGTCTAATTTTGTTTTAAATATTTCTATTTTAAAATTACCATTTTTGTTGAACATCACCCCAACTTCATCTTTGTATTTTATGAGACTGTCCTCAGTAGATGTGGTTCAGTCGAAGGGTGCACATTAGCTAATAACCCCTTTTCCCCCAGTGGAGACAAAGCTTATGAGGTTACTTATACTGGCCCCATTAATGATAATGGTATTAATCACACCTTTCTTCATCACAAAGGGGAAACACTTTGAAGCACTAACCAGATCTCTGTCTTCCTCTTCCACTGCAAGCATCACCCTCCATTCATCCAAATGATGCAAAGCTTTGGGGTCTTTTTTAACTCATCCCTCAAGGATCAATATGCTCTCCAGCCCTAACAACATCTTCATACAACTGCATCCGATGAAGTGAGCTATAGCTCACGAAAGCTTATGCTCAAATAAATTTGTTAGTCTCTAAGGTGCCACAAGTACTCCTTTTCTTTTTGCAAATACAGACTAACCCGGCTGCTACTCTGAAACCTAGAAAAACTATTAAGACCACATGGACTGAAGTGCCAGCAATATGCAGATGAGATACAGCTCTACCTTTCACCACATACAACAGCACCACTGTCACCAAGCTGGCCCAGTGCTTGGAAGAGATGAGCTCATGGATGAAGGATAGCTGACTGAAGGTGAACCCAAGCAAGATGGAGGTAACGCTGCTGGGCAGAAAAAAACACATTGAAGAGTTTGTCACCATGGTGCGGTCTCCTTTTGTTGAAGATACAAACCCTCAATTGGTCAATTCAATTTGTACATTGGGGTAGCTCCTGGATTCCTCATCAATGCAAAAGTCTCACACAGCAGCATGCATGAGGAACACTTTCTAGAATCTATGGATAGCTAGGAGACTGTATTCCCACTGGAACATGGACCATAGTTGATAATTCCTCTCCTCAGGCACAAGGGAGCTATCCACGGTAAGGATAAAGTTCACCTATGCAGGAGACAGAGCTTTCTTGGATGCCAATCCAAGAGTGTGGAACAAACTCCCACAGAAACTTAGGACCATCACATATCTCCTCACCTTCTGCTCAAAGTGCAAGGTATGCATTTCTTCGACCTGCCTTCTCTAATATAAATACTTGAATCTATAAGCCAGTGGTTCTTAACCTGGGGTGCACGCACCCCCTTGGGGTGCGAGATGCCCTTTCTGGGGGTGCAAGACATGCCAGATTTTTTTAGAAGGTAAATCATTGAAAACACAAATTAAGCACAGGCACGTAAGTACAACTACTTTGTTTCATCAAACCCATGTACTTATTAACATTATACTTTTTTAATGATTACTGTAATATACAAACAAAAAATATATCTCGGTTTAAAGAATTGACCTACTTCAATGATTTTTGATAAGGGGTGCGAGAACATATTTTGAGAACCAAAAGGGTGCAGGCTGCAGTAAAGGTTAAGAATCACTGCTATAAACAAACAAAAAACAACAACCAAAAGAAAACATTCTACTGCACACACACTTCACCCTCTGAAGAGAGGATCAGAGAAAGAACAAACCAGATATGACACATGATAGCCACATCCTCTAATGCAATACTAGAAGCTACTCTGGTACTATGGTGATGAGGGCTATATAAGGATGTGACAGAACAGAATACTTAATGTTTTAGTGTCAGTAACAAAAATGCTTTCTCACCTGCTAAGAAACTCTGTCCCTTCCTTCCGGATGAAATTCTGGCTACGCTGGTCTGTACAGGCATCACCTGTGGTATGGATTAGTGTAACTCACTCTTTTGGGGACTGAATATGGGTATAAATGCAGAGGTTCCAACTTGCGCAGAATGCAGCAACCTGACTTTTCAATGAGCCAGGCACTGTGAGTACATTACTACTGTGCTCCAATCCCTCCCCTCTGTCTCCTAATCACATCCATTGCCAGTTTAAATCATTGGTTCTGATCTACAGTGCAATCATTTGGTCAGGACCAACCTACATCAGTGTCCAGATCTCCTTCCAAGACAGTTGTATGGATTTTGAGTCAGTGCAGCTCAAAAAGCCAGCAATTAAACATTTGAGTCAGAGATGTCATTCTGTAGGTATTTCTACACTAGAAACACTACAGCAGCATAGCTGAAGTGCTGCAGCTGCATCACTTTAGAACAGACACTTACTACAGCAAAAGGGGTTCTTCCATTACTGTAGGAAATCCACTTCTTCTGTCAATCTTGTGATGTCTATGCCTGGGACTAGGTCGGTTTAACTATGTTGCACAGGATATGATATTTTTCACAGCTCTGAGTGATGTAGCTAAGCCAGCCTAGCTTTGTAGTGTGGACCATGCCTCAGTCAAAGGGGTTCAGGTATAGAACGAACTTACAGAGGAGGTCAGACAAATTTAGACTCTCACCATTTTCAGGGCATACTGCAAAACTCTCCTTTTTGACAAAGCACAACTAGTACGGAGGTTATTTTAAAAAACCCATATTAATCTCCAAGTAGAGACACTTTATTGAGGTTGGGGAAATGGGCAGGAAACTCCTTGAGCTCCACCAGAGATGTCTCCAAGCTGATTTATTATACCTGGGAAGAATTTACATACTGTCATGAGGCATACTACAGAAAAATCCCAGCAGCCTGATTTTTAAAAGAGCTCCCCTCTCATTTAGGCACCAATGCCCCAATTCAGCAAAACACTTAAGAACATGTTTTACTTTAGATATATACTTAAATCCTTTTGACTTCAGTGGGCCTTAAGCATGTGCTAAAAGTTAACTCCGTGCTTAAGGAATAGTGAAGCAGTGCTTTGAGTGCTTTGCTGAATAGGGGTCCAAAACACATAATCAGATTTACAAACACAGCTTAGTACATTGAATGCAGAGCTCTTTTGAAAATTTGGCCCAGGGTGTTTTCTGTAGTGTGCATAATGGCAATTTCTAAACTCAGACCTTAAGAGTGAAAACCCTGACATACTAAATTCAAAATTACCACTAACTTGATATATACAAAGAGATCTGGATTCCTGTCTCTGGCTCTAAATAAAATATGTGGCTGAAGAAATATAGAACTACTTGATCCATGGAAAGAATTGAGTGCTACAGGGAGGAATTTTCCTTCTTCTCAGCCTCACATCAAACATACTAAAAATCTAACATACATAAACATACTCATCAGTAATTCTGTAGTGGGACAATTATTCTTAACTACTTAATATCAGATAATTCTGTGATTCACCTAAGCTTTCAGACTGATTTAGAATAGAGATGGAGGTATTTTAGGTTTCAATCAATTTTTAGGAATGATTTTCTGATGGACAATGCAGTTTCCACATAATCAAAATTTCCCAATGCAAAATTTCAGTTTTGCAAAAAAAAAAATTGATTTTACATTAGGAAAAATCAGAATGCAATATTTCCTTCTCAATTCAACCCAATTCAATTCAACCCAAACTGGACTATTTCAACATTTTGAAAAGACCCAAGCCATTTTGTTTCTAGTCAGTTCAACAAAACATTAAACTACATTTCCTTATCAGTGCAGTGGCTCATGGGAGTTGTAATTCAGACCCCCCATTCTCTCCTATGGACTGGGCTTCCTGGAGGTCTACATCTCTCAGCAATGTGGATTCGTCTCTGACCAAGCTGTGTGGAAAGAAGCGTATGTATCTGGGCGCATCAAGGGAGATTCAGTTCAATCAGGGAACCTGGCCCATATTTGAGAAGGGTTCATCAGGCTCCTGAACTAAAACTCAGTGTACCACAATATTGAAATGACCTGAAACAAAGTGATTTGGGTCAATTCAATAAACCAAAACAAAATATTTTGATTTGGGGAATGTCAAAATGTTTCTTTTTAATCAAAATTTTCTAACTGAAATGTTTCAGAATTTCTGAATAGAAATTTTTCTGAAAATTTTGTTCTGTAAAATGTTTTGATATTTCAAGTTTTTATCCATACTTGGAATAAAAACTAATGTTGAAATACTGACATTTTCCACAGATCAGAAATTCCAGATTTCACTCATCTCTTATAATTATGAAATGGTGCATCACACAGAAAGCACAGGAAGCTGGACATGGCCGATACCACCTTGAAGTCTTTAAACCACGATTTGAGGACTTCAATAGCTCAGACATAGATGAGAGGTTTATTGCAGGAGTGGGTGGGTGAGATTCGGTGGCCTGCATTGTGCAGGAGGTCAGTCTATATGATCATAATGGTCCCTTCTGACCTTAATATCTATGAGTCTATGAATATTCCTATGCTTATAGCCATGTGCTGTATGCTCCATAATATTTGAGGAATCTGCGGCAACGGATTGCCCACTATCTCCACGACAGTTTCCTGGAGATCTTTGAGGGAGATTCCCGTGAAGTGAGGGAGTCTATCAACAGCCTGTTCCACCGCTCAAAATAGCCAAGCAGTGGGAGACAAGCCTGCTTTCTGCAACCCTCCTGTCCCCAACAAATCACTTCAGCAATTCCCAAAATCAGATCCACTTACCAGGGGCCTCCTCTCCCGTTTGCACTTCGCCAAGATCCGACTGCTGTGACTGGCTAGGCTCCTCCACGGTAGAAAAGAGCTCTTGACTGCATGCATCTCTGGCCTCCGAGCCATCCTCTGCCACTGGGTTCCCCCCC